>NC_058057.1:24481081-25081081 GCF_020085105.1 Siniperca chuatsi
AATCAAGTGTAGGAAGTGAAAATTGTGAGACGGCTGAACATTTGTTCTAGTTTTAGAATAAAGGTTTCCATATGCTCCAAACAAAGTGTTTGTTGGATTGTCTAACAGCGTCGGAAACCCCCACACAATCCAACAATCATGATCACTTCAGGCAGCAAAGTTGCCTGGTGTGTAAAGGTGCAACACAATAAATGCCTTTGAGTAGAGACTGTTCGCAGGTGTGTGCCATTATCCCCATTTGTACAATTCATCGTGTCGAGTCCACAAACAAGCAAAAGACAGATTTCTTGAGGAGAGATCGAGGAGGCAGTGTGATGATACTGGGAGACTATGATGGCAGGCTTTTTGCCCCACCTTCCAGTGTGGCCATTCGGAACAGGTATAAACACTTTTGCCTTTAGACGACCTAGTTTGTTTGAAGCATACTGAGACTTTAACTTTGTGTTTACTTTTTCAAGCTTCCTGATCTGGCATTCGCATCTTTAAACAAACAGACCTGGAGTCCTGTTGTTTGCTTGTGGTACCATGGCAACACTGCACATTTGATTTAACTTAGTATAGTAGAGTAGTAGAGTATATTGCCTGCACATTAGCCATTCTGATCTTCCCTCTCTCTCCACTTGATGACAGTTTTGCACTGAGCAGTGGAGGTGTGGAGGAGGGGGATTAGTTAACATGGGGGGACTGGGGGGATGGGGAGTTAAGGTCACGCCTCTAGCCTAAAAAGGCGAAGCAGAATACCAGCGGCAGCGAGCCGCTCTAAGAATAGCTCAGGGCCTGAGGCTCAGAAACACGGCATGAATGTAACAGTACCTAATGAGATTCAGACTTTTATTCAAACTAATCCAAAAAAACGTAAACAAGAACAATAAGACTGATTGATAGATTTAGATTTTGATCTAATTGAATTTTAGCAGTGTGAAACCACTGTCCACACTGTAATCACGTGACTCCAGCAGCAACATTGGCTGTTGGGATAAAATTACCTTCATGCTCTCTCCCAGTCTCTCTTCTCTCTTTCCTTTCCATCAGTCAGTCCCCGTGGTCGATCTAATTCTGTCAGAGCGGGTAGAGGGGGGGCACGCTGCTCTATCTACAACCCTAGCCCCAAACAGGCAAAGGGCAAAGACAGTGACCACCTTAACTTGGTCTCTGTCTGTCTCCCCAGCCTCATCCACTGAGACGGAAGTCAACTCTCTAGACCACCTTGCAATCATTTGGACCCCTCTAAAGTTTCTGACTTCTGGAACAAGAAAGGAAAATGCAGATTTAAGTATTGAGAATGGAAAAAGAGGTGTAGTGTTACCATCAGTGTCCAAAGGGTTCGGGTTTTCCACATATCCTCAGCACCAGCCATTCACATGACGTTGCTAGATTGGAATTAAACACTGGGATTAAATCGCGCAGAGGAGTTAAGGATCTACCATAACTATTTCTTTTCATGGCGACATAATCTGCACAAGATTTACTGTTGGAAAGGAACTTTTATCTTGAAACCATGACTGAAGCAGTTGAAGGTAAAGTATCATCACATTAAGTATTACAATTTGATTTCAACAGCTTATTACATAAAAGAAGCCTTCATAATGTATATCTGAAGCTCTTGCAGGGCTTGTATGTTTTGTTTTGCACACAGTCCCTCTGACGTTGTGCTCTCTGGCGTGTAGGGGAATTTCTTGATTGGAAGTATCTAAAAATATGGCGCTATCATGTATCGGCTATTTGTAACGCAGCTTTAAGACCCCTGTGACATTTACAGTGCTGTATAGGATCAGTCAGCATCAACACTGTGCCTCTTGTTGCATGTAACCACATCAAGAGATACTGTTGTTTTACGACTTTTAACAGTTTTTTTTGTCTAATGAGACAAACAAAAGGGTCTGAAAGCAGAAAGCAGCTGCTGTTGCTATTCAAGCTTCACTTAATCACTTATTTTGTTTGATTAAATGTCTTCTCATTAAGTGGGTGTGTGCAGATTGTACTTGATTGACAGCCCCATGACTTCCAGTTTGTTTTGATGCACTTGTTCGAGTGGGACAATTTACACCTTTATGATAGGCCTTTTTTTACGGAAGACGAGATGATGATTATCCTCAAGCTGAGACTGTTTTCTTGCGATCACAACATACATGTAAGTTCCAATTGCTAGCTTTTCTGGAGCCTTCAAACACATCTCAAGGTCTTCCTCAGTGGACTGAGTTGAAGATGACAATTGAGAACCACATGACAACTGAACAAACTCCAGCCACTGATGACTACCATGACATTTGGTTGAAAGCTCCAGAAAAGGCTCGTGAGTTGAATGATTATTTTGTCAAGCTTGAAGCAACTATTTCTGAGGTCAAGAATGAGCTTCTACGCTAAAAAATTATGCTCTTGTGGCGTTCATGTTTATTTTTTAAGAAGGTTTTCCCAAATAACATGTAATTATCACATTATCTCAGGACATCCAATTGTTGTCTCATGATTACCTCTTAATTATCTCCTTATTACAAGAAAACAAATGGTAGTAATAGACCTACTTACTTTATCCTCTTGAATTTTTATGTCTTCCTCTAGGATGTCTCCTCCCTCTCACATGGTCATGAGGACTGACTTGGACAGACTATAAAAGTGTGGAAGCCCATTATCCTGTTAGAGATAACATTACTATTGAATAGGTATCTCAGAATATTGTGCTTAAAAACATAAATATGAGAAGCATTTGGTGTCTTGAGGTAATAAGTTGCAGTTAAGACGAAGAAATATCACAAAATGTGATATTTTGAGACAAGATAATTAATTTGTTATCTCACGATATCAGTGCGAATAGCACTTAACATCCCTACAAGAAGGATCTGAACAGCAAAATGTTTTGGAAAACATACTGTAACTTCTAGCTTGATTTTGCTCTGGAAATATAAAATGTGCTGAAACTGTTTCTTGCATTTCCATTTAAAATAGTATTTATGTCAAAGGCTGTTGAATATATAGTTTCTTGTGTAGTTTTTGGCAGCAAATATGTTTAAGAGTAATCATGGGAGTTATGACAATTCAGTGAATACTGAAGTCAGGTCAGTCAGGAGTGTTTACAAAGCTGATGGTATGGAAATGGTCCAAGTGAATTGATGTCTGTGAGGCAGAGAGCAGATCAAATAGAAAATCTAGTGGAAGAATGTGGAACATTTGCCCAATTCCAGCTGTTTTGTATATTGGCATATTGTTGTTATTTTTTTGTAAATTTAGATTACAAATAATCTGTTAAAAAAACATGGGATCTGCGACACTGTCTTTTTTCTGTATTGTAGTAATAAGAATGTGATGTCTGTACTTTGTATTTACGGTGACCTGTAATCCATTTCCTCATACTCATTATTGCGTCTAAATGGACAGTCTGCAGTCTGGTCATTACAGCAGATGCACAACACTATAAATAATAGCACCACCACGCTCAACCAGCCGGATCGTAAAGGTCTCTGCTGCACTTAGTTCAGCTCTATGAACTCATTAAGGAAATGTTATGACTACACTTCCCTGTATTCTGACTGAACAGGCAACCACTAGCTCCTAATGACTGCCCTGAGCTGAGCTGTCATGGATACCCAGTGAGAGTAACAACAGAGTAACAACAGAAATTTCATCCTCAGTGTGGAGACAGGTCAGCCATAAAAGGAGGAATCGTGCATGGATGGGTGGTCAAACCATTTAGAGTTGGGTTTAAAAAGTGGTGGTCAACAGAAGAATCAAAGTGAAGGGGGAAACAAAGATTTACAAGTTATTAATGCCCAGTAATAATGTCAAAAAAGTGCTCAGTAGGTATCTTGTGTGTTATTTTGACATCTGATCTGAGGGTTTTGCTGGGGGAGAAGCTCCTGGAGTGATCAAAATTAAATTAAGTAAATGTCATGACAATCTGGACATATAGATTTTAAGATGTCTTGTGCATGAGTGGAAATCTTGTCCTGATGGTGGCACTTGAAGAAAGGTCAAAGGGTCAGTGGAAAAACTAAACCATGGTTTCAAAGTTTCAGTGGTTTTCTGAGAAAAATCAATATTCTGATATGTTTAAAAGCAGATTAGAACCCACGGATAATAACTTGATGAAAGAGGGCCAATGGGATTTTTTAAATGCTTTTTGCACAGCAATATGTTATATAGAAGGCCTTTTGCAGTGGTTAAACTGGAAGATGGGTGATCCGTGCTTCTAATAGAATATTGATCAATTCCTGAAATTCAGATTTCAGCTTTTTGATTTCAGCTCCTGTAGCCCCACCCCAGTTTAACCCTTTGCTCTAGAGTTGATGTTTTTGGACATTTCCTCATTGCACTGAATCAGAGCTTTGTCTGCAGTGAGAAAATGTATGAGTAAGAGTGAAATTGGATATGTTTGGCCAGGAAACAACTTCAGTCAAACTAAATGAGTGACTAAATCAACTGGTGTGTCTGTGTGCCTGTATTCATGTCCCTGCTCCACCAGGAGGCCTCAGCAAGATCGGCTCAGACCCCATGAAGGTGGTGAACGATGCCGTGGAGGAATCAACACACGTGATCAGTGTAATATTGAAATTTGCTGCCAACCTAATTGTTCCTGAAGAAGATGAAGGTACAGTCACTCTACACATGGTAGAAAAACAAACAATGCATCCCATAAAGCTGCAAAGAGCTAATCCATTTCGTACGCATGTTCGATAGGTTAAATAAAGTAAACACAACAATACTATAGAAAAAACAGATCATAAAGCCATACTACTGCTTTAAAGCAATTCATTACACTGCACCGCACATGTGCTGCAACATCCTTACTTGACTTTATAAGGCAAAATCTTTGATGTGTAAGGGAGGCAAACATTATCTAATAAACTGAAATCGATGGATAATGGTGCCACTGCAAGAATCTTCTACCTTCATAGACATAGTTCAGTGACTAGGTTGTTTTGTTAAAAGCAGAAACAGACATCTCCGTTGCCTCCTCTGAGCACTTTGCAGATGATGAAGATGATGAGGAAGACAGTGACCTCAAAGATGAGGACAAAGATGTCCACGTTGACCTCGACGATGCTGAAGATGAGGATGATCGTGACAAACCCGATGATGTCACTGAAGAGGACATCCACGATGATGATGATGATGATGATAAAGAGGAGGAAGAGGAGGAAGTCGGTGTTCCTCCCTTTGAGAGTACAGACAGCGGAGTCTTAGGTGATGAAGATGATGATGACGACATTGCTCTTAAAACAGAGGAAGAAACTGTCTTCAGTGATGACATCTCCTATGACACAACCGATGATGATGATAAAGATGATGAAGATACTGATACCAGCTCATTTGAGACCTTCGATCAAGAAGGATGAAGAAGACGACGATGATGATGAAGATAAGGAAGATGATGATGATGATGCTGATGACATCTTGCTAGCAGGTACAGTCCAGCGTTATTGATTACTTTCATTTTGAGTTATATTACACTATTGCATAGCCAGAGAAAATGCTTGTTTCTGATTGGCTGGCAGACATCCATTCAAATGATCTTTATGGACAACAAACAAAGAAAATCCTTCTAAATCAAAATTACATAAATAATAATAATATATCAAAGTAATAATATACTATTAATAAGGAGAAAAGTAAATGTGGATGTTCTATTTTGTACATATTTATTATGTTTTATATATGAATTTTATAAGATACATGTGTATTTTTATTCTATTTTTAGGATGCCTTTTTAACATCTGGACAGGGATAACAGATGAAAAAAAATGGGTATCAAAAATGAATTCACAACAACATTATTAATGATAATACTAGTAATAGTAATAATGACTTAAAATAACAATATCTTATCAGGATAAATATGAATTTTAAATATATTAATACATTGTATTGCTGTGGTGTATTTAAGCCTTTTATTATTATTTTTTATCTTGTAACATCATTCCAGTTCTCTAACTTCCCTATCCCAAAGGGTTGTCTAGCATATCACAATACATTAAAAAGTAATAACACAATTTTTGTGCACTGGCTGTGTAATTATACTATACTGTGTATTTGTAGCTGCCACTGCAACAGCGTTCACTGTCCAGGAGGAGGCAGTAAAGACTGAGGCAGACACCGGCGAGGACGAGGATGAGGATGACGTCAAACAGGCTGCTGATGAAGAAAAGACTGAGGAGGATGAAACAGAAAAAATTGGTGGGTATCACACATCCATTATACCTGCTGTGTTTTACACACTGTTAAACAATAAGGGCTAATCAGAACTCAGCATTAAACTGTTTCTCGTATAAATGGAGTTCTACACCTTTTCTAAAACCGCTGAAATTTATAGGCAGTGCCATCACTTCAGCTGAAGTCAAATGTGTACATTTGTTATTTAGTGTTTTTAAAGGAAATATGAAGCCAATCATAATACTACAATTCACAACATTCTCATCTAAAAGGAGCAAAACAGTTGTTACAATACAAAATTATAATTGTTAAAAGCTGGACAGTGGAAACTTGCATATGAGTCAAACACCAATCATGTGTGGTGCTGTCAGCTTCAGGCAGGAAAACATGTTTTATAATGTATACATTTCTGAAGTTTATAGTTTTACTCATAACTTATTTAGCAAATTAAATCTAAGGTTTCTGAGATTTTCTTTTTACAGTCATACAGCAGCTTCAGTCTGCTATCTGCAGTTCAATGCAGCTTAAAGGGCAAAAAAATCCACAATCCTCAAATTGGTGCAAATAAATAAAGAAGTGAAGGGTTCAGCCAAACCAATATCATTTTGCATTTGTTTTTCTTTCTTTTCTTTCACAACACTTTAGCATCACAGTGTTATTATTTCTCCTCCATATGTATATTACATTCATGTACATTTATTTTAAGAGAAGACATGAAAAGATCAAAACATCCGCACACTTATTTCTACACCAAATGTATTATCTAGGCTTTCCATCACAAAGACCATCGGATCTTTTTCATTGCTTGTTTTTTTTCATCTAACATCTTCTTGTTTTGTGGTAGTGTGTGGTAGTTTAGGAAAGTAAAAAAGAGACAAATTTGTTGATAGATTGCTGTGGAATAATTTAGCTGAACTGTACTGTAGTGCACTTTTTTAGCACTTGTCACATATTTTAGATTTGTCTTCTATGAACTGAGCCTGAAGCTGCTTGTGCAGGATGAAGAGAAGGATGAATGGTTGTGAACATGATACCCAGATTTGTGCCATGTGAGCAATAAATACAAAACAGACATGTGAAATTTTAAACTGTTCCTTTAATTTCTTTCTTACCCCAGTTAAAGTAGAAAAACCTTGACTGCTCTCCATTCATAGGTGTATAACTATGATGCATGAGTGTAATCAGCCACCTTACAAATGAATACAAATCTATGTTATGTTTCGCTTCCTGCTTTCACCCTCAGTTATCAGTCAGCCTGCTGCTTTTGAGGAGGAGGAGGAGGGAGAAGATGAAGAGCCGACAGCTGTACTAAAGAAAACTGTAGACGAACCCGAAGATAAAAAAGGAGTATGAGGAAGACGATGATGAGGAGAAGGCAACGGTGGATGTGACCAAACCTGTGCCTGAACCTGAGGACGAAGCAACAAAGACAGAACCCACAGGTCAGCGAGTGAAGATAATTACAGCTGTTATATCACATTTACCGTCACTGTAGCTTCACCTTTATGCTTTGGGATTCCAGTGTGTCCCTGTATGCACTCTGCGAAGGCCAAAGAGTCTGCCACCAAGACTGCAGACAAAAAAGGTTTGTGATACTCCTGTTATGTCAGAAATACACTATTTCATCTTGATTTTAACACTCTGTCAGTGGAAGGACATTTTTTTGGAAGGGGTGAAAGGGTGCTAAGTATTTTTTAATATCTAGGCGCCTCTAGTAAAGACCAGTATGATTTGCAGAAAGATACCAGATCCTGAATTAAAAATTTGACTTAAGTAAAATTACAATATTAGCATCAAAATATACCTAAAAGTACCAAAAATACTCAGTATACAGAATGGCCCATTTCAGAACAATAAATACTAGAATTTTTATTATAATTATTGACGCAATAATTTTAATGACTTTATATACTTGTCAACAACAATCAACTAATAAATATTAGTTATTAGCATTTGCATTCTTTATATTTGCACTCCTACAATTTTCCTCGGGATGAATAAAGTCCTGTCATATCTTATTAGCTATTAGTTATTTGTATTCATCTGAATCTTTAAAAAGTAATCAGTAACTATAGCTGTCAAATAAATATAGGGGAGTATAATAGTTCCCTCTAAAATGCAGTGGAGTAAAAGTATAAAGTACCTTTAAAATTGTACTTCAGTAAATAATAATACTAATAATAATAATAAAACTTTATTTATAGAGCACTTATCAAAACAAAGTACAAAGTGCTTCACAACAAGAGAAAATAAAATACCACAGTGAATGATAAAATATCAAATACATAAAATACACAAAAGCAATAAAATGAACAGACAGCTCAGGTAAAATCAGGATATGCTTTCCAATAAAAATGTGTTTTGAGAAGAGACTTAAAAGAAGACACTGACACTGACTGACAACCTAATTTCTTTGGGCAAGTTGTTCCAGAGCCTCGGGGCCCTGATAGCAAAAGTTCTGTCCCCCTTAGTTTTCATCCTGGACTCAGGAACAGACAGAACACCCTTGCCTGAAGATCTCAAACTACGTGAAGGTTTATAAGGGATTACAAAGTCTAAAATATAGTCTGGAGCCAGGCCACGAAGAGCCTTAAAAGTAAGCAATAACATCTTAAAATCAATCCTAAAACAAACAGGGAGCCAATGTAAAGAGGCTAAAACAGGTGTGATGTGGTCGTACTTCTTGGTCCTGGTTAACAGCCTAGCAGCTGAGTTCTGTACAGTCTGCAGTTGTGTCAAATTTTTTTGATTAAGACAAGTGAACAGGCTGTTACAACAATCGAGGTGTGAGGAGATAAAAGCATGTACAACAGTTTCTGCATCACTAAGATTTAAAATAGATTGGATTTTTGCAATGTTTCTGAGGTGATAAAAACATGATTGGACAAGCTTAGTGATATGTTGCTCAAAACATAAATTACTATCAAACAGGACACTAAGATTTCTTGCAACAGGCTTGACATGTTTTGAAAGGTTACCAGCAGATGGCAATATTTGTTTAGTGATGTGTTGGGGCCCAATAACAAGGATTTCAGTTTTATTTGAGTTGAGATGAAGAAAATTTATCAACATCCAATTGTTTATGTCAGACAGGCAGTCCTGCAGAGATCTCAGCATACTAAGGTCAGTGGGCTTGACAGGGAGGTACAACTGAGTGTCATCCACATAGCAATGAAAAGAAATACCATGTCTGCAGATGACATCACCCAAAGGAAGCATGTACAAGGAGAACAGTATTGGTCCCAGAATTGAACCTTGATGCACACCGTACTTGATATGGAAAAAGGATGACATGAAGTTATTAATGCTGACACAGAATTTCCTATTGGACAGATAAGATGAGATCCAGTCTAGTGCAGTGCCAGATATGCCCACCCAGTGCCTCAGTCTGTCTAAAAGAATGCTATGATCAATTGTGTCAAAGGCAGCACTTACAATAGAGCAAGGAATCAATAAAAGAGTCTTGTCAAAGGATAATACAGCTCCATGATCAATACTGTACTTAAAAGTAATCTACCTGTTTATTATGTTCATTTATTGCATTACATTTTTTTTTCTGCCCTGCAATTGATTGAAAATCACAATATATCATCACAAACAACTTTAAAGTTGGGTTAAGAAAGGCAGGTACAATCACATTTCAGTCCATTTATTGATCCTGTCACTTTGTGATCTCATGTTTGTGTTTTCAGAAGCTTCGAGGAGGGTTTCAGCTGTGAGAAGGAGAAAAGGTACTGATAACAATTTGAGGTTTTCACACAGAACTTCTCATCACGAAAATATTCTTTGAATCCAAATACAACTAAAGCTAATCTATGATAATAAAGTTGATGTATTAGTGTTTTTGATTGATGGAGCAGGCTGGAGGCCGGACTGGGAGTAAATGTTACTTTAGAGGCAGAATTCAGGGCAGCAAAGTCTCTAACCCTCTAAAATTTGACTCTATTAATATTTTTGTTTGACTGTAACATAAAGCTAGTGATAACTTCAATGGAGCATTGTGAAGTGCAACAAAGTAAATTTCCTTTAATTTTCTAAGTACTCTTTTGTAATTTTTTAATTTCTCATTTTAAGACCGTGAAGCTGTGAAGACAGATGAAAAGCCAAAGAGGAAAGGTAACTTTGAACATTGTAACATACCATCTTTCTACCACCTTTGTCTTGAAAACTAAAACAAAATGTAATAGTTAATCCTTGTTCTTATTGTGGTGTAATGAATTCAGTTATGTGCATGTGTTGTATCCAGGTCTACCCAGAATTGCAGGTCTGGGGCCAAATATCAGGAGGATCAGAAAGACCCCCACTATTCTCAGAGGTACTCAAACTTACTATGGGGATATAATGGTCTATGAATAAGGAGGTTAGGACTGAGTTTGAGACTGAGAAATAGTTCAACATTTTCAGAAATACACTCCTTCCCTTATCTGTCCATTAAATATAAGGCTACAACCAGTAGCTGGTTAGCTTAGCTTAGCACAATGACCTGAAACAGGGGAAAACAGCTAGCCTGAATCTTTTTAGCAGCAATTAAATGTGTCTACGAGCACCTCTAGCGCTCACTAAGTAACACGTATATCTGTTTTTTTAGTATAAAGCAACAATTCACCATCTGACAAGGGGACTGTGTGCCGGACAAACAAACGAGATATAACAATATAACACGTTAATTAGAGAGCTGTGTAGGTGCTGGTAGGTGGCTTTTGTAACCTCTGGACAAAGCCAGGCTAGCTGTTTCCCCCTTTTCCCAGTCTTTATGCTAAGCTACGCTAACCGGCTGCTGGCTGTAGCTTCATATTTATCATACAAACATGAGAGTGGTATCGATCTTCTCATCTAACTCTGCCAGAAAACGAATACCGTTAAGCGCATTTTCCAATATGTTGAACTATTCCTTTAAATTAAGCTTAATAAACTGTAAGAAGCTTGCAAAAAGATCATATGAATAATTACGAGAAGCTGGCTATAAAATAAATATCTGGATCAGTTTGACTTGACATGTGCGTCTGTCATTAGTGCGTATACCAACAACGCCTTTTCACAATTCCTGTCACTTTACATAATGAGATGTTTTCTGTTTTAAATTCCAATAAAAAAGCCAAGAGAGCGGAAAAGACCAAGACTTCCAAAACAGGTAAATGAATGAATCAGCTACTAATAAGTCACATTCACACTTATTCTGTGATAAGAGCCAGCAAAAGTATTGTACTGTAGATATAAACCATGTTTATATAGCTCAATATCACAAATCACAAATTTCCCTCAAGGGGCTTTACAATCTATACAGCATACAATACCCTCTGTCCTTAGACCCTCGATTCAGATAAGGAAAAACTCCCCCCAAAAAGTGGAAGAAACCTCAGGAAGAGCAACAGAAGACATCAGAGAGTTGCTTTTCTTACTTTCTCTAATGTAGGACTCAGATTATTTACCTTGAGCATTTAGGATTTCACTGACCTGTGGAGCAGAGCAGGACTCTTGTACTGAAACCTGCAGTTCATAATTTTTATGTCCATTTATTTTCAGCCAAGAAGATATCAAAATTATTGGAGGAGAAGCAAAGTAAGTGCACATTTTAATACATGTATGTACGCTTGTATTTGTTGGTTTACTTGTGGATTAAATCCATATTCTACAGATATGTCAATGGCCACAGAAGTCATGTATTGTTTGATGTTTTGGGGGCATTTTTGCCTTTAATCGTCAGTTGAGAGGCAGACAGGAAATGTGTGGAGAGAGAAATAGGGGGATGACATGCAACAAAGGTCCCCCACTGGATTCGAACCGTTGCAGTTAATGTGGTGTGCTTCTTAGCCCCCAGACCACTGTGCTACCCCAGAAGTTTCCTTTTGAATTTTTTAATTAACAATTTTTGTTTTAGGCTTTTTTTGCTCCAAGCATGACACTGAAATCATTCATCTGAAGACTAAACAAGGCTACATCACCTACCTTTTTAAAAAAGTCATCCATTCAACTTTCTGCATTGAAAATACAAACTCATGAGATAAATTTGAAAGAAGCATAATTCTACATTTATTGAAATGATGATGAAAGTAAAAATTCTGCAGCACTGAGTGACTCCCAAATATCTTTTTGATTATTTGATGCACATAAACAACCTCTTGATTTCATCGATATTC
This sequence comes from Siniperca chuatsi, assembly GCF_020085105.1. Classification (NCBI taxonomy): domain Eukaryota; kingdom Metazoa; phylum Chordata; class Actinopteri; order Centrarchiformes; family Sinipercidae; genus Siniperca; species Siniperca chuatsi. The sequence goes on from NC_058057.1 coordinate 24,493,363, forward strand.
ATAAGGTTTGTGGGGAGCTCCACTGAAAAGAAATACGAAGATAATAAGATAAAATAAGAAGACATACTGTTTGTCGATGTGTTAGGACCTGGACCTCATCCCTGCAAAACTGAAGAAGGTTATGTTTTAAAGGTACAACCTAGATCCAGCATTCTCTGTTCTGCTTCTTCCACTGAACCCTGAATTTCCATTCATCAGCAACTATTTTGCAATAATATTTTTAATGGCGATTTTTAATAGTTTAAATGCAGGAAGTGGTGTGATGGTCTCACAGTGCAGCAGCAACAAGTCCAAATTAAACAACAAAATAAGTTGGCTGTTTATGCCCTCTAAAACGAAACACAGAAGCATTTTGTGATCTGATGTCCCCATCAGCAGGACGACATCATTTTGTCCATGTCTCCTAAAACTGTTACAAGTCACTTCAGGAAAATAAGTCTGTTTTATGATGTGACAACACTGTAGTTAAGATTTGGATAGGTTCAGGCACAAAACCACTTGCTTAGATTTAGGGAAAAATCATGGTTTGGGTTAAAATAACTACTTTAAGTTAAGGGGACCTTTGTTGTCATGGTGACAGTAATAAACACTTGGTTAAAGTTAGGGATGATCGTGGTCATGCTTTAAAAAACAACACTGTTGACTTGCAGAAACACACACCAGTCTCCCTTGTTAAAATCTGATGTTTTAATTGACCCATAGTCAGCTGACTTCCTCCTTCGCTCCTGTTATAAGTACTACAGCCATGTTTTGGGGTACTTGCTAAAATGACTGATGCTGTCATTCTTCTTGGGACGCAGTGCCACACAACAGACGAGCAGGCAAGGAACGGAGCAAAAGTGGCCATTATATATGCTAGGGAGCTGATCAGGAAATGACGGGCAGGTGTGTAGGCAGGTAGAGATCAGGTGACTGGGGAAGAACGGGAAGAGCTGAGGACAACCGCAGGAGGGCGAGGGAATGACAGGAAAGGTTAGTGGCAGGTAAACAGGCAATGGGTAATAAGTAATGAAAATGATGTTAGAAACTAGAAAAAAAAATCAAAATACATATTTTTCCTCTTACATGTAGTGCTATTTATCTATCTAGATTGTTTTGGTGTGAGTTGCCGAGTTTTAGAGATACAGGCCGTAGAGATGTCTGCCTTCTCTCAAATATAATGGAAGTGGATGCCACTCGGCTGTCCATTTAAGTCATGCTTAAGGTAGCACAAAAATAGTGTTGAAAAACAAATGAATAACTTTGACAGTAAAGATTTAGCAGAATGCTTTGTTGATATGTTGATAAAAAACATAACCTGATTGGTACTACGTTTGTCCAGAAAGGCGTTAAAGGCCCTGCACACTTACACAGGTGTTGAGCTAACAAGTGCAACAGTTTTAATAGCACAGCTTGGGGGATGTCAATCAAGCGCAACATAAGTGAAAACACCTGTGTGGGTGGGCTTACAGTCTGTACTGTAGGGGCTTTAAGATAATGCCTAATAGTTGCTTATAAATGTATTTGGTTGGAGATATAGTTGTTTGTATTTCCACTAATAAATAGAACTGAAAAAGCCTCCTGGATAAATAGGGAACCATGTTCAAGACTAAAACAATAAATCAACCGTCGTGCTTCTAGCTATTCTCTCACCTGGATGACTGAGAATAGCCACAAACAAATATATAAATGTCATTTGTGTCATGTTAATCATCAGCTTCTTTACTAAGCCTGATACATTGTCATATTTTCAGTTACCTCACTCGCGCTGGTTTTGTATCTTACCAACAAGGCTCCCTTGTTGTTGCTGCAAAACTGTTGCTGAGCATTACCGGCAATTTGCTGTTGTCTTACTGAATGAAAACTCGACTGAAAAGAACCAAAAGGGGTTTTCACACTAGGATTAATCCTGTGATAAGACCCACATTAGTCCAGGGCCTGCTGCAGCATTTGCCCTCGGCTAACAGTTTATTCACACTTACAGTTCCTAATAATCCACGAGGTGTCTGATATTAATTCCTCCATGTTTTTAAAGTTCAGTTTCACCTGTGAGCTACATGGTAATGCAGCGTAAGGCACTCGTACTGTTGGAATGGTTACATACAGTTACATACAGTTTAATACCATGTGGACTGATTTAGAGCAGTTGTTTAACTGGAGACTGATGTTTGAAACTTCAGCTGCTCTGCAGCTGTATGATATTTACAGAGCGTAATTACACCATACAGCTGCAGCTGTGTGCTGTAATTATGTTTTTAAATCTAATCTAATCTAATCTCACTAGACTGTATACAACAAGTGTCATAGCCTTCATTAATATTGATGTGAACCTGAAAAGTACAGGTATAGGTACAATAGTTATTGTGTTATTCTGTTAAGAACAAGTCAATTTTTTCCATGCATGTTGTCACTGTACTGCTGTACTTTTGAAAGATTACAGTGTGTGCACTTGAAGCAAAAATGCTCTTATCAATATGTTTCACTTCAGTTTTTCAGTAGTTGTTTTGCTGAAGCAGTTACACAGAGATATTATATTTGTTGATCTGTACCTGCAGAAACATTTTGGACTCGGTTTCCCATATTTGTTGGTCAGTGACTATTTTTTCACAATTATAACACAGTCTAATGCTCTAAAAGTACAATACTTTAATACAACTCTCCACTTAACCAACATGACCACTTGCCATTAAAGGTTTCCTGTGGAGTTTCTGACCACTAGTAGTGCTGTAGAGCAATGTTTCGAGGGGGACACACAAGACAAATAAACTTTAGTTTTAAGCCTTTTGCTAGCTATTAATTTGATGTATCAAAGCTAATATTTTTTGGACATGCTTAACTCTGAAATGTTTGGTTACCAGGGTAACTCTGGTTCTCTGAGAACTGAGTGAGGTTCAAAAGAGAGCAGTGTAAAAAGAGGGAAACCAGCAGTAAATGTTGCTTGGTATCATGCAGGTACCATGCAATATGCCTATTGTTTAAACCATAGTTTGACAATGATTTACTGGTTTTCTACACTCCTCTAAGGAGGATTCAGGGGATTCAAACTCAGGTTCATGCCACGTGTGAACCCTGGAGGAAGCTGTATTTAAGTTTCATGCCTGCTGCAGAGTAAATGTTTTAAAAATACCTTTTATAGGACTTTGTAAAGGTTTCAGAAGACTTTCAGAGGTGTTACTGAATGTAATTTCAACTCCTCAGTGCCATACAGTACTTATCCTGTGCTTGTTTTTCTGAATGAAATCTACAGTATTAGTCTGAAATGTTTCAATATTTAAAGTCAGTTGGAAATATGACTGTGTTGTAATTTCAGCACTAAGAGCAGATTAATTGCTGTATAAATGTTGTTTTTGAAGCAATTTTATCCACTGAACAAATATGGTTTGAGGTTGTTTGGGTCTTTCAGAATGATCACTTATTTTGTTAATGATTTCTTATGTAATTTGCATGATGGTGTAATTTAAAGGAAGACAGTATCACATTTGAGTTGTAATTAACACAGCTGTAATTCAGTTTCACACACAAGCTTCACTCACCAGTGTAACACATCAACAGTCAGTCAGATGCTGTATAAAGACTGTAGATAATAGTTTATTTTGTGTTGCACTCTGGAGACTGATCAGCTCATTAGGTCTCACACTGAATGAGATAAAAATGGATTCATACACTGGTTTGCTCAGAAAAAAATGTCATTTGTTTCAATTAGAGATTTTTTTTGTGTTGTTCAGTATCATCAGACTGTAATGTGGGCAATCATTTTAAGTATGTTTCAAAAATAGACAGTATAAACTACCTGTTGCATGTATTATAAAGCAGAGGTGTATGATGTAATCACATGATAAGGCTAGCAGCCAGACTCACTGACAGTTTTAAACATTTTAGGAGCCAATTAAATATCATAAGAGACAGTTCAGGCTGCTAAAATGGCACTTAAGGGACTCTACTGAGAATACAATCACCAAAATGCATTTTGTGAGTCATAATTTCAATAAAAATTTGTGAGGCCATTACTCTGTCTTTCTTTATATTTTTACAAGCTAGTATAACTAGCAAAAGATTGATGTTATGGGGATATTTCAGCCTAAAACACATTTACTGGGCTTTGTTGGAACAACAAAACATGTCAAATTAAAACCTGCCTGATGTATGAGGATATGATACAACCCTGTCTCCTGTAATATATAAATACAGAGTAATTTACTTTGCCAAATATGTTTATAGACACGTAATTGTTGCCTGAATGACATTTTTTTTAAATCAACATAAGGATATAATCTTCATGTTGAAGGCATCAACAAGTATTTACTGTCAATGTTTTTAATATGATTTCCCTACAGTAAGTGAAATATATAAAAATAAACACTTAGCTGAAGCCTGAGACAGGACATGAATCTTAACATGGGGGATGGCATCCCCCCCCCAAATTGCCTACTGACAATCAGAATCAGAATCAGAAATATTTTATTGATCCTGTCAGCGCGTTCGTTATTTGCAAAAGAAAAGTCTGGAGAGAAGCTATTCCTTAATTTGGCATTTATTATTATAGCATTGGAGGATCAACAGCATCTTGTACAAGGATCTTTTCTATTCAGAAAACCACAGTCAGCAAGCTGTTAATCTGTAGCCATCATCCTAAAAAAGAATGCTGTTCTTAACATTACACAGAGTTTTAAATGAGAATGTGCAACTATCTGATAGGTGTCTACAGAGGTGAGGAGTCAGCCGTGGTTTAGACTTAGCTCTCCCTTCGGTGGTGCACAGGCTGGTCCCAGCCTCTTGGCACACGATTCCACCCTTCGTGTGGAGACAGCGCCCTAGTGGAGGAATCCTACACTTCCTCTGTTTGTAAGTTGCTAAAGTCTCTGCTTCGTTTCCCAAAACTGATGCTTTTCCTCTCATGGTCATTACAATACATACTGTCCTCAGTATGTGATGTTCTTTCTGATATCCCTGTCCTATCTTTGTATAAATGGAAGCCTGTTTGCAACAGCTAATCAACTTTTCCCTCCAAAAAAAAAAAAAAAAAATCAAAGTAAACTTTAAATTAAACAAGACGGTGTAGTCCCTCATTCGTCCAGGAGTGTTCTATCGTAGAAAAGGTTTCAGTCGTAGTCATCTGGACACTGTTTTCAGAATCAAGACGTTTCGGCTCCCATCCGGAAGTCATTCTCAATTGTGAAAAAATTGGACGGGAACTGGAAATTTAAACTACTCTGAGTTACATAAGCCCTGCCCTCAGGAAGGAATCTGCCTGAGTATCTGTAAATAGCTAGTTTCACCTGAAACTGACCTAATAGTTTCAAGATGGCCCAGTAATCAGTAATCAGGCCTATTGTTCTCTGGCTGCATCTACTTCATCACTGCTAAGTGCCTGATTAGCATGTGATAGGCGTGACCAAGGTGATAATACACTCTGATAGACTTTGGGCAGATTAAATCTCAGACCACCATTTCTGTTCAAAGAGGGTTCTCTTTCTTCACAAAAATGGCTTCCTTGACGCCCGTTCAAACCAACTCTTCTCTCTACTAAGAATCTTCACCTCGCTGTCTTCAAATGTGTGGTTTGTAGCTTTTAAATGCAAATGCACGGCGCTCTGTAATCCTGAGTTAGCGTGTCGTCTGTGCTGATAAAGTCTTTTGTGAAGTGGCTGTTTGGTTTCGCCTATGTACCGTTCTTTGCAGTTTTCCTCACTGCACTGAATGGAGTAGACAACATTGCTCTGTTTCTGTGTGGGTAACCTGTCCTTAGGGTGAACGAGTTTCTGTCTTAAAGTGTTGCCTGGTTTAAAGAAGACAGGAACATCGTGCTGTCTAAAGATCCTTTGTAGTTTTTCAGACAGTCCAGACACATAAGGAATGGAGACACCGTTCCTTCTTGGTTCAGTTACACTTTTGTCCTTAGTGTTTAAATTAAACACTAAACTGCCATAAGTTGAACAGCGAGCTACTTTAAAGGATAGGTTTACATTTTTCCAAGTCTGTCTTAAAACCCAAAATTACATTGAAAGGGTTTTTGGTGGCTGTAATTGTTCCTCCTGTCTGCACTGGCCCCAAAGAAATCCTTCCGATTTTAATGTAAGTGATGGAGGACCAAATCCAGTCTTCATTTTGTGCAAAAATGCATCCCAAAGTTCAAATGAAGGTAATATGAGGCTTCAGCAGTCTGAGTTAGACAAATCAAGTGGATATAGTCCAAAGTTCCAATCTTTTTAGTACAAAAATCCCTCTTTGTGTTATGTTTCCTTCCTGATCTGCATGGAGGGATCGTAGCACAAAGAGGGAAATTGGTACTAAAACACTGTAACTTTGGAATATAGCTACTTGATTTACCTCACTTAGACTGCTGAAGTCTCAAATTTTCTTCAGCTGGACTTTGGAATTCATTTTTACAGAGAAGCAAGGCTGTGTGTTTTGTCCCCCATCACTTAACATTGAAATTGCTTTAATTTAATAATGCTTTAATCTAATACAATCTGGTTTACACACAATCAATGCAGAGTGCACTGATATAGTGATATTAAGGGATACGGGATCATCACTGTGGTCCACCTCTGAAATGATGCACATGATGCAGTTTCATTATTAGAAATGAATATTACCCATATATTCATTCTTTCTTTCTTTCTTTCTTTCTTTCTTTCTTTCTTTCTTTTTCTTTCTTTCTTTCTTTCTTTCTTTCTTTCTTTCTTTCTCAGATTTTTACAAGTCTATTTTTAAACTTTCCTCACATGGCCATATGTACATTAAAAGTCCATATTGGCAGTAAAGTGATACGTTCCTAGTAGGACTCCAATGTAACAGATTGGGTACAAAATCCACAGTCCTCAGTCTGTGCTAAAATAACTCTAAAGTTACAGTCGTTTTTATATAGGTGGTCAAGAAAGCAAACCGTCTTTATATACCCTTAGTAGAAATTTGGTCTCATTTCATCGTGGTGGCCATCATTTGTATAAGAACAGCTAACATTTGACTCCTAGAGATACAAAGATGTAGGACAAGCATCACATGCTGTCAGACAATTGGACAAGTTTCAAACGAGTAGCACTGAAATATATTATGTAAACCACTTATTTGGAAGTGAAAACGAAGTGTACGTCACAAAATTTCTATCCAAAGTGTCTGCTGTAAGCCTCCACTGAAGTTTGAAGGGCTATTTCCTGGTTCAAATTTGACCAACCATATAGGACATTTTAAGTATGGTCACAATTGTTTCCCTCTCTAAAGAAGTTGCTTTAATGACTGGGTTAAACTGGAGATGGATTTAAATCCGTTTGATCATGGATTGCTTGTGTTGCTTTCACAGTGGACATCATTGTAAAATTGTATCTAGTGGTGTTGCTTTGTCCACCAGGTTTAACAAATAAATATGACAGGACTGATGGCCAAAACTATGAAAATAAAACCCAGATTGTAAAGAAACCTTGAATTTTCTTTCGTGTCCTTTACATTAAGGAAAAGTGACATTGGTATTATTAATCTAATATGTGAGCAAAATCATTTTAGGGTTGATGGGTTGTAAATTATACCAGATGACTCAATGCTCTGTTTACTTTTTTTTAGGGTTGAGGAGCCATCAGATGCTGCTTGCTTAAGCAGGTTTAAGTGTTATCAATGTTACTTCACAACCCCAGTAATTGTGCTTTTCAGATACAAGTTTTGTGGCATGTACATGTTAAATGTGTGTGTGTAGAGTCGTGTGTGCTGGAATCTTATGAAGTTTTAAATGAAGACAAAACATCTCTGTAAAACAATGATTGCTGCTGCTTTGTGCTCATTTAAATGTCAAAATTGTATATTCCTTCATGAAGAATTAATAAAAATGAATGAATCAAAGTGATTATATCATATTTGTTGCATCGCTGATAAACAAATATGATGGATTCCTATGGAAAATATAGGATCTCAGAAAAAAAAAAGATCAAAGTTTCAGTTCCCATTTTGGCTCACCTATCTTTTTATTTGAATGTACAAAAGTTTAACTTTAGGGTCCAGCTCATCTCTGGCCAATACCCCAACTGTGAAGAACAGTGGTGGCATGATCACGGTACATAAATGACGACACAGACTGAAGGGATGCTGAATGGAGTCAAATACAGAAAGACACTAAAAAAAAACAAAACTGCTCCATAGTGATTTGGATCAAGATTCTTTGAGCAAGACAACAATGAAGCATGCAGCTAAGAAAATATGGTAACACCTTTTACATTTTAAAAAATGTACTTAGTAGCACAAAGGAAGTGATTAAAACAACACTATATATAAAAAATAGCAGGGATTGTGCAGGAGGGGTATGAAACCTGAAGGGGCTCGTAGTAAACACCTCCCCTCTGGGATTTACAATTTATCCTAATACTATGAATATTTTTCTTCCTTAACTTAGTGAGATAAAAATGAAGAATAAAAGGAAACAAAAGCAAATGAATAGTAATAATAATCATGAATGAAACAAAGGTAAACACATTACACATAAACACAAACTGAACACATTAACTATAGCACAGTCGTTTTATCATATTAAACTTAAATATTGATAATGATGGACATGTTCTTATAGAGGAAGGACTGGCGTTCCAATGTGATGGTCCTTTGTATTTTATGGCATATTGACCAAGAATGGGAAATGCAGAATCAGACATTAAAGTCATTTATTTAGATGAGAAATAGAAGTGGCCCAAGAATAGATCCTTGAGGCACTTTGCAATATAGTTTGATTCTGTTAGAGATACAACCGTTTATAGATACACATTGATCTCTATTCTTAAGGTAGTCACTAAGCCAATAGATAACAACATCCTGAAAGCGGTGAAGTTTGGAAATGAGAATTATGTAATATACTGTATCAAATGTCTTTGAAAAATCCACGAATATACTAATTGCAAACATATTATTGTCCAAAGCTGTACAGATTTTGTCTACAAGTTGTAAGAGAGCCATGTATGTTGAGTGATTTTGTCAAAATCCATATTGGTGTTTATACAGGATATTGTTATCATTTAGGTGTTTTAACACTCTTGCATAGACTAGCTCTTCCGAGACTTTGGAGAAACAAGGTAAAATACAAATTGGCAAGTAATTGGTGAAAAGGCTAGCATCCCATTCCTTAAATAATAGTATGACCTTTGTGACTTTCAGTTCTTTTGGGACAATCCCAGTTTTTAGAGACTGAGAGGACATGAGTCAGTGGCTCACTACTTGAAGATGTCACTTCTTTTATAAGCTTAGCCTTGATTTCATCATGAAATTCCTGCTGCAGAGTTATTGAAGTTGACAATGATGTCAAGTACTTCTCTGTATATAGGGGGTTCAAATCTACACAAGGTGGGAAAACAACCAGTAATCTATTGGACATTCATCTGTATTTTTTTGCAAGAGTGCTACATTGGCAAAGTAGTCATTGAATCCATTTGCTATAGCAGAAGGGTTTGTAAATGATATGTCACCATCATTAAATTGAGATGAAGTTTTCACAGGAGCCTTCTTCTTATTAAGTAATTGATTAATGACCCACGTGGATTTTTTGTTGCTAGCAGACTCTTTAAACTTGTCTGAATAGTATTTCTTTTTTGCTATATGGAGTAGATGTGAAAATTTGTTTTTGTATTTTCTGTACGTATCAGAATTGTGGGGAGTTGGACTTAGCAGAAATCTTTTATACAGTTTATTTTTCTTTATGGAGGATTTCAATAATCCCGAAGAGAACCACGGTTTGCTCCAGGGTCCGGTTATGTCCTTGTCACTGCACCCGCGACTCCTATTGGTTGGTTGGTGTGCCTGTGTGGAGGGGGTGGAGACTGAGGTTTACTCCACAGCTAACGTGGTTAACCAGGACCAAGAGGTACGATCACATCACACCTGTTTTAGCCTCTTTACATTGGCTCCCTGTTTGTTTTAGGATTGATTTTAAGATGTTATTGATTACTTTTAAGGCTCTTCATGGCCTGGCTCCAGACTATATTTTAGACCTTGTAATCCCTTATAAACCTACATGTAGTTTGAGATCTTCGAGCAGGGGTCTCCTGTCTCATCCTGAGTCCAGGATGAAAACTAAGGGGGACAGAACTTTTGCCATCAGGGCCCCGAGGCTCTGGAACAACTTGCCCGAAGAAATTAGGTTGTCTGAGTCAGTGTCTTCATTCTAAGTCTCTTCTCAAAACACATTTTTATTGGAAAACATACCCTGATATTACCTGAGCTGTCTGTTTATTTAATTGTTTTTATGTATTTTATTTCTTTATATTTGATCATTCCCTGTGGTATTTTATTTCTCTTGTTGTGAAGGACTTTGTACTTTGTTCTGATAAGTGCTCTTTAAATAAAGTTGTATTTTATTATTAAAGCTGATCCTGTTCTCCCCTATTGCTTATACTCCCACCGAACTTCATGTGATGGCACTCTAACATAGTAAGCTATTTCTGTAATCTGAAAACACATAGTAACTGCCAGTGCCCATGTATAGCACTGGCAGTGTTGTACAGATGTGCTCCTCAGTGACTCCTTCTTCCTGCTGCGTTCATATCTCTCATATCTCTCTTGCTAAACGCTAACACAGTAAATGTCTCGTCTCTGCACTTCCTCTTTAGTGGTCAGTTCATAAATAGATTGCTTGTCAAAACAAAAGTGAAAGTCTTACACTGACAGAGAGGAGTCGAGTGTGGGATGGCTATGCCAGAGACATTACAAAGAGAATATCAATCTATTCCGTAAGTAGGCATGCAAAATTTTTTCAAATGATCCCTGCTGAGTCTCTACCATGCCTTGGAGTAATACAGGATATAGACCTCTAAGGTATTTTTAACTGTGTCTCCCAGGCTGGGCACAAGCTTGTAGAGAGCAACTATGACAAAGCAATATGTGACGCATATACACCTGCTCCTTGTTTAGCTTTATTTCATTTAGTTCAATGATGTTGTTGTTAAATGTTCCTCTGTTTCTTTATCTCTTCCTCAGAGACATGGACCAGGCAGCTGGTGAGAAAACTAATTTACTGTTTTTATAAATTGACAACATTTGTTGCTCTGTCAAGACTGCAGTTTTTCAATATTGACGAGAATAAACTATATTTAGTTATTACAATATATTTGGTTTAAAGCTGCTCTTACCAATATTTTGTAATATTAATGAACCAACTGACAATAATGTAATTTGAAAGGGGTCATTCACAGTGATGAAACTCAGATTATCAATTTACTGTGCAGTTTCCTTCAGTTTGTTATAGGAGAAAATGCTTTGATAAGCCCACTGCACGCTACCTGCTCAGCAGCACAAAAGGCAGACAGGCTAACTGGTGAACATAGTGGAGCATTTAGCAGCATACAAATCACTCACTTCCTTGACAGTGCCCAGGATCTGATGGATTTAATACTTTAGCTTTTGATTTCATGCTAAAATCCCATGAGAGTTCAATTGACAGCTTTCACACCAGCCTAACCAATTGGACAAAAGCACAAGAGGTCGTTTGAATCGAGTCAACAAGTTAGAAGTGAAAGCACTCCAAGGTTAAAGTTCAACAACCACCTGTCTGCAGCAGCAGACGTGCGATAGCTTTTAACCAGGAAGTAACACACTGTTTGTTATTCATATAGTGAACACCTCTACTGACACAAAAACAAACAAAACCTCACGCCAACGGAGCCATTTTTAAGATGCTTTAATCAAATGAAAATTCAACACAGTGGTTTTAAGTTGTTTATGAAAGTAGTAAAATTCGGTGATGTGTAAAATACCTTTTCCAATTCATGCTGAATCTAGCGCAAGATCTTTTTTTGTCAACAGTTTCCTTCATCTGGTTCTGGTGGTGTGGCTACACAGAACTATGTTACAGCTCAGTGAAGACTCAAACATTCTTCTTTGTCTTTAGTGTCGTGGAAAAAGTTCTTTGTCTCCTTGTCGGGGACAACTAATGGGGCTCATCAAAGCTTTGTTGCAAAGCTAAAAGGTGCTGGCCAAACTCAGGTCTCCTCTCCTGAAGTGAGTGACTATGTTCTGGTTTTCTGTCCTATCACTTCACGAGTTGGAACAGACATCAGCGAGGCCCTGGACAACATTCCAGGTAGGAAATGCCTTCGGCCAATGTTTGGCCAATTTCACAGTAATTAGTCAAAGGTATGGAGGGAAATTTGACCAATCAGTTGAAAAGTTCCTTATTTTGGAATGAAAAAAACACACCATATTGTGTGTTTCTTATCCAGGTTCTAACTGGACTTGCAATTCCTTTATTTTCAGTCGTTCCCCCCAAGGCCACACATTGGCAGTCCTTTGAACTGAATTCATTTCAGTCTAAAATTGCGCTGTTTTAAATGCTGGTGTGGCCGAGCCCTAAGGAGGATAAATACTGCCTCTAAAAGCAGGACTTGGCGTCCATGTTTGATGACTGGCTCAAACTAACTTTCTATCAAAGAAATATTCCATTTGAAGAGTGTTCACAGGTCTTTGGCTTATCCACTATAATTGAGACACTGTTGCTGTAAGCAGAAAAGCAGTGTTGCTCAAAGTGATGAACTCACAGATAATTAGCACCCGACTTTAAAGTTACTCTCCATTCTTTCAGATCATTGTTTTGCTTTTACGGCCCACAATTTCACTGTTTAGATTTACTCTTACCACACCTCAACTCCCAAACCTCGTTTCCAGCAGCAGCTGGCAGCTGTTTTAAGTGAAAAAGCTCTGATAAGCCAACGGTATGCTGCCCAGCACCAAACTGTGGATAGACAAAGTCAGCGACTAACTGTTGAACACAGTGAAACATTTAGCAGCTAAGGAGCAGCTATATTTTTTACAACATAGAACAGATATAAAAAAGCCAACTGCAGGTGAACAGAAGAACCACATGTATACACAAAAGGAGCAACAGCTTGGCCACCCCCCGTGCTGTGGGCTACAGGTGGAGTAAAAACCAAACTGATCTGGCCTCTTAAGTTTCATCTTGTTTCTGACTCATTTGGTTGTGTTATCTCTGTGCTTACAGTTGGTAAACCAGCAATTCTGGTGGTGATGCATCACACCTTCAATTCTGACCATGTTGTAGCTGAAAGCAGAAGACTGGTGAACAACCCGAACGTCCACCTCACTGTGGACTGTCTGTTCTATGAGGGCAGACTCTTGGAGTGTAACCACAATGATATTGCATTTCTTGACATCAAGAAGTTTCTTGGAGTTTCTGCTTCCCAGGTAATGACTAGATTTACTGATCTAATACAATCTGGTTTACACACAATCAATGCAGAGTGCACTGATATAGTGATATTAAGGGATATGGGATCATCACTGTGGTCCACCTCTGAAATGATGCACATGATGCAGTTTCATTATTAGAAATGAATATTACCCATATTATATTTATTTCTTTCTTTCTTTCAGGTCTCTATCTGGCAATCCTGCTACGATTGTAAGTGTAACTGTAATCATGAACTTCAGATTTCAGATCAGAATTTTTCAAGTCTATTTTTAAACTTTCCTCACATGGCCATATGTACATTAAAAGTCCATATTGGCTGTAAAGTGATACGTTTCTAGTAGGACTCCAATGTAACAGATTGGGTACAAAATCCACAGTCCTCAGTCTGTGCTAAAATAACTCTAAAGTTACAGTCGTTTTAGTACAAAAATCCCAATTTGTATTTTGTTGATGAGCTGCAGTGGAGGGATAGTAACACAAAGCATGACAACTTCAAGTTTGAAGCTGAACTGAACACTGAAGCATGTTAGAATGATGGACTGTGCCTGTGGTTTCATGGGTAAAAGCCAGTTTAGCGTGAAAATATATAGGTAGTCAAGAAAGCATACCAGAGTGCTTCTAATTTTTATATTTAGAAGAAATTTTATCTCATTTCATAGTTGTGGCCATCACTCGTATGGGAAATGGACTACATTTGTATAGCACCTTTCTCGTCTTCCGACCACTCAAAGCCCTTTACATATAGGACATTTTAAGTATGGTCACAATTGTTTCCCCCTCTGAAGAAGTTGCTTTAATGACTGGGTTAAACTGGAGATGGATTTAAATCCGTTTGATCATGGATTGCTTGTGTTGCTTTCACAGTGGACATCATTGTAAAATTGTATCTAGTGGTGTTGCTTTGTCCACCAGGTTTAACAAATAAATATGACAGGACTGATGGCCAAAACTATGAAAATAAAACCCAGATTGTAAAGAAACCTTGAATTTTCTTTAGTGTCCTTTACATTAAGGAAAAGTGACATTGGTATTATTAATCTAATATGTGAGCAAAATCATTTTAGGTTTGATGGGTTGTAAATTATACCAGATGACTCATTGCTCTGTTTACTTTTTTTTAGGGTTGAGGAGCCATCAGAAGCTGTTTGCTTTAGCAGTTTTAGTGGTGGTATTGCTGGTCATTTTGATAGTCTTTATAGCAAAGAATGATTAAGAAGATCTGTGAGGGCTGTCACTAACATGCAGTTTACAGGATTATCACAATAAATGATTCTTGAAGGGACAAAATAAATGTGCTATATCATGCATGTGTAATCATCTGCAAAACGTATTTACAGAAGGATGTTATTATTGTTATTACTGAAGTATATTTGTGATATAGATGTTTCTTGGCTGAATGTGAAAAAGATGAAAAGAAAGAGACAGAAAATAGAAGTTTACTTTGAATTTCAATGTTAGATGAGTTAAACTGTAAAACAATGATTGCTGCTGTTTTGTGCTTAAAAATATATGTTTGTCCTTCATAAAGAATAAATAAAAATTAATCAATCGAAGTGATTATATCATATTTGTGTAGCAGGTCTCTGTAAATTTGTCATATTACAGATAAACAAAAAAGCCCAAACATGATTAATTCCTCAAAAATCAAAAATGAGGTAAAGCTCTCATAAAAAATAAAGATCAAAGTTTCAGTTCCCATTTTGGCTCAACCATCTTTTGATTTGAATGTGCAAAAATGTAACAGTTCATCTCTGGTCAATACCGCAAATGTGAAGAACAGTTGTGGCATGATCATGCAGTCATACAGTCATCATACAGTAAATGCATTATGATGACAGAGACTGGGAGTGCAGTCAGGGTTCAAGGGATGGTCAATGAATGTCAAAAACAGAAATATACTTTAAAAGTGACTTGGCTGAAGATTCTTTGAGCAAGATAACAATGAAGCATGCAGCCAAGAAAATGTTAGAAGAGTAACATCAGGACAAGCCACCAAGTGGCCAAGCCGAAGAAATGAAAATCTGAGGACAGACCTAAAGATCTCATCCAATCTACCAGAGCTGACAAACCAGGTGAACAAAACTGTTAGAAGCACCAGGCATCAGACAAACCTCAAGCCACCTGAAGCTGTCACCACTGAATTTGGTGTCTCTGAAAACTACCAAACATTTTTTAATATATTTGAAATTTCTGTGTGCAATTGATTTGGACTGAAATTCTAAATTTGATTTGGTTAAACTAAGTCTGTAACACAACAAAATGTAGTAAAAGTGAATGGGTCCCAGTACTTTCTGAACCCATTTCATACATATGTGGGAATGTGTGAAATAATGGTGGGTTAAGCCAGCCGTATTGTCCAAACAAAAATTAGATTGGTGTGTTTTTACAGGCAGTGTCACATTTGGTGGCACTGTGTACACACTAGCTAAAAGTTTTGCCTTGTTCAATTCTCTTTAATACATACCTGCAACTTAAAACAACATAATGTAACAGAACATATTCACTCAGCCTTGCGCAGCCAGATGGCATCTTCTGAGCTTAGTATTTGCTGCAAGATTTAAGTCTGGAGACATCCACTTGAGAATTCTTCAGCCCAGTCAGATATGTGCCAGATCAATAAGCAAACGTTTTGGATAATGTCACCTGCCACCTCAACTCCCTGAACCTAGCCAGACTAGCATAGTAAGCAAATATTTAAGCAAGGCTTGCCCAATCAAGTGTAGGAAGTGAAAATTGTGAGACGGCTGAACATTTGTTCTAGTTTTAGAATAAAGGTTTCCATATGCTCCAAACAAAGTGTTTGTTGGATTGTCTAACAGCGTCGGAAACCCCCACACAATCCAACAATCATGATCACTTCAGGCAGCAAAGTTGCCTGGTGTGTAAAGGTGCAACACAATAAATACCTTTGAGTAGAGAAGAGAGACTGTTCGCAGGTGTGTGCCATTATCCCCATTTGTACAATTCATCGTGTCGAGTCCACAAACAAGCAAAAGACAGATTTCTTGAGGAGAGATCGAGGAGGCAGTGTGATGATACTGGGAGACTATGATGGCAGGCTTTTTGCCCCACCTTCCAGTGTGGCCATTTGGAACAGGTATAAACACTTTTGCCTTTAGACGACCTAGTTTGTTTGAAGCATACTGAGACTTTAACTTTGTGTTTACTTTTTCAAGCTTCCTGATCTGGCATTCGCATCTTTAAACAAACAGACCTGGAGTCCTGTTGTTTGCTTGTGGTACCATGGCAACACTGCACATTTGATTTAACTTAGTATAGTAGAGTAGTAGAGTATATTGCCTGCACATTAGCCATTCTGATCTTCCCTCTCTCTCCACTTGATGACAGTTTTGCACTGAGCAGTGGAGGTGTGGAGGAGGGGGATTAGTTAACATGAGGGGACTGGGGGGATGGGGAGTTAAGGTCACGCCTCTAGCCTAAAAAGGCGAAGCAGAATACCAGCGGCAGCGAGCCGCTCTAAGAATAGCTCAGGCCCTGAGGCTCAGAAACATGGCATGAATGTAACAGTACCTAATGAGATTCAGACTTTTATTCAAACTAATCCAAAAAAACGTAAACAAGAACAATAAGACTGATTGATAGATTTAGATTTTGATCTAATTGAATTTTAGCAGTGTGAAACCACTGTCCACACTGTAATCACGTGACTCCAGCAGCAACATTGGCTGTTGGGATAAAATTACCTTCATGCTCTCTCCCAGTCTCTCTTCTCTCTTTCCTTTCCATCAGTCAGTCCCCGTGGTCGATCTAATTCTGTCAGAGCGGGTAGAGGGGGGGCACGCTGCTCTATCTACAACCCTAGCCCCAAACAGGCAAAGGGCAAAGACAGTGACCACCTTAACTTGGTCTCTGTCTGTCTCCCCAGCCTCATCCACTGAGACTGAGTCAACTCTCTAGACCACCTTGCAATCATTTGGACCCCTCTAAAGTTTCTGACTTCTGGAACAAGAAAGGAAAATGCAGATTTAAGTATTGAGAATGGAAAAAGAGGTGTAGTGTTACCATCAGTATCCAAAGGGTTCGGGTTTTCCACATATCCTCAGCACCAGCCATTCACATGACGTTGCTAGATTGGAATTAAACACTGGGATTAAATCGCGCAGAGGAGTTAAGGATCTACCATAACTATTTCTTTTCATGGCGACATAATCTGCACAAGATTTACTGTTGGAAAGGAACTTTTATCTTGAAACCATGACTGAAGCAGTTGAAGGTAAAGTATCATCACATTAAGTATTACAATTTGATTTCAACAGCTTATTACATAAAAGAAGCCTTTCATAATGTATATCTGAAGCTCTTGCAGGGCTTGTATGTTTTGTTTTGCACACAGTCCCTCTGACGTTGTGCTCTCTGGCGTGTAGGGGAATTTCTTGATTGGAAGTATCTAAAAATATGGCGCTATCATGTATCGGCTATTTGTAACGCAGCTTTAAGACCCCTGTGACATCTACAGTGCTGTATAGGATCAGTCAGCATCAACACTGTGCCTCTTGTTGTGTATGTAACCACATCAAGAGATACTGTTGTTTTACGACTTTTAACAGTTTTTTTTGTCTAATGAGACAAACAAAAGGGTCTGAAAGCAGAAAGCAGCTGCTGTTGCTATTCAAGCTTCACTTAATCACTTATTTTGTTTGATTAAATGTCTTCTCATTAAGTGGGTGTGTGCAGATTGTACTTGATTGACAGCCCCATGACTCTCCAGTTTGTTTTGATGCACTTGTTCGAGTGGGACAATTTACACCTTTATGATAGGCCTTTTTTTACGGAAGACGAGATGATGATTATCCTCAAGCTGAGACTGTTTTCTTGCGATCACAACATACATGTAAGTTCCAATTGCTAGCTTTTCTGGAGCCTTCAAACACATCTCAAGGTCTTCCTCAGTGGACTGAGTTGGAGATGACAATTGAGAACCACATGACAACTGAACAAACTCCAGCCACTGATGAAGACCATGACATTTGGTTGAAAGCTCCAGAAAAGGCTAGTGAGTTGAATGATTATTTTGTCAAGCTTGAAGCAACTATTTCTGAGGTCAAGAATGAACTTCCACGCTAAAAATTTATCCTCTTGTGGCGTTCATGTTTATTTTTTAAGAAGGTTTTCCCAAATAACATGTAATTATCACATTATCTCAGGACATCCAATTGTTGTCTCATGATTACCTCTTAATTATCTCCTTATTACAAGAAAACAAATGGTGGTAATAGACCTACTTACTTTATCCTCTTGAATTTTTATGTCTTCCTCTAGGATGTCTCCTCCCTCTCACATGGTCATGAGGACTGACTTGGACAGACTGTAAAAGTGTGGAAGCCCATTATCCTGTTAGAGATAACATTACTATTGAATAGGTATCTCAGAATATTGTGCTTAAAAACATAAATATGAGAAGCATTTGGTGTCTTGAGGTAATAAGTTGCAGTTAAGACGAAGAAATATCACAAAATGTGATATTTTGAGATCACAAGATAATTAATTTGTTATCACATGATAACAGTGCAAATAGCACTTAACGTCCCTACAAGAAAGATCTGAACAGCAAAATGTTTTGGAAAACATACTGTAACTTCTAGCTTGATTTTGCTCTGGAAATATAAAATGTGCTGAAACTTGCATTTCCATTTAAAATAGTATTTATTTACGGTGACCTGTAATCCATTTGTATGTGTTATATATGATAGCACCACCACGCTCAACCAGCCGGATTGTAAAGGTCTCTGCTGCACTTAGTTCAGCTCTATGCACTCATTAAGGAAATGTTATGACTACACTTCCCTGTATTCTGACTGAACAGGCAACCACTAGCTCCTAATGACTGCCCTGAGCTGAGCTGTCATGGATACCCAGTGAGAGTAACAACAGAGTAACAACAGAAATTTCATCCACAGTGTGGAGACAGGTCAGCCATAAAAGGAGGAATCGTGCATGGATGGGTGGTCAAACCATTTAGAGTTGGGTTTAAAAAGTGGTGGTCAACAGAAGAATCAAAGTGAAGGGGGAAACAAAGATTTACAAGTTATTAATGCCCAGTAATAATGTCAAAAAAGTGCTCAGTAGGTATCTTGTGTGTTATTTTGACATCTGATCTGAGGGTTTTGCTGGGGTAAAATAAAATAAATGTCGTGACAATCTGGACATATAGATTTTAAGATGTCTTGTGCATGAGTGGAAATCTTGTCCTGATGGTGACACTTGAAGAAAGGTCAAAGGGTCAGTGGAAAAACTAAACCATGGTTTCAAAGTTTCAGTGGTTTTCTGCCTTAGTGCAGCCCAACATGACAAAACCAGGAACATAAAAACCACAACATAATATTTAACAAGATGGCCACAGAGCAATCATTTTACCTGACAGTAGAACCAGATGAAAGGTCATGAAGCCCCCTGAAATCTTAAGGACTGAATACTTAATCCATACCAAGTTTTATGGAAATCTAGTAGTTGTCAAGAATTGTTGCTGTCCAACTGGCTGGGATTCTTGGGCAAAAATTGTGGTTTTGGTCTGATGGCTGATGCCAGTTTTCATGAATTTGAGTGTAGAAACATGAATTAAGCAGGTTTCATAAAAAGAAATAGCAGCAGTAACCCCACAGGTTAGAGAAGTGAGTACAACATGTATACAGGACGACAGTTAGACAACGGTGGGCTGTGGTTGTACTGGGCGGCTCCCAGTGTGGCAGGGTGTATCTGTAATTGTAGCAAGACCTCAGTGAATACCATGGCTGAACTACGAAGCCTCCAATCAGTTTGAGTGTTTTGCTAGAAGTTCCTAAGAATTTGTACAGGTCGAAAGTAATGTGACCGTAATCTGTAAGCTTTTTTGTGTAGTTTGTGTATTTTAAGAACTTTACAAGCTCTTCATAAACTTGCAGACTAACAACTGAACATTAAATGTTTAAATTTATCCAGTGTATGAGCTTAACATGTCCATGCATCGATGTACATTGTTGATGGTTAATAACTTGATTATTCGTTAGCATTGGCTAACTAGCATGATAGCTGTTAGCAAAAGAAACATGACATGACTTGTAGGTCAAATTACTGTAGATTGCGCCTGCCATTACTAACTTCAAAATTACTTCTTTTCATAACACAGAACATAAAGTTATATTTAAGTAACTCATTAGGTCTCACGTTACACAAATGATATGACGTAATAATAGTTTCAAGCTCAGTGCTGGTCAAGGTGAAAATCTCACGGTGATTGTGATGCTAGAAAAATGTTTAGGGCTTACTAAAAGCCTCAGGACTCATCCTCTGGGGAGCAGGAGTATCTCTGCCAGTAGGATCTCTGGTCAGTAGTTGTCAAAATATCTTGTCCTGGACAGGTTTAAAGATCAGCATCCTTAGGCCATATTGCGAGTGGTTACAAAAATATATTCATAAAGCATCCATTCATTCACCATGGGCAGAATCTTTCTATATGTTTTTGTTTGAGTAGGGCGTTTGTTACTCTTTCTAACTATCCCCTTGAATTAAAGCATGGTTAACAGCATTCTTCAGGACATTCAGTCACACTTGCTCAAATCTATAGCAGCCGTCCATTGTAATGAGAATCGGCCCACAGTAGCTGGTTTCGTCACTCATATGTTGCACTGACCTATTGGAGTCAGAGCGATGAGGCTAGACAGAGGTGTGTGTGTCTGTGTGTGTTTAGTGCTGCTAAGCTATTTGAGTCAGCAGTAATGGAGTTGCCTACAGTAGCTGCCAACAGAGAGCTGAAGAGAGTCAACAGGTGGCTTGAGCTTTCCCAACACACAGTGACATTAGCAACTACACTGTAGCAGATTTTACAAAACTAATCCATTATCTTGTATCTTCATTAAAAACTGATGACTGACTTCATTATAAAATGATGCACTGTTTAAAATCTGTGTTTACAGCTACAGCACTTGTTGTCTCTTACTACATTGCATTATCATAAACCTTCTAACATTTTAAAGCAAATGTAAAACACAAAATAGATTGCACTGGTTCCTGATTAGTAAAATGGCTATAATAACAAGACTATGCAATGGGTCAGCATATAGAGTGTGTTGGGGACATTGTCAGAAATATAACGTTTGACCATAAGTCAATGTCAAAGGGTGTCTCAAAGAGTGTCTTAGTTATTTATTATCAAGGGAGTCTGGAGACACTCCCTCTTATCTATAGCTCCAGACATGATGGAACCTCCTAACTTAAAACATACCTAATCTGAGGGGCACTGAGGCTTCTCAGGTCAACAGCATGTCAAGCACAATATTAGACTTTCTTGACCCATAAAAATTCTCCAGTACTGCTGTACCGTTCCTGCTTGACCTTTGTTCCTTCTCTCTCTAGGCCTGCCAACTATAAACGGTTATTACCTGCTGGTTTATGCAGTTGTACTGTTGAGTCAGTCAGGTTGCCTCCTTACAGAAAACTGGACAGTAAATGGATAAAGATGATTTTCTTAATTTGGTTTTCTTGTGTTCATTAGAGAGTTATGTCCTGATTGCACATAATATTTATGTGATCTCAACATGACAAGGTGTCAAACAATTGTCTCTCACAAAATCTCTCTCATGATCATAGAATTATTATTTCAGGAAAAAGAAAACATGAGAAATACACTCAGTTGCCAGTTTGTTTGAATTTTAAGGTAATATTGGAGGTTATAGTTCATGGTGCTGTTGAATTGTATTGCGTCAGAGGTGTTTATATTTAGTCTATCTTTACTGATATAAATGTGGGGGACAAAATATTAGAAACACCTCTCGGTGCACCGCAACACAAGTCAACAGCACAGCAAACTACAGCCTCCAAACTTACCTTAAAAATGAAGAACCTCTACCCTTTGAAGACCTCTCAAACAGTTTCAACAAAAAATTAACATTATAAAGTTTATGAAGGTACGATTTATCGCAGGGCTGTTGGATTATTTTGCATTAGTTTTAGCCAGGTGTACCTAATAAACTTACTTTCCAGACAACTTCTACTTCTACTACTGCTACTACTACTACTATTACTACTAATAGTTGGAGTAATAATAATATGTTGTAGTAAGTTTAACTAACCATCAGGTGACAGCAGTAGACTGTGGTTGTGCAGGGGGCTCCCAGGGTAAATTTGTGGGTATGTATTAATTAAAAATAGTGACATGTAGATTCACAGATTTTCCTGGAATATTAGGGTTTAAGAAATAAAACAGTTCTATAGAAGGCCATATTTCATGCACTGTATTTGATCACAGTTTCTTTGCTCCTCAGCGCGGTCGTCGACCACCACCACCATGGTCATCGACAGTAAGAGCGGAGACGCCGGGGCACCGCCTGCGCGAGGGTCCAAGAAAACTTTTACAGATGACCTTCACTCTACCTTCAGCTCCCCACTGGCCTGGATCTTGGTTCTGGCTCTCATCATTACATGGTCTTGTGTTTTTGTCATCATGTTTGATCTGATGGACTACAAGACCATCTCAGGTAAGGAGAGGTGTTTTCTGTCCATTTGCAATTCTGCCCATTGTCACCTCTCAGCTTCTCAGTGTCAGATACAGGTGTGTATTCACTGGAAGGAGACACAGAAGACGAGCCAAGAGAGAAAATATATTTATGCTTCTTATTGACTGAAATTTGGAAATTTGTATGTAAATGTATAAACTCTGTATTTCATACTGGGCACAGCAAGCTTTTACTCAGCCAGCCAAGTCAGGCAGATTGTGGCAAAGTGTTGGCACACTTGGCTTTGTTCTGGCACCAGAGGGCCACATGTGGGCTGGCTCATGTAAGGCTACTAGTTTGGCTCAGAATTGAGAGTTGGAACTGAGAGCACATGATAATAACTGATGTCAACATTTTTATCAGGTCAGAGCATCTCTCATCTAGATTTCTGCAGCTGGACAGCAAGAGGAGAGAAGTTTTAGTAAAATCCACCTGAAACTATTAAAGTGAGGGGGACATGCCTTCCCATCCCCAGTGGAAATGACACCCTTGCGCATTTGTCCCATTATCTCCCATCATTTCTTTCTTTAAGGTTTAACTGAAAATCTTGTCTTGCTTTGTGATAGTTTTAGTTTTAATGCACCACTACCAACAAATTAGTTTAGTGCCAATTACTTTGCTGTTTGACCATGCAGAGAAGTGATCAGAGTTCATGACTCACAGTAAACGGTGTAATACTGCAGCACCGAAGTGGGTTCAATTAAACAGATGCTGTAGGTGTCAGAGATGAAATCAGAAAGAGGGGAAGCCATGGATCTCCTCCACTGTGGGCTGAAATCTCTCTCCTTCTTCCCCCTCTCTCCTTTTCATTTTAACAAAAAGGAGAGAGGGTTACATATATATAAAATGTTGTTTTTTGTATCTTTCTTTTCCATTTTAGTATGCTTTGTTATCTTAATGTTTTTGTACAGGACATCGAACTGCCCTGATGTAAGATTTACTCATTTTAATTTGTTCATGTTTCCCTGTAACAGTGACAATAACTAAGTTGCAAGCATTGGTTCCATTTCTCCTCACAACATTAAAACAAACAATGCTTCCAAAACTTCATTAATTTCTGTTGTGTTCAACTCTACTCAATTTTCTAACCCAAACAAGAACATCTTCCATTATTGCTCCTTCATTTCCTAACCTATTACATTTGATTCTCACTGTAAATTAATAGAAAAGCATGCAAAAAACTAGAATAACCCAGCAAACCAAAGCAGTGCATATACATTTTCCCTAGACTACAATATTGCTAATTAAATATCTTTCACATTCATAATTTCATCTAGAAACAAAGGACAAAAGAACATGAGGACAAATCCATCCATCCATCCATTTTCACCGCTTGGTGTATCCCAGTGACTTTGGGCCTTAGGCAGGGTACACCCTGGACAGTGGCCAACCTGTCGCAGGGCTATGAGGACAAATCAATGTGTGTATTGATATTGATAGAAATATCAACTTCTCTTTTGTTCTTTCTGACACAATATTTCTTACAGTTCATGTTTTGTTACCACGTCACAGGCAGTAGTCTGCGTGTTAGATCTTTAGCGTCATCGTGCCACCACAGTGTGAACACAGACATACTTTATTTAACAACACCTCTCCTTCTTCCCTTCCCTTCTCCTCTTTTTGCTTCACAACTGTGCTCAATGTCTCTGCTTATTGCCACTGTGTTTCTCATCCAACCAGGTCGTCCACCTCCTGCTGTCAGGAAGGTTTTAAAGGAATCAGGCCGTAGAGGCAAGGCACCTTATCTGCTACTAACTCCTCAGACCAGAAGCTTTTTCTAACGTCGCTGATAAAAACTACTAATTACCTAACATTGACTGGTAATATTAGCTATCAATGTTAGAAAGGCCTTCACAGTCAAGTCTGTAGATGTGTAAAATGCAAGCTGCTTCATTTCTGCATTTCTGTCTGATACTGCCTTCATTCTAATCTGATATAGAGTAACATGATGTTATGGGTAGTTTGTAGTTTAGTTTTGTGTAGAAGAGATATTTCTGATGTGTAAAATTTCCCGAGCTGTATCATGTATTCTGTGTGAAGAAAAAAAAGGTTCAAATATTTGAAAGACAAGTATTTTGATTCCAGCCAGGAAAAAAGCCCACAACATTTTGAATATTTGAAACTACTTCAGATGACCTTGAGTTACAAAAGCGGCCCTGGAAGATATCTTGTCTGAAAAATAAAATAAATCAATCTCATCTGAAGTCTGTGTGCATTTGCACAAATATGATCTGCATTGTACTGCTATATTTTTTCTGTTCTATTGTTTTTCTTTTTCTCTGTTTTCCCATGTTTATTTTGCCTGTTTGCTTTTTGTGTAAATCTGGTCTCCTTCATCAAACTGTCTTGGAAACAAGTTCATATTCAAGCTCTGGGAGACTCTCTGTTTGCTTAATCTGAAGCACAATTCCCATTGTTGACTATGAAATATTAAAACTTAAATGTGATGAGAAAAATCAATATTCTGATATGTTTAAAAGCAGATTAGAACCCACAGATAATAACTTGATGAAAGAGGGTCAATGGGATTTTTTAAATGCTTTTTGCACAGCAATATATTATATAGAAGGCCTTTTGCAGTGGTTAAACTGGAAGATGGGTGATCCGTGCTTCTAATAGAATATTGATCAATTCCTGAAATTCAGATTTCAGCTTTTTGATTTCAGCTCCTGTAGCCCCACCCCAGTTTAACCCTTTGCTGTAGAGTTGATGTTTTTGGACATTTCCTCATTGCACTGAATCAGAGCTTTGTCTGCAGTGAGAAAATGTATGAGTAAGAGTGAAATTGGATATGTTTGGCCAGGAAACAACTTAAGTCAAACTAAATGAGTGACTAAATCAACTGGTGTGTCTGTGTGCCTGTATTCATGTCCCTGCTCCACCAGGAGGCCTCAGCAAGATCGGCTCAGACCCCATGAAGGTGGTGAACGATGCCGTGGAGGAATCAACACACGTGATCAGTGTAATATTGAAATTTGCTGCCAACCTAATTGTTCCTGAAGAAGATGAAGGTACAGTCACTCTACACATGGTAGAAAAACAAACAATGCATCCCATAAAGCTGCAAAGAGCTAATCTATTTCGTACGCATGTTCGATAGGTTAAATAAAGTCAACACAACAATACTTTGATTACAAATTATCTGATTCTATCAAATTATGACATTACAGTGGATTAACTCGTTTCCCTCTCCTCTCCTCCAGGAAATCTATACGCAGTGAGAAAAAAAGGTTTGTATTGATGCAATTTTTGATGTATTTCCTCTCACTGCTTTGAATGTCTTGTTCGTGCTGTGCTGCATTACATGTGCTATTCTTTATATTATATTTTTTAAACCCAGAAAAAACAGATCATAAAGCCATACTGCTGCTTTAAAGCAATTCATTACACTGCACCGCACACGTGCTGCTTGATGTGTAAGGGAGGCAAACATTATCTAATAAACTGAAATCGATGGATAATGATGGCACTGCAAGAATCTTCTACCTTCATAGACATAGTTCAGTGACTATGTTGTTTTGTTAAAAGCTCACAGAAATACATAAAATGTATGGCTGAGGGACTGTAGGAAGACATACATGGATCTAGGTGACAAAAATGTCAGAGACTTGATTGTTATTATGGTGAAAGTTTCAAGCTGACTTGATCTATGAACGATCTCAAGATACAAGATGGTTGGAGGAGGAGGAGGAAGTGGAGGTGAAGATTAAGAAAGCAAAAGGTATTTTATGATTACTATTTTTCTATGAACGTGTAGATTAACTCTAGATGGATATAATTAATCCTCTCTCTCACCGTTGTAACAGTAGAGTAATGGAGGCAACAACAGTAAATCACTTTACTAGCAATAGTCAAAGGTATGTGTTTCTTTCTTATTATTCTGCTGGCCGTTTCTCATAAGAAGCTTGTCTGTTTCTCTCTAGCTTTCTATGATAACTGCTTGCATTAAGCTATTAAACTTCTACTAAAACTGACAATGTACTGTATTTGAATTGGCATCCAAACAGTAGCATGTAGTTTTATTTTGTTGTGTTACTGACTTCCATTTCTCTTTCTGTGTTCTAGGAGAATTTCTACCATCCCGAAGTAAAGGTATGTACCTCTTGTTTGGAACAAGAACAGAGAAATGTCTCGATTCTAGTCTGGGATAGGTAGGTTGGATGCTAATTTCCCTTTCATAGCTACTTCACGAGCTAAGTCCTCTTAAATTTAAGAGATCACTTCTGTTTTGTGACTTTAATTACTGTACCCATTAGATCTTTGTTTGCCTCCCACTTAAAGCTGCACTAATCAATATTTTTATATTAAAAATTCATCAACTGACAAACCTACAGAGAATTATCACATGATTCTGCTGTTTCCCTCAGCTTTACAGAGTGTTTTAGCATCTTTCGGCTCATTTGGTTTTACAGCCTGTATTTTGCTAAAGTTAAGTTTCACCGCTCTAATCAGCAGGCAGCTGTTTACAGGGAAAAAGCTCTGATTAAACCAGCTCGTGAACATAGTGGAGTGTTAAGCAGCTAAAGAGTCAGCTATTTCCTTCAGGAGCTCGTAGAGACCAAAAACAGAGCAAAAAGGAGCGTGAATATTGTATTTAAATTTGCCAGGTGGGTAGAGATGCCAAACAAATGCTAATGTTTCGTTGTATCTGCTGGATGTGTAAATAAGCTAACAAGTTTTCCATTTAATATGACAATTTGTCAGTGTTGTGTTTGCAGCATGTTGTGCTGCCCAAGAAAAATAAGCTATAAGTTTATTTACTTAATTAGACTGTGTTACATTACATAGTTTTAGTTGGAGTAATTCCACTACTGTTGCAGATTTACATTTTATTACTCCAGTAGATATTATTTCATTGCTTACAGCAATATAAATATTCATGTGTAAGTTGCTCGTTCATGCCCCCTTGCTTCAGGGTAATTCGTTCCTACCTGCCACTCTTGTGCAGAGGGCAGTTGTGTAAAAGCGGAGTATCTCTTAGGGTTGTATGTCACAGTATCAACCCTGTTGTTAGATGTATAGGGTTAGATGACAAAGTGGCCTAAATCTTAAACGGTCAGTGAAGTCTTTAAATATACAACTTCTCACAACATCGCACCAGATCTGAATAGACAGAATTTCCTAGGTAACAAATAAATGAAAAATAACATAAATCACTTATACTATTACTTTTTCTGATTATAA
The DNA here is from genome assembly GCF_020085105.1 of Siniperca chuatsi. Lineage (NCBI taxonomy): Eukaryota > Metazoa > Chordata > Actinopteri > Centrarchiformes > Sinipercidae > Siniperca > Siniperca chuatsi. The sequence goes on from NC_058057.1 coordinate 24,521,185, forward strand.
ATATCTTGACATATTATTGTGAACAATCAAGACTCTATTTACTTTATAAAAAACATGATCACGGTGATACTTAGAATAACTTTCACATGTTTCTTATAGTTATAGGGATGCAAGCAAAGATGAAACCACCAGCGGATGAAGTCGCGGAGGACGAAGAAGAAGTGGGAGAGGAGGAGGGAGAAGAGGGAGACGAAGTGGAGGCTGCTGGGGAGGAGGAGGAGGGAGAGGAGGAGTATTATGAGGAGGAAGAGTATGAAGAGGAGGAAGAGGAGTATTATGAGGAGGAAGAAGAAGAATATGAGGAGGAGGAGGAAGAGTATGAGGAGGAGGAGGAGGAAGACAGAGTGGAGGAGGAGGAGGAGGTAGGAGGAGTTAAAGAAGAGGAGGAGGAGGAAAAAGAAGAAGAAGAGGACGGAGTAGAAGCTGTGGATGAGGTGGACGAGGTAGAGGAGGAGGAGGAGGATGAGGTAGGAGGACTTGATGAGGAAGAGGAGGAGGAGGAGGAGGAGGAGGAAGAAGAAGAAGGAGAAGGGGAGGGGGCAGAAGTTGTGGAAGAGGAGGAGGAAGAAGAGGAGAGGGCAGAAGTGGTGGAGGGAGAGGTGAAGGAGGAGGAGAAGGAAGAGGAGGAAGGGCCGAGAGAGGAAGAGGAAGAGGGAGAGGGAGTTGAAGGAGCTGCTGATGAAGAGGAGGATGAGCAAGAGGAGGAAGAGGAGGTGGAGGTAGCTGCTGAGATGGAGCAAGATGAGGATGAAGATGAGGAGGATGAGAAGGAACCTGAAGCAGCTGCAGCTGAGATTGATGAAGATGATGATGGAGATGAAGTGAAAGAGGAAGCAGCAGAAGAAGAAAAGGCTGATAAAGATGACGATGATGAGGATGAAGAAGATGATGAAGTTTCTCCTGAACCTATCTCCACTTCTGAGGATGAAGAGTCGGCTGTGTCTCCCGACTCTGAAGCACTGGTTGATGTCAAAGACAGTGACGAAGATGTAACTCTGCCTGATGAAGATGACGAAAAAGACGAAGAAGAACATGATGAAGATGACACCAGTGACGATGCGTTCACTGACACCTCAGACGTCAGTGAATCTGCACTTCTTTCCAGTGAGGAGGAGGAAGAGATGGATGATGACGACGATGAAGATGACAGATTAGCTGAGGGTGTTGCAACATCTGATAGCGATGATGTCATTGCAGAAGACACAGATGATGACCTGGAGCTTGATCTTCCTCCTATTCCTGCTGCCAGTGAGGATGATGAAGATGATGAAGTTGATGATCATAAACTCGCTGAAGAGGAAGATTTTCCTCCTTTACCTGTTGTCGAAGATGATGATGATGACGAACACCTGGAAGATGATGTCAAAGTTGCCGAAGACACTGATGAGGATGATGATGATGATGATCTGGACCAATCAGACGAGGACATCTCTGTTGCCTCCTCTGAGCACTTTGCAGACGATGAAGATGATGAGGAAGACAGTGACCTCAAAGATGAGGACAAAGATGTCCACGTTGACCTCGACGATGCTGAAGATGAAGATGATCGTGACAAACCCGATGATGTCACTGAAGAGGACATCCACGATGATGATGATGATAAAGAAGAGGAAGAGGAGGAAGTCGGCATCCCTCCCTTTGAGAGTACAGACAGCGGAGTCTTAGGTGATGAAGATGATGATGACGACATTGCTCTTAAAACAGACATCTCCTATGACACAACCGATGATGATGATAAAGATGATGAAGATACTGATACCAGCTCATTTGAGACCTTCGATCAAGAAGACGAAAACGAGATCGCAGAAACATTTGTTGACACTGAAAAAGATGATGAAGAACTCACATCAGAGTCCTTAGCTAGCGAGGATGAAGAAGACGACGATGATGATGAAGATAAGGAAGATGATGATGATGATGCTGATGACATCTTGCTAGCAGGTACAGTCCAGCGTTATTGATTACTTTCATTTTGAGTTATATTACACTATTGCATAGCCAGAGAAAATGCTTGTTTCTGATTGGCTGGCAGACATCCATTCAAATGCTCTTTATGGACAACAAACAAAGAAAATCCTTCTAAATCAAAATTACATAAATAATAATAATATATCAAAGTAATAATATACTATTAATAAGGAGAAAAGTAAATGCGGATGTTCTATTTTGTACATATTTATTATGTTTTATATATGACTTTTATAAGATACATGTGTATTTTTAGGATGGCTTTTTAACATCTGGACAGGGATAACAGATGAAAAAAAATGGGTACCAAAAATGAATTCACAACAACATTATTAATGATAATACTAGTAATAGTAATAATGACTTAAAATAACAATATCTTATCAGGATAAATATGAATTTTAAATATATTAATACATTGTATTGCTGTGGTGTATTTAAGCCTTTTATTATTATTTTTTATCTTGTAACATCATTCCAGTTCCCTAACTTCCCTATCCCAAAGGGTTGTCTAGCATATCACAATAGATTAAAAAGTAATAACACAATTTTTGTGCACTGGCTGTGTAATTATACTATACTGTGTATTTGTAGCTGCCACTGCAACAGCGTTCACTGTCCAGGAGGAGGCAGTAAAGACTGAGGCAGACACCGGCGAGGACGAGGATGAGGATGACGTCAAACAGGCTGCTGATGAAGAAAAGACTGAGGAGGATGAAACAGAAAAAATTGGTGGGCATCACACATCCATTATGCCTGCTGTGTTTTACACACTGTTAAACAATAAGGGCTAATCAGAACTCAGCATTAAACTGTTTCTCGTATAAATGGGGTTCTACACCTTTTCTAAAACCGCTGAAATTTATAGGCAGTGCCATCACTTCAGCTGAAGTCAAATGTGTACATTTGTTATTTAGTGTTTTTAAAGGAAATATGAAGCCAATCATAATACTACAATTCACAACTTTCTCATCTAAAAGGAGCAAAACAGTTGTTACAATACAAAATTATAATTGTTAAAAGCTGGTCAATGGAAACTTGCATATGAGTCAAACACCAATCATGTGTGGTGCTGTCAGCTTCAGGCAGGAAAACATGTTTTATAATGTATACATTTCTGAAGTTTATAGTTTTACTCATAACTTATTTAGCAAATTAAATCTAAGGTTTCTGAGATTTTCTTTTTACAGTCATACAGCAGCTTCAGTCTGCTATCTGCAGTTCAATGCAGCTTAAAGGGCAAAAAAATCCACAATCCTCAAATTGGTGCAAATAAATAAAATAAAATAAAGAAGTGAAGGGTCAAACCAAACCAACATAATTTTGCATTTGTTTTTCTTTCTTTTCTTTCACAACACTTTAGCGCCACACTGTTATTATTTCTCCTCCATATGTATATTTCATTCATGTACATTTATTTTAAGAAAAGACATGAAAAGATCAAAACATCCGCACACTTATTTCTACACCAAATGTATTATCTAGGCTTTCCATCACAAAGACCATCAGATTTTTTTCATCTAACATCTTCTTGTTTTGTGATAGTGTGTGGTAGATTGCTGTGGAATAATTTAGCTGAACTGTACTGTAGTGCACTTTTTTAGCACTTGTCACATATTTTAGATTTGTCTTTTATGAACTGAGACTGAAGCTGCTTGCCAGGATGAAGAGAAGGATGAATGGTTGTGAACATGATACCCAGATTTGTGCCATGTGAGCAATAAATACAAAACAGACATGTGAAACTATTCCTTTAATTTTCTTACCCCAGTTAAAGTAGAAAAACTTTGACTGCTCTCCATTCATAGGTGTATAACTATGATGCATGAGTGTAATCAGCCACCTTACAAATGAATACAAATCTATGTTATGTTTCGCTTCCTGCTTTCACCCTCAGTTATCAGTCAGCCTGCTGCTTTTGAGGAGGAGGATGAGGGAGAAGATGAAGAGCCGACAGCTGTACTAAAGAAAACTGTAGACGAACCCGAAGATAAAAAAGAGGAGTATGATGAAGACGACGATGAGGAGAAGGCAACGGTGGATGTGATCAAACCTGTGCCTGAACCTGAGGACGAAGCAGCAAAGACTGAACCCGCAGGTCAGCGAGTGAAGATAATTACAGCTGTTATATCACATTTACCGTCACTGTAGCTTCACCTTTATGCTTTGGGATTCCAGTGTGCCCCTGTATGCACTCTGCGAAGGCCAAAGAGTCTGCCACCAAGACTGCAGACAAAAAAGGTTTGTGATACTCCTGTTATGTCAGAAATACACTATTTCATCTTGATTTTAACACTCTGTCAGTGGAAGGACATTTTTTTGGAAGGGGTGAAAGGGTGCTAAGTATTTTTTAATATCTAGGCGCCTCTAGTAAAGACCAGTATGATTTGCAGAAAGATACCAGATCCTGAATTAAAAATTTGACTTAAGTAAAATTACAATATTAGCATCAAAATATACCTAAAAGTACCAAAAATACTCAGTATACAGAATGGCCCATTTCAGAACAATAAATACTAGAATTTTTATTATAATTATTGACGCAATAATTTTAATGACTTTATATACTTATCAACAACAATCAACTAATAAATATTAGTTATTAGCATTTGCATTCTTTATATTTGCACTCCTACAATTTTCCTCGGGATGAATAAAGTCCTGTCATATCTTATTAGTTATTAGTTATTTGTATTAATCTGAATGTTTAAAAAGTAATCAGTAACTATAGCTGTCAAATAAATGCAGTGAAGTATAATAGTTCCCTCTAAAAATGCAGTGGAGTAAAAGTATAAAGTACCGCAAAATTGTACTTCAGTAAATAATAATAATAAAACTTTTTTTATAGAGCACTTATCAAAACAAAGTACAAAGTGCTTCACAACAAGAGAAAATAAAATACCACAGTGAATATAAAGATATAAAATGCACAAAAGCAATAAAATGACAGCTCAGGTAAAATCAGGATATGCTTTCCGATAAAAATGTGTTTTGAGAAGAGACTTAAACGAAGACACTGACTCAGACAACCTAATTTCTTCGGGCAAGTTGTTCCAGAGCCTCGGGCCCTGATAGCAAAAGCTCTGTTAGCCCCTTAGTTTTCATCCTGGACTCAGGAACAGACAGAAGACCCCTACCTGAAGATCTCAAACTACGTGAAGGTTATAAGGGATTACAAAGTCTAAAATATAGTCTGGAGCCAGGCCATGAAGAGCCTTAAAAGTAATCAATAACATCTTAAAATCAATCCTAAAACAAACAGGGAGCCAATGTAAAGAGGCTAAAACAGGTGTGATGTGATCGTACTTCTTGGTCCTGATTAACAGCCTAGCAGCTGAGTTCTGTACAGTCTGCAGTCGTGTCAAAGTTTTTTGATTAAGACAATTGAACAGGCTGTTACAACAATCGAGGTGTGAGGAGATAAAAGCATGTACAACAGCATAGATTGGATTTTTGCAATGTTTCTGAGGTGATAAAAACATGATTGGACAAGCTTAGTGATATGTTGCTCAAAACATAAATTACTATCAAACAGGACACTAAGATTTCTTGCAACAGGCTTGACATGTTTTGACAGGTTACCAGCAGATGGCAATATTTGTTTAGTGATGTGTTGGGGCCCAATAACAAGGATTTCAGTTTTATTTGAGTTGAGATGAAGAAAATTTATCAACATCCAATTTTTTATGTCAGACAGGCAGTCCTGCAGAGAACTCAGCATACTAAGGTCAGTGGGCTTGACAGGAAGATACAACTGAGTGTCATCCGCATAACAATGAAAAGAAATACCATGTCTGCGGATGACATCACCCAAAGGAAGCATATATAAGGAGAACAGTATTGGTCCCAGAATTGAACCTTGAGGCACACCGTACTTGATATGGAAAAAGGATGACATGAACTTATTAATGCTGACACAGAATTTCCTATTGGACAGATAAGATGAGAACGAGTCTAGTGCATTGCCAGATATGCCCACCCAGTGCCTCAGTCTGTCTAAAAGAATGCCATGATCAATTGTGTCAAAGGCAGCACTTAAGTCTACTGACTTTTACAATAGAGCAAGGAATCAATAAAAGAGTCTTGTCAAAGGACAATACAGCTCCATGATCAATACTGTACTTAAAGGTAATCTACCTGTTTATTATGTTCATTTATTGCATTAAAAATTTTTTCTGCCCTGCAATTGATTGAAAATCACAATATATCATCACAAACAACTTTAAAGTTGGGTTAAGAAAGGCAGGTACAATCACATTTCAGTCCATTTATTTATCCTGTCACTTTGTGATCTCATGTTTGTGTTTTCAGAAGCTTCACGGAGGGTTTCAGCTGTGAGAAGGAGAAAAGGTACTGATAACAATTTGAGGTTTTCACACAGAACTTCTCATCACAAAAATATTCTTTGAATCCAAACTAAAGCTAATCTATGATAATAAAGTTGATGTATTAGTGTTTTTGATTGATGGAGCAGGCTGGAGGCTGGATTGGGAGTAAATGTTACTTTAGAGGCAGAATTCAGGGCAGCAAAGTTTCTAACCCTCTAAAATTTGACTTTATTAATATTTTTGTTTGACTGTAACATAAAGCTAGTGATAACTTTAGTGGAGCATCGTGAAGTGCAACAAAGTAAATTTCCTTTAATTTTCTAAGTACTCTTTTGTAATTTTGTAATTTCTCATTTTAAGACCGTGAAGCTGTGAAGACAGATGAAAAGCCAAAGAGGAAAGGTAACTTTGAACATTGTAACATACCATCTTCCTACCACCTTTGTCTTGAAAACTAAAACTAAATGTAATAGTTAATCCTTGTTCTTATTGTGGTGTAATGAATTCAGTTATGTGCATGTGTTGTATCCAGGTCTACCCAGAATTGCAGGTCTGGGGCCAAATATCAGGAGGATCAGAAAGACCCCCACTATTCTCAGAGGTACTCAAACTTACTATGGGGATATAATGGTCTATGAATAAGGAGGTTAGGACTGAGTTTGAGACTGAGAAATAGTTCAACATTTTCAGAAATACACTCCTTCCCTTATCTGTCCATTAAAATAGTTCAATGACCTTTTCAGAATCAGAAATTGATCCCCGTAGGGGAAACTCCTTAGCCCTTATCTGTCCAGGAAAAATATAAACTATAAACAGGTCCGAAATAAATTAAGTAACATGTTGGTATAAGTATAAGATAAACTAAGTGTCGAGTACCAAGTGGGTTTACTGGTAGATGGTGAAGTACAGTATAAATACAATGACCTAGAAAGGTGCACTGTCGAGAGTAATTGAAAACAGCTAGCCAAGGGAATCTTTTAGAAAACATCTAGCCTGAATCTTTTTAGCAGCAATTAAGCACCTCTAAGCACCTCACCCTAAGTAACACGTATATCTGTTTTTTTAGTATAAAGCAACAATTCACCATCTTATAAGGGACTGTGTGCCGGACAAACAAACGAGATATAACAATATAACACGTTAATTAGAGAGCTGTGTAGGTGCTGGTAGGTGGCTTTTGTAACCTCAAGACAAAGCCAGGCTAGCTGTTTCCCCTTTTCCAGTCTTTATGCTAAGCTACGCTAACCGGCTGCTGGCTGTAGCTTCATATTTATCACACAAACATGAGAGTGGTATCGATCTTCTCATCTAACTCTGCCAGAAAACGAATACCGTTAAGTGCATTTTCCAAAATGTTGAACTATTCCTTTAAATTAAGCTTAATAAACTGTAAGAAGCTTGCAAAGAGAGTTGCAAAAAGATTAAATTAATAATTACGAGAAGCTGGCTATAAAATAAATATCTGGATCAGTTTGACTTGACATGTGCGTCTGTCATTAGTGCGTATACCTTTCCAACAACGCCTTTTCACAATTCCTGTCACTTTACATAATGAGATGTTTTCTGTTTTAAATTCCAATAAAAAAGCCAAGAGAGCGGAAAAGACCAAGACTTCCAAAACAGGTAAGTGAATGAATCAGCTACTAATAAGTCACATTCACACTTATTCTGTGATAAGAGCCAGCAAAAGTATTGTACTGTAGATATAAACCATGTTTATATAGCTCAATATCACAAATCACAAATTTCCCTCAAAGGGCTTTACAATCTATACAGCATACAATACCCTCTGTCCTTAGACCCTCGATTCAGATAAGGAAAAACTCCCCAAAAAACCTTTAATGAGGAAAAAGTGGAAGAAACCTTAGGAAGAGCAACAGAGGAGGGATCCCTCTCCCAGGACAGACAGACATGCATTAGATGTCATGTGACCAAACCAACATAGTAAAATACACAGTATGGACAATCATGATTATATCAAAATTATAGATAGATTGTACACATATATGAAGAATATGGATCCAGGAGGACATCGAGCAACTTCAGGTGTCGCCAAACAGACCTGAGCCACACAACCTCCTCTCCGTTGTGGAGACCTGGAAGAAGACAGACTGCACAAACACACAGAGAGGCAAAGCTCAAACACACCATTCACACAGGAAGTAGAAAAGAAACAAACACACAGAGGGAGAGAGAGACAAGGACAACATGCACGCAAGGGAGAGAGAGGTCCCAGGAGGGTCGATGGTCCAGCACAGAGAAGCCTGAGTGAAAAGGGAGGACAAGGAGGAGAAAATAGGGAGAGAGGGAGATAGGCACACAGCTTGGACAACAAACTAACAAGTGAGATGTTTTTTCATCTGGTTATTTTTCTTTGACAGAGACCAAAAAACAAGAAGAGGTCCCAGAATCTGGAGAAGAAGGTATGATACCTATTATTTTCATTATGACTTGTTGTTTTTAAAGTACCTATACAAATGTAATTATACAATATATATAATTAGTATATGTAATTATTTTCATGTAGTAACCTGGAGGGACATCTGTATGGTAAATTTAATACACAAAATCCAAATTGTCATTTAGAATGATACAAACAACAAACAACCAACATATATTTATATATATATATATATATGTGTTTGTTTCAGTTGGCCCTTGTAGACCTGCACCGGTCTACTGCCCGTCTCCACCTGGCTGGTACGGTAAGTCGCAAAGAATTTGGAAATTTATCACACAGGGGAAATAATTATCTGATTTTATAACTCTGGAGATGATGGCCTGCTTCAAATATGCTAATCTATTTACCTCCAAATGTCAACCTGCTTAAATGTCAAATAAACTGTTTATCCTCCAGTTCATCACATCGTCACAGACAACCCGTACCCTCCTCCGACCATGTCAGGTATTTACACTGTTGTCATATCAACTTTAAGTATAAGTATAATGTCAGTAAAAGACTATTCCTTTAATATGTTTTGACCAGTGTGATCATATGTTTTTCCATGTTTTTAGTCTCTTCTGCTGGAACATAAAAACATGTCATTGTTTTTTTAGCTCCATCCGCTCCTGTTCTGACCGCTCACCCGGTCCATCCCGGAGCTCCACCACTGCAGCCTCTGTATCAGCAACAGCCACTTCCACCGATGCACCCGCTCTATGCACAATACCAACCATATCAACCGCCAATGCAGCCGGTGATGCAGCCTCAACCAGAACCAGTACATCCCATCCCACCAGTTGAGCCAGTCCAGCCAGAAGCCACAGAACAAGAGGCTCCTGTTCAGCCTGAGATCCAGACTCCAGCTGCTGAAGCTCAGCCTGCTGTAGCGCCAGTCCAGGGAGAGAAGAGTCAGTAGATGATTTAATCACAACTGAGACTCATTTAGCCAAATCACAGTCACTATGGAATCAGTCCCAAATCCCTGAATCCTTAAATGATGCTTATCCATAACATCGTATTCTTATGTTTTTGACTAAGCATTCATAACACACAAGTAAACTACCATACAGTACGTGCAGATTCAAATCTGTCAGTCAATATGACAGAACTATTATCTCATTTACAGCATTTGTGAGAAATCTGGCTTACTTGCAAAACCTTGTGTCACTCAAAGACATATACAACCTTTATAATTTTATATTTGGAATTTGGTTTGACATTTAAAAAATGTCTGGGAAATACCTAAGACTGCAAACGTTTATCAGATTTGACCAGGTAAGGCTGCAGAGCTGTGTACAGAACAAAGATGATAAACCAGACTTACAGATGACGGCGTGCTTTAGAGATAAAAAAACATTTTAGTGTTAAACACCAATACAAAGTAAAATGATAAGAATTACTTGCTATGCACCACAGACTTTCCCTGACTGACTCATTTTAAGATCACTTTTATTTTCATATGATGAACCTTAAGCACTCATTATTTTCCACTCTGCACGTCCACCTTGACCTATCCAGTATTTAATGCTTGGTTTTTCTTCTTTAGAATTTCTTTCAAAATGAGTTCTCTCTTTTAATTCACATTTCATCTTCAATGTATTTACTAATATTTTTAATGCACTATATAAACCACTTTGCCTTAATGTATGAAATGTTCTCTACAAAGAAATTGCCTTGCCTTCCAGAGGTTGAGGAAGAAAATCTAAAAACTCTGAACAGAAAAAACTCACCATCATTAAACCTCTCTATTCTCTTTGGTATCCTGGTCACATATTAGCCAGAATGTGTTGCAGTTTAGGGACATAGGTTTTATGCAAATTGAAGTTTACATTTTTAAAATAATACATATTTGGATCTGCTGGGATGCAAAAAGTCTGAAAAGAGTAAATGATGAGTTTCATTTCAAATCAAGATATTCACCAAATTGAAAACGTTACTTCAAAGTGTAATGACGTACTGTTTGTACGTTCTTTTTTCTTAAAAACGTGGAAACATAAAATAATCTTTGGAAACTTTATGATTTACAATATAAACACATATCTTACCCTCAGCATAGGAATGAATGATCAAGATTTAAAATGTTACTGCTGTAACATTAAATGAAATCTTTGCTTTTGAAGAAAAATATAACTTAAACTTCAATTTCATGACTTACCTAAACTCTTCTCTTTTAAAGAACCAGAGACTGTTGAGAAAGACGTGAAGGCTGCCTCCACCAAGAAAGGTACAAACTATTTAATAAGTTAGACTCACACTCTCTTAATTACTGCAGTTAACAATATCTGATGTCTTCCAGCTGCAAAGAAGAGAACCAAGGCTGCTGATTCAGAAAAAGGTACTGTATGCTTCCACTGAATGCTTCATTTGTCTGTAAACTGGAGTATTCCACGTAACAAACCTGTAGCTGCAGCATTTAACCGTGATGTACAATGACACAATGTGCTGTATGAATGCATTCATTATGGAAAATTAACTTTGCATGGCCATTTCACTCCAATTATCCCCTCAGAGCCAGCAGCGGGCAAAGAGAAGAAAAAGAAAGGTAAAGCTCACTAATTTAGTGTTTTCACTGGCATACACTTGAGTTTTGTTACAAATGGACAGCAATTTGAGCTGTGCATTGCTGTAAATAAAAACAGAATTACAAAATTCAGTAAGATATGAATAACATAATTCTAATAATTATAGATGCTGCTGTTTCGAAAGACGAAACCAAAGCTGGCACTGCAAAGAAAGGTGAATAAACACTGTAACTAAATATGGTTGTCTTAAGGAATATTCATTGTAATTGAACATATACTGTACTTAGTAAGTAATTTTTGTTACAGAGCCAACAGCAAGGAAAGAGAAAACCAAAAGTCCTGCAGTGGCTAAGAAAGGTAATGAGCACTTACTTCACATAAACAAATAAGAAAAAACAAGCTCCTTCAAAAGTTACAATATTGAGGCATGAGAAGTCCTTAATGTGGTGTCAGGAAAATGGCTTTAAGACTGTATTCATTTATATTTTACATCTTTGAGCCCGGTGCATTTGTTTTCACAGAGCCAGTTGTAAAAGAGAAAACCAAAACTGCTGCGGTTGCTAAGAAAGGTAAAACATCATTAAGCCAGAGGGTGTCATAGAAATTTTAAAAGTTCGAAAATTATATGAAAACTAACACAAAGAACTTCCCTCCCTCATTTGCAGGAGCAGCTAATATTTTACTAAGCAAAAAAAATATTCAGGCCACTAATCATGGCTCTTTCCTCATTATGTTAGAGCCTGCAGCTGAACGACAGAAGAGGAAATCAGCCTCTAAAAAGACAGGTAACTACACACACTGACGTTCATTCATTTGCATAAAGTCAATCATCATTCATGTCAGTGACGTGAAAAATGATTGGAGACCATTTGTTTTTGCTCCTCTCAGAAGCATCACCTGTCAAGAGCAAATCCAAGGCATCTACAGCCAAGAAAGGTAGAACTCTGAACATGCATGAGCTCACTAAAATTAAATTTCATACTTCATCCAATCATCCAATTTATTCCAATTTCTCACTTGAATTATCTTTTGTGCTTATGCAGATGCCAAACCAGAATTTGGTGCAAGTAATATAAATTTAAATCTAGGTATCAATTTGTCTTAAACAGATCCAGATCCAGAACCACGTCCACAGCCGATCAGACTGAGAACGAGACTAGAAGCTGTAAAGAGGGCGAATGTAACCTCTCAGGCAAAGGAGGAGAAACCTGCCAGATCTTCGTCTGAACCAGGTAAGACATCAGAGAGTTGCTTTTCTTACTTTCTCTAATGTGGGACTCAGATTATTTACCTTGAGCATTTAGGATTTCACTGACCTGTGGAGCAGAGCAGGACTCTTGTACTGAAACCTGCAGTTCTTACTTTTTATGTCGTTTTATTTTCAGCCAAGACAAGATCAAAATTATTGGAGGAGAAGCAAAGTAAGTGCACATTTTAATACATGTATGTACGCTTGTATTTGTTGGTTTACTTGTGGATTAAATCCATATTCTACAGATATGTCAATGGCCACAGAAGGCATGTATTGTTTGATGTTTTGGGGGCATTTTTGCCTTTAATCGTCAGTTGAGAGGCAGACAGGAAATGTGTGGAGAGAGAAATAGGGGGATGACATGCAACAAAGGTCCCCCACTGGATTCGAGCCGTTGCAGTTAATGTGGTGTGCTTCTTAGCCCCCAGACCACTGTGCTACCCCAGAAGTTTCCTTTTGAATTTTTTAATTAACAATTTTTGTTTTAGGCTTTTTTTGTTCCAAGCATGACACTGAAATGCACAGACACAAAATCATTCATCTGAAGACTAAACAAGGCTACATCACCTACCTTTTTATAAAAGTCATCCATTCAACTTGCTGCATTGAAAATACAAACTCATGAGATAAATTTGAAAGAAGCATAATCCTACATTTATTGAAATGATGATGAAAGTAAAAATGTCTGCAGCACTGAGTGACTCCCAAATATCTTTTTGATTATTTGATGCACATGAACAACCTCTTGATTATATCGATATTCATAAGGTTTGTGGGGAGCTCCATGTTGAGACATAGCTCGACAGCATGTGAAACAATTTTTATAAAGCGTTCTTTGGCTCTGGAGGAAATTCTAAGAAACTGAACAGAGGAATTATTGTCATATAAACACAAACTGAACAGTGGAAGAGCGGGCAAGAGGGTGGATTTTTCTGAAAACAAAGTTTTATATTTGAGACATGGTAATGTTAAGTCTCTACTGACATCTTTCAAGAAAAATCACACCTCTTGTAAACATACTCGCAGATTATGAGATTAAATGGGCTTTGTTATGCATGATAAAGTTCTAATTAGGGACATGTCAAGCTGTATTACACTGAGAGGGGAATAATATTGCAAGAATATTAAATGCACACCGCAATTATGGAGAGTTATTTGGCAGGCTGTAATAGGGCTGTCTCTCCTCTCGCAGGCAAAGCTGAGAAGGCTGAAAAGAAATCTGTCAAAGAGGCTCAAGGTATGGATTCAAAATTAGAAAGTGAATCAAATGTATGTCGTGTACATTTGATATGAATCAGTTTCTCTCTTCCCCCCTTCTCACTTTTTAGATAAAGAGAAACACCCATCACAAGCTAGTGAGTATGAGAGCATCAAAGTTGTTTATCTCCAGTGCAAATAATGTCCAGTCACCATGATGACTAAATAATAATAATTAACACTTTTTGAACTCAAATGTGAATGGTGTTATTTATCCAGAAGTCAACGATGGTGGATTTTTTGTTTTCATGTGGAAGATGTTTCATAAAAGCAGCTTCATCACTTCTATTGACTGGTCAAGATTGCTGTCACCTGCTGGTCGTTAGGATCACCTGGCTGTCATGTCAGAGTCACATGATTAGGAATGAATTGGTGTCAAACTGCCTGTCAAACAGTGTCGGACATTGTATGTAGCTGATACGCGGTGTCAGGTGTCCTCTCTATCGCTGTTTAGGTTTGAAAGAGAGCTTTCTTTACTCCTTTCAGAGAGTAAAAACTCTGATGAAGACATACTGTTTGTCGATGTGTTAGTTAGTGAACCTTCAAACCTCTCGCTATAGCAATGTGCTCTGGACCTCATCCCTGCAAAACAGAAGAAGGTTATGTTTTAAAGGTACAACCTATATCCAACATTCTCTGTTCTGCTTCTTCTGGTGTCTCCACTGAACCCTGAATTTCCATTCATCAGCAACTATTTTGCAATAATATTTTTAATGGCGACCTTTAGTTTAAATGCAGGAAGTGGTGTGATGGTCTCACAGTGCAGCAGCAACAAGTCCAAATTAAACAACAAAATAAGTTGGCTGTTTATGCCCTCTAAAACAAAACACAGAAGCATTTTGTGATCTGATGTCCCCATCAGCAGGACGACATCATTTTGTCCATGTCTCCTAAAACTGTTACAAGTCACATCAGGAAAATAAGTCTGTTTTATGATGTGACAACACTGTAGTTAAGATTTGGATAGGTTCAGGCACAAAACCACTTTAGATTTAGGGAAAGATTTTAGGTTATATTTAGGGAAAAATCATGGTTTGGGTTAAAATAAGTACTTTAAGTTAAGGGGACCTTTGTTGTCATGGTGACAGTAATAAACACTTGGTTAAAGTTAGGGATGATCGTGGTCATGCTTTAAAAAACAACAATGTTGACTCGCAGAAACACACAGCGGTCTCCCTTGTTAAAATCTGATGTTTTAGTTGACCCATAGTCAGCTGACTTCCTCCTTCGCTCCTGTTATAAGTACTACAGCCATGTTTTGGGGTACTTGCTAAAATGACCAATGCAAAAAAATCAAAATACATATTTTTCCTCTTACATGCAGTGCTATTTATCCATCTAGATTGTTTTGGTGTGAGTTGCCGAGTTTTAGAGATACAGGCCGTAGAGATGTCTGCCTCCGCTCAAATATAATGGAAGTGGATGCCACTCGGCTGTCCATTTAAGTCATGCTTAAGGTAGCACAAAAATAGTGTTGAAAAACAAATGAACAGCTTTGACAGTAAAGATTTAGCAGAATGCTTTGTTGACATGTTGATAAAAAACATAACCTGATTGGTACTACGTTTGTCCAGAAAGGCGTTAAAGGCCCTGTACACTTACACAGGTGTTGAGCTAACAAGTGCAACAGTATTAATAGCACAGCTTGGGGGATGTCAATCAAGCGCAACATAAGTGAAAACACCTGTGTGGGTGGGCTTACAGTCTGTACTGTAGGGGCTTTAAGATAATGCCTAATAGTTGCTTAGAAATGTATTTGGTTGGAGATATAGTTGTTTGTATTTCCACTAATAAATAGAACTGAAAAAGCCTCCTGGATAAATAGGGAACCATGTTCAAGACTAAAACAATAAATCAACCGTCGTGGTTCTAGCTATTCTCTCACCTGGATGACTGAGAATAGCCACAGACATAAAGTAGTGTTTGTTTACAGTAATGTTTAATACCATATGCTTGTTGTTCATAGAGAATGGAAAAAGAGCTTCCTGTAAAGCCTAAGGTATTCAGTTAATTTCCATCATTTTTCCACTGGTTAACTCAATACGAACAGGCGCCCGCTTTTAACGACATTAGGGACATAAGTGATTAGAATTTAATGAGATGAGCTGATTGAAACAAGATTACTGGCCTTTTGAGCCGCCTTGAGTCATTGGAAAAGATTATGGCCTTTGATGAATATAGCAACAATAATACTTAGCTGAATTGATTAAATCCATGAACCAAAACCCTTTAAATTGGGGTATTAGTGTTCTGTTCTTATTGAGTCTTCCAGTGGAGTATCAACACGCCCCCACTGCCCCAAGTGACTCTACACTGTCCTTATATTAACATCTGAAACAGAAGCTCCCGTTTCTTAGTATGCGATCAAAAATTCTTTGATTTCTCTGACCCAAACTTACATGTATAGGTTTATTTTGCTGCCGTTTTTGGATTTGGGTTGTTTCGGATGCTTAAAGCAGGCAAGCAGGGAAGACGAACATCCATGAATCTGTAAAGATGTGCTTTATTTTCACTACTTTATGGACACTACCAACCAATATTCAAATGGTCTGTTTTATTCACGATAGAATTCCTAACGAAACCGACCACAGTTCTCTTGATAGACGACATCTACATCTGAGAGAAAATGACCTTGTATAGTTCAGAGAAAAGGTCCCACGCAGAGTATTTGAAATATTTCCTCCATAAATCAAAAAGTTCAAACTGAAATTGGAATTCTCCTCACTATTTGTGTAATGAAATATCAGTAATGAAATAGCTGCTGTGCATTTTCTTTGAAATTGTCTATATAATTTGTGAGCTAGTGTGGTGCGCTACTGACAGGAGAACATGTAGCCAACGAATGTTTATATAAAACATTTATCCACCATTAGCAGTTTAATCTGTCTGTCCCTTTTCAACATTCAACATTTTGGCAGACCCATTGTGTTTTCTTTCCATCAAAATTGGGGGCGCTGTCATTGCAGAAAAACAACATTTAAATGTTTTCTGTTTGTTAATGACAGTTGGCACAAAAGAAGCACACAAGTCAAAACAAATATCAAGAAGATTTATGTTGATTTCTAGCAAAAATGAATTTTAATTTCAGCTTGACTTTAACAGGAGAATGAAAGAGCACAAGAATACAAAAGAACATCACAGTGTGTTGTTTGAATGAAACCCTTTTTTTCTTTTTACAGGCTCTCTCTCCTCCTTTCCCTACTTACATGCATGTAGACACTCATCCCTTGTCTTCTTTCTCTCCCACACAAACACACACTCACATACCATACAGCTCACACACAATATATCAATGTATTTTATCCTGTTTCTTGCAGAAGAGCCCCAGGCTGAAGACAATACTACAGAAAAGAAGAAACCAGGTTTGAGTTGCTGAAAGTTTTTTGTTTTTTATTGTAAGTAAAAAATAAATAGTAGTTTCCTCTGAAAACTTGTGTAAACCTTTATCAAAAAGGAAAGCACTTTTTAAAAGATTTTTATCCTTTGCCTTTTTGCCTTCAGTAGATAGCTGACAGAATAGAGACAGGAAATAAGGGAAGAGAGACAGAGGGAGGTATGATGTGCAACAAAGGTCCCCAGCTAGAATTGAACCAGGAATGTTGTGGTTATATGGTATGCACCTTAACCAATCAGCTACCGGGGATAGGTGTTGCTTTGCTGGACCTATGGCCTATATTTCATGGGGATATTCTTCTCTCTAAATGTTGAGTAGTTGTATTTTGCATTACTTTTGGGAACCAGGAACTCCCAGAGGTTTTGTTAAATTGTTATTATCTCAGTTTGGTTTTAGTCTCGGGCTCAGCTCGTTTACTACTAGTTTGGGTTAGGGTTAAAAATTGGCCCATATAGAACTCCATATTAAAAAGTTTTCTAAGCTGAAGCTCAATTTGGACTCCATTCTCCCCTTCACCACCAGTATAATCGACCATGATCATGTTCATTTTATTTTAAACCATCCCCATTATCACTCATCTATCTATCTCATCTTGCTATCTTCACAGGCCAGAGATACTTCCAGTGCATTTATGTCCCTGGTAAAAATGCACAGTACCCCTTGCGACCTTTCACCCCAGCCATGTCCCCCACCATGATGTCCCCTGCACTCAGGTCCATGTTGGAACAGCAGAGAGCAGCGAGGGCGGCGGGGCAATAGGACAACCTGAACGCTCACCTCTTTCATCTCCCAGTCCAGCAGGGGGAGATATTTTAAATCTGTGAGATCCTTAAATTCTGAGGAAAACCACAGACAAACAGATAAGAGTGGACAGAACTATTTTGTCTTTAATTTATTTATGTATTTTTTCTCTCTATGTGGTTGAGCTCCTGGGGTTTCTGTTGATATTTCCCATTTTCCTCTCAGCTGATGCTTCCCTGTGTTTTGCTTCACTAGTCGTCACTGCCAGGCCTTGCTTGTGTCTTAGATATAATATGATATCACCAACATCCAAACAAGGAAGCAATTATGTGAATATTCATAACTCACTATAATGTACATAATACCTACATTTGAAATTTAGGCTGAAATAAATGTTCACACCATTGGCATGGTGTTTTTCAGTTTACTTTTGCAGTCCAGTTTAATATAAGCTTTCTGTTTAATTTAACATTTTTACTTTAAGGCACTTGCACTGACAAAACAGTCATGCACAGTGAGAAACATTATTTTTTTAGTTTTAAAATAATTTTTTTTAAGCTGCACATAATATGTGAAAAGGGATGATGAGAAAACCAAAGAACTTGTATTGGATTTGAATGTGATTAAATATTACTTGAATAGGCATGTCGCATATTTAATTTTTTTTTTTTTTTTTTTACAATAAGAGCTATAAATAGCAATGCAGAGACTTACATTTAGACCCTTAATTGTGACTTGAGAATGTAAGATACGACAAGTTGTTACTTGTATCCTCTTTTATTTTTTATCTTTATTTAAATCACCCTTATCCTGCGTACCATAACAAGACCAGTTGTGTTTTGCTGCTTAGCTGTGTTCTGCAACACTTTAGCATGCAAATGTTGGAGGGTCAAATCCCAGGAGCTCCCACAGTTGATCCAAGCAGCCTCCCTGTCTCTGCTCATGAGTGTGAACATCAGTCTCATCAACATGTTAAATGTTGTTGAGTGATGAATAATGATGAGGCATTTTCTTCTTAGATGACCTGATATCAGGCAGGAGTAAAGAGGAAGGTGAGCTCGCCTCAGCCGTATCTGCATGAAACTGCAGGACAGGCTACAGTTGTGTACCTCACCTTAACATACTTCATTTAAATTAAAGGCACTACAGTTTACTTAGTTTAAAGAGAAACTTTGACATGTTAAATGTAATTGTTGGATGTTTTTCATTCCCAGACACTGACACGCTTTGTTTTAATGTTTGTCTTTAGAAGAAGTTGCTAATTTAACTTGGCTTGAAGATTAAGTTTACAGTATATGGTCCCCTCATCTAATACTAATCATTTAATACTTGAATACTGATATTTTTTGATTGGCCTTTTGTTTCTATTTCCCATGTAAATCTTTAAACCTCATAAGTCCTTGATGACATGTCAGCTTTGTTCTTATGAATGAAGTGCAGTTCGTGCAATCAATGGAGTAAATGTCATATTGCTGCATGTTTGATCACGTAGGATCTCAAACTGTCTTAGCGTACCAGTTATTTTAACTTAGCATGTTCAGAGACAGGGAGTCTGTACAGGACAACTTTGATGTGACCAATTAATGAGACGCTGTGATGTCTGCTACAGTGGATAAATGTCATTTGTGTCATGTTAATCATCAGCTTCTTTACTAAGCCTGATACATTGTCATATTTTCAGTTACCTCACTCACGCTGGTTTTGTATCTTACCAACAAGGCTCCCTTGTTGTTGCTGCAAAACTGTTGCTGAGCATTACCGGCAATTTGCTGTTGTCTTACTGAATGAAAACTCGACTGAAAAGAACCAAAAGGGGTTTTCACACTAGGATTAATCCTGTGATAAGACCCACATTAGTCCAGGGCCTGCTGCAGCGTTTGCCCTCGGCTAACAGTTTATTCACACTTACAGTTCCTAATAATCCACGAGGTGTCTGATATTAATTCCTCCATGTTTTTAAAGTTCAGTTTCACCTGTGAGCTACATGGTAATGCAGCGTAAGGCACTCGTACTGTTGGAATGGTTACATACAGTTTAATACCATGTGGACTGATTTAGAGCAGTTGTTTAACTGGAGACTGATGTTTGAGGTGTGGCAATAATGTGGGGCTACCGTACCTTTAGCCCACGGCTTACTAATCCTCATTGTGTTGCAGGTCTGTCCACAACTTTTCAGGGTTATCCCCAAAAAGTCTTAAGGTGTGTTCAGACTGAAACCAGAGCTAATTTCAGAGGTGATATGCATACAAAGTCACTGGAAAGTGAGTGGATAGGAAAAGTTGCAGATTTAATCTAGGATGCAAACTAAGGTGAAGGCGCATCTGAAATTGCTTCCACTCCAACAAAAAATGTATACTCGTCCTGCAGCTGTATGACTCTGCTGTAGAGACAAGAGGAAAATAAGACAAACTGGGTAAAAAATGACAGAGAACTGGAGTTCCTGTTGAGTTTTGTCATGAGTCTGAGCTGTTAGAGTTACACTTTGCACATGCACCATTGGTAATGGTAATGTTGCTACCAAGCTAACAGCAACAGCTATCCCCTGTAGAGTTTGTTAATTGCACAATAAAGCGAAGCAAAATAGCTTCATGTTCACTCTGAATGCACCTTTGAAATCACTGGTGTGAATTTGGGTTAGAACCAAAGCAATGTCCAATCAAATCTCAGCTAGTTGTTTGCTGTTAGCATGCTGAACACATTAACTATGGGCTCTGATTTTTGAGTGTGAACATTTAACCTGAGGCTTGATGTAAACTCCAGGTTAATAAGTCCAAGTGTGAAATGAGGTTAAGCTAGCCCCAAGCTTTCTGTCGGCCTGCAGGGTTTAGGTCAACAGGCCTGACAAATGTAAGTGTGAAGAGTCATGTTTCATGGCCAGATGAGATCTGACAACCATTTACAGTAGCAACCTACTGAGTGTGTGTGGTTGTTGGAGTGGCATTTAAAAGACACCTGGCGTTGGTGTTTATTTCAGGTGTTTTGTTAATAGATGAATCATTTTGAAAATGAATCCTATTCCAGGTGGGAGACGCAGCAGTAGGTTGCTGCTCTTATGTCTGGAGGCCATGAAACTTCAGCTGCTCTGCAGCTGTATGATATTAACAGAGAGTAATTACACCATACAGCTGCAGCTGTGTGCTGTAATTATGTTTTAAATCTTATCTAATCTAATCTAATCTAATCTCACTAGACTGTATACAACAAGTGTCATAGCCTTCATGAATATTGATGTGAATCTGAAAAGTACAGGTATAGGTACAATAGTTTGTGTTATTCTGTTAAGAACAAGTCAAATTTTTTCCATGCATGTTGTCACTGTACTGCTGTAGTTTTGAAAGATTACAGTGTGTGCACTTGAAGCAAAAATGCTCTTATCAATATGTTTCACTTCAGTTTTTCAGTAGTTGAAGTTTTGCTGAAGCAGTTACACGGAGATATTATATTTGTTGATCTGTACCTGCTGAAACATTTTGGACTGGGTTTCCCATATTTGTTGGTCAGTGACTATTTTTTCACAATTATAACAGTCTAATGCTCTAAAAGTACAATACTTTAATACAACTCTCCACTTACCCAATATGACCACTTGCCATTAAAGGTTTCCTGTGGAGTTTCTGACCACTAGTAGCGCTGTAGAGCAATGTTTCGAGGTGGACACACAAGACAAATAAACTTTAGTTTTAAGCCTTTTGCTAGCTATTAATTTGATGTATCAAAGCTAATATTTTTTGGACATGCTTAACTCTGAAATGCTTGGTTACCAGGGTAACTCTGGTTCTCTGAGAACTGAGTGAGGTTCAAAAGAGAGCAGTGTAAAAAGAGGGAAACCAGCAGTAAATGTTGCTTGGTATCATGCAGGTACCATGCAATATGGCTATTGTTTAAACCATAGTTTGACAATGATTTACTGGTTTTCTTCACTCCTCTAAGGAGGATTCAGGGGATTCAAACTCAGGTTCATGCCACGTGTGAACCCTGGAGGAAGCTGTATTTAAGTTTCATGCCTGCTGCAGAGTCAATGTTTTAAAAATAGGACTTTGTAAAGGTTTCAGAAGACTTTCAGAGGTGTTACTGAATGTAATTTCAACTCCTCAGTGCCATACAGTACTTATCCTGTGCTTGTTTTTCTGAATGAAATCTACAGTATTAGTCTGAAATGTTTCAATATTTAAAGTCAGTTGGAAATATGACTGTGTTGTAATTTCAGCACAAAGAGCAGATTAATTGCTGTATAAATGTTGTTTTTGAAGCAATTTTATCCACTGAACAAATATGGTTTGAGGTTGTTTGGGTCTTTCAGAATGATCACTTATTTTGTTAATGATTTCTTATGTAATTTGCATGATGGTGTAATTTAAAGGAAGACAGTATCACATTTGAGTTGTAATTAACACAGTTGTAATTCAGTTTCACACACAAGCTTCACTCACCAGTGTAAAAAACACATTAACAGTCAGTCAGATGCTGTATAAAGACTGTAGATAATAGTTTATTTTGTGTTGCACTCTGGAGACTGATCAGCTCATTAGGTCTCACACTGAATGAGATAAAAATGGATTCATACACTGGTTTGCTCAGAAAAAAATGTCATTTGTTTCAATTAGAGATTTTTTTTGTGTTGTTCAGTATCATCAGACTGTAATGTGGGCAATCATTTTAAGTATGTTTCAAAAATAGACAGTATAAACTACCTGTTGCATGTATTATAAAGCAGAGGTGTATGATGTAATCACATGATAAGGCTAGCAGCCAGACTCACTGACAGTTTTAAACATTTTAGGAGCCAATTAAATGTCATAAGAGACAGTTCAGGCTGCTAAAATGGCACTTAAGGGACTCTACTGAGGATATCTGCTGAGGTAATATGTAGAATACAATCACCAAAATGCATTTTGTGAGTCATAATTTCAATAAAAATTTGTGAGGCCATTACTCTGTCTTTCTTTATATTTTTACAAGCTAGTATAACTAGCAAAAGATTGATGTTATGGGGATATTTCAGCCTAAAACACATTTAGTGGGCTTTGTTGGAACAACAAAACATGTCAAATTAAAACCTGCCTGATGTATGAGGATATGATACAACCCTGTCTCCTGCAATATATAAATACAGAGTAATTTACTTTGCCAAATATGTTTATAGACACGTAATTTTTGCCTGAATGACATTTTTTTTTAAATCAACATAAGGATATAATGTTCATGTTGAAGGCATCCACAAGTATTTACTGTCAATGTTTTTAATATGATTTCCCTACAGTAAGTGAAATATATAAAAATAAACCCTTAGCTGAAGCCTGAGACAGGACATGAATCCTGGTGGTTAGGGTGCACAAAGCATTTGACTTGAACACCAACCTCTTTATACTTATTGATTTCTTCCTGATGTGTAACCAAATGTTGCTAATAAACAAACTGGGCAGCAATACCTTTACTCAACACATATTAACAAGTGCAAATTGGAGTCATGAATGTAGATGTACAAGTGAAACGTTTCCCCATAAATTAAACCTTTGTTTGAGTTAATCTTTGATGTTGAGAAGTCAACAATGTTAGCGAAAAACAACAAGCTCTAGAAACAAACACTCCAAAGCATCTCAAATAGTTTGAAATTGTGGATTCAGCAGCAAGGATTGGTTACATATTGACTTCAGAGGTTGTGTTTTAATTTCTAAAAAGGTTTTGGGATTAGAATTGTTTCAATATTTTTGAACAAAATCTCCCAAGTATCAAATGAAAAAAATAACAATTAAGAGAATAAAAATAACTTGAAACCAAACAAAACCCAATCATGCTCGTAGTGCCCTGTCACTCCAAAAGTTGTTGGCCAATGGGGACTTAACCCAGTGTGTAGTTTCTGCTCTTGAGGTCAAACAATCCCATCATACAGATACAGGCAAACACAGCCAAGTCGTCTTTGATGGGAAAACTCTCCAAGAGTCAGCTTTCAGAATGAGCTCAAAGTTTAAGTGTCTGAATTATTTCAATATTTCTAGAAACAAAAGCTTTTAAGTATCAAACAAAACTAAACCAAAGAAACATTCCAACATGCTCCACTTTCTCCTTTGCTTACACTGCCAGTTTCTCATTTACGTTGCTAAACTTTTCACTTCCAGTTCTGACACAAAGATCTCAGGTCGGCAGATTTACCGTTGAGCAACCTTTAGAGTTACAGGACCCTTTAATGATTAAAGTGAAGATTTTGCTTGTGAGGTAATTTGTTATATTAAACTATTGTAATGGCATATTTATTAAACAGCAAAAATGTATCAAATGTTTTAAAATGTCACAAGTACTTTACATGCATATTGTGCATTACATATAGCTGCTACTACAACTTACCTCAAGAACCACATCTACTGTTTTTCACTTAGTAGAAAGTGTGTTGAAGCAACGGCTTTCAGCCCAAGTGAGCGCAGTCTCTTCAGTTTCTAGTTCCTTTTCATGTTGTCTTCCTCAGTCCCAGGAAACGGATTACAGATTCCCTGCAGCTGCAATTAGGATCGTTACATCTGAAGCTCCAATCCCTTTTGCCAAATACTGCATTATTGTCAAAGGACAGTGATAATTGAAGCCTTAAAAACACACAATAGAAACAGTACAAGAGAAACCAGTGAGAAAATCTATGCGTGTCCATGTTTATTTTGCTCATTTTACATAATGCATTTCAGCAAATTGTCTTTGAGGACATTTATACATTTAACACCTGTTAACTGAACAGTTTTTGCTCCTATAATACTGGCTTTCCATAATAACTCCACAATTCAGTTTGGTCTTCCTATAGCTCCTACTGTAACTATACAATCAAAAGAACAGCAGTATGAAAATTAAATAAATATCACCAACTGAAAGTTACGCAATTATTAAAAAAAATATTAAAAAAAGTCATTCAGTGTCCAAATCCTCAAAGCACATATACTTAATGATAAGAAGCAATACATTGGATTTTTTGAAGTCAAAGGAGGTGGCTTTGGCTGAGATAAACATTAGTTAAAGTCAGTGAGAAATAATCTTTAGTCCAATCTCTTACAAGAAAATACATTATAAAGACTGCAGTACATTGAGAGAGCTTGTGATTGAGATAATTATTGTGAAGAAAAGTGCTTGAAAATTAAATCAGATAAAGATGACTGGTAATTGAATTTTTCAACGTCTGAAATTATTTGCAGAGCTGGTGTTTTCGTTTAATCACCTGCTTTACATATCTGTCAATTTGAAAACAAAGTTATGTCAATCAGTATAGTTAACAGGACATGTGCATCACTGAAACTAGACATTGAGGTCAACTTTTTCACTTTTGACAAATGAACCAGATGAACGCAAACACCACATGTATCCCAGTATACCAAAATTAATAGCGTAATCATACTTTAAAAAAATACTGTATTTTAATCACATGTTAAAGAGCATGCACATCAAAAACAAATCACAGCGCTGAAACAAAATGTCAAGTCTGCTCATTGTTGTTATTCTCCTATAAAGAGCGGTTTAGTCTCACCAACAGGACATGATGTTTTGAGCTACAGTACAGACTGTTATGGTGAGTGTCAAGCAGGGTAGCAGAAGAAACAAGTGACTGGACCCAACGCAGACTGAGGCAGAGCAAGTACAGGTCAATGATTTAATGAAACAAAAAGGGTTACACAGTTTACAGGCAGGCAGTGGGCAAAAATCAGGGAAGTAGTTCAACAAAGGCAAACAAATCCAACAGTGAGCAGGCAAAGTCCAAAATCCATGCAAGGCCAAAGGGAAAGAGAAGCTCATTCCAACAGAACACACATGTAACCAAGGCTGGGACACCTGACAAACGACAAAAACAATCTGACAAAGAAACAAGCCAAGCACACAGACTAAATACACTCAGGTGAAGGGAGATAACGAGACACAGGTGAAACTAATCAGGGCAAAATAGCATTCCAAAATAAAACTGGAAATACTATACATAAACCCTCAAACCATGACACAAACTGCAGAAGCTAAGAAAGCTTCAGTGTAAAAGCCGTCAGAAAGTGTGTTTCCATCCACCTGTTTTTATTCACATTTTCAATTTGTGCATAAAAAAGTAGAAAGGCTGGAAATTTGAAAAAAAAAACAACCCTCAAAATAACAAAGAAAAGTTGGTGTATCAATGAAAACAAAATGCGACAAAATGCAATGGAAACAGAATTAGCAAATAAATCATGACGTAGATGAAGCATGTGACTTATTTTTCAGTGAAGATTGCAAACAGACGAAAGACGACAGCAGACGAAAACATCAGATCTGTGTGGAGGAGACTGTAACCTTCCTCAAATTCATACATGAAACACAAATGCCATCTTTCCACAGTGTTTTGACTTCTGTAATGGTTTAATGGCGCCTGACTAGAGAATTAGGGCCACCAACTGTTTATCTTGATGAACCAATTCCTATTGACGTTAACAGTAGTGGATGGAAACGTACATTCATTTGAAATTCCTCTTGACGATTTTCTGGAAGTTCAGTTTAAATTTACACTACATGTGGATGGAAACTAAAGAAATAGGTGTGAGTACTGGTCTCATATGTAACTCTTAGTGTGGTGTGGAAATATAAGTATATATTGTTTCTGTGATCATGTGCTATGTTGGTTGGTATATGGTTTGTAAGTTCAGTTCTGTATTGAAATTAATGGGGAAACCCTATCGTTCTCTCTCAAAATATAAAAGCAATATTGTTTCCCACAACAAGGTGAAGTCAAAAAAGTAAATTTCATGTTGTATGTTTATTTGTTTCTTTGCTTGATTGATGTTTCAGGATATAATGCTGCTTGCTCGCCACAGAAAATATGGATTTTCTTGCTCCAAACAGCTGACCAGGGCTCGTTACACAAAAGCAATTTGCGAGCAGGTAAATTTGTTCTTCAGGGCTCATGCATGGGTCGCAAGTATGGCATTTGTTTTGATAAGTGATGCCATAATTAACGGAAGAGGAAATGACCTCATGCTGCAAATCCATTAATGTTTCTCTACAGTCTGTGCATCATTGTGAGATCTTATTTTGCATGGGAGAATAACAGTATGCTGGCTCAACATTTCCTTTCATGTAAGCTGGAGTGAAAAAAATGTGTTTACAATAAGACAGTGTTGTTTAGCTGAATAAATACTATGATAGCTCACTATGAACTGACAGAAATGCAGTTTCCAGTCAAAACAAGCGCAGAAATGAATAATTTGTGTTCACTTTTGTTGAGATTGTTGAATCAAAATTTTAGAAAAATCACTGAGGACCTCCAGGATGGCTTCCTGGGTGGCTTTTAAAATGTGAAAGCCATCAATACTGGTTTCAAAACAGGTTTCTGAAATGTATTCAGCAATACTTTCATCCAAGGTCAGCAGGAAAGACAACAACAACACAGAAAGAACATTCGAAATGCTTAATTTTTTTGTAAATAAAAACAGATTCTTACTTCATAATTCTGTTTACAATTCATACAACATATACCGATCTGTCACCTGTGTAATAAACAAGGTAGATAGCAGTTTTAATAAAATACTGACAAAAAACAAAAACATTTAAAAAATCTTAAATGTGTGGTAAAGCACAAAGCATCACCCACTAAAGTATATTTGTAATAAACTTAAAACCTTTACCTGTGTGTTACTGTGTTTAAGTTCCTCTACATACAATAAGTTTTACAAAGCAGCCTCTGATACCAACCTCTAATACTGTAACCTTAAAAATAATCAGGGAACCTGCAGGACGTTCTCTGTGAGACTCAGTTAAACTAAATTTTTCTATATTCAAGCAGTATACAGATGTTTATTTAATGTAAACTTTGCATCCTAACAACTGGAAGCATCTACAGTGGCTGTGTGTGTGTGTGTGTGTGTGTGTCCCTGTTTATGGTACTAATCTATTTCCTCCTGAACAACTCTGACTGACAACAATACTGTAAAAGCTCAACTGAATCCAGATTTTGCGGCATGTAACTGTTCAACTGTATATGTTATAACTGTGAAAATTACATCTCAGATATCTACTAATGCATGGAAATCATTCTAAAACACTTGATGAACGTGGTTTTCTGTTTTCACGTTTGACCCACAGTTTATTACAGTCTCTCTGATGTGCACAAAACTGGCAGTTCTACATTTCCCCTACAGTAAGCATCTGACTGATTGACTTAAACTGGAACAATAACCTCTCTAATGCAATAATAAGAGACACCTAAAATGGCTGACAAATTCCAGTGTTTGTTAATTTCTTATAAAACATGAATAAGATTTGACAATCTTAATCTTAATGTTAATCTTAATGATGTTTTAGGGAAGCGACACAGGTTTCAAGTACAGTTAAAAACTGACGTCAGCAGTGATGCTGATAAAATGTTGGATTGAAGATAGCTGACATGTTTTGCTGTTAATGAATATCTTGTCACGCTCAGAAGACTGAAACAGAACACTGATACTAGACGATTCTGCAAAACCTCAAATTACGTTCAGTGATGGTTAAAGAATTTTAAATTATGCCTTCATAATATGTGGTAAGAGTTAGTTCTGATAGTTCTGATTAAAAAAGTCAATATTACTTGTTGGTGGAGTCTGTCTTAATTTTTATATGACACTTTGTTGAAGCAAGGACTTGTGACTTGAAGTGACGAAATTATTATTCAGGTAAAAAAAAAAACTAAGTATGTGGACTGTGATTTCAACACTAAAGCAACCCCTGACCGATTCTTCAGTGGTCCTTTTTGTCAAAAGGTCAACTTGGTCTCTCGATGCAGTCTTATATATTAGGCGATTTTCATGTAAGACTTAATGGGAGCGCTGAACAGACAAGAAAGTTCCAAGAAACTTTAGGGTGGCACAAATGGTGGCCGAATAGGTGTCAAAAGTAACCAGCCAGTAACCCTCCACTATGACTCCTACCCTGCAATTCTAGCTATTCTCAGCCAACTCACAGCATTAGCATCAGCTAATTAGCTAATGCTAGCTAAGTACAGCTCATCAAATCTGCTAGCGACAAAATCGATGGTCGTCAGCTAGAAATGAGACGCTAGCTTTTGTTTACTCCTGTGTGAAATTTTGGACTCATTGTTTAATGTCTACAAACTTTGAGTGGTAAATCTGCCACTGTTATCATTATAAGGAACTATTATGATGTATTAGCAATAGTAACTAAGGGGATCGGGGTTTAGCGAAGGGTCAATTAATAATGAGAATTCAAAATGAAATGAAATGAAATGAAACACAAATGAGCAATTAAACAATCATAACAGGTTTCCCAGACTGTTTTTTCTGTAGCTGTTGTCTCAGAGGACTGACTGATCACGTATTAAATAAAAGCACAATATCACCATCACATGTGGCAGATAGTTATTTCCATCTCACTCTGATTTAAACGTCGGTGGAACCAGACAGATCACACCGAGCCACAGAAGGAACCACTGAGGCCGCAGTGTAACTCGACTCTGCACAGGGTAGAGCCTCCGAGCTGTTGTAAGTGGGGTTGACATGTCATGTTCGCTGGTGTGATAGTTTAACATTCCAGCTGTCTGCTCTCGTTGTAGCCGGCCACCTCACACTTCCTGCCCTCCGGCCTATCTGTGATGTGCTCGGCTGCATGCTTGTCAGCCTGACTGGCTTTTCCTCTGCTGCTCTGCCCGTCATTGTCGCAGTTTTCCTCTCTGCTGGCCTGTCTACCCTCTTAACATTCGGTTGTCATACCTCTTGCATTTCACAACGTAAACTTGTAGTGAATTGTTGATTTGGTAGAGCCTAAACTACAGTGTGTCAAGCACCTTCAGCTGGTGCCAGTTTCATACAAAGAAGTATTTTTGGGAAGTCAGTACAACATAAAAACAGTGCGTGGAGTGAACAGAAATAGTGTCTGTGTCATTTTAAATATCCTACTGTATCTACACTGCAGCAGTAGCTTGTCTGGCTGCAGAATTTAAATGAAAATGTGATTATAATAAAATAGTGTAATTTTCTTTTCTGAGATAAAACTTAACCTAGACAGGACACCTCTGTGTAGAAAATAATGATAAATGCTGAAGGACTTCTGTAGCCTATTTACTGCAAATCACTTTAACACATCTACTGCCAGTCATGTTTACATTACTGCCAACTTGAATACTGCCTGAGATATTGTAGATAATTTATCACTGTGTGTCATTATCAGTTTGTAAAAGATAAATTACTACAGTTAACCAATTAAGACTGCAGGTCTGGTGTGTTCACGTGCTGTCAGGAAGCTCTGACATTTGAGACTTAAAGTAATAATCTTGAAGATTTTCATTTAATTAAATGTCTGTTAAGACACTCTATCGCTGAATGAAATAGCCCTTGCATTTGCAGTATTACAAATTGGGTGTCGGTGGCGACATTCCCGGAAAAAATGCTGTATTAAGTTACTGCTAATGCAAACTGAACATGTCCTACTACTGCAGACTCACATCAAAAGCATTTAACTGGCAAAATACGAGTTGACTTTTATTATGAAGTAGTCACAGGAAATGCAATGTGTTTGTCAGTGAGATTAGCACTGACCGCTATTGTTCATTAAAAATGCATCTATTTTTGACATTTTTTGACAGCGGAGCAGTTGCAGGAAATATTGCAGGGAGTAATGGGACAAAAGGAAGAAGGAGCAGCCACAGTGAGCTGTTAGGCGACAGGCTGCACACCTCCAACTTCTCAGCGATGTAACCAACTCCTTTCACTGTGCCCTGCTGTTTGCAGACTCATGCCGTGTGCAGCATAAAATCAGATCACGGTTGCTCACAGAATGATGGAAAAAGGCCAATTATTGCCTGACTTCTTTATTAAAATAACAATAGTTTGTTTTGCTGCCCTCAGAATTCTGTGACCTGTAGTATTAAACTGCATTTGCTGTTTTAACCACAGGTGTCGCCAAATCAACCAGGACTGAATTCTTAAGGATTATAACTTTAAAAGTGCCCTGTGGAGTTTTCCTGTAAACAAACAAAAGTTGTGTTTACATTCAGTGTTTCTCACCAAAACACATTGTGTGTATCCTTAAGGTCAAACAAACATGTTGAGTGCTTTTCCTTCCTCGTAAAACATTTACAAAGCCGATTATTTGAATATTTAAAATTGTTCAAGAAGAGTTCAAGAAGCCATGTTTGCTAGCTAGCTGTCTTCTTCTTCTTCTTTGTTGGTGTATTACTACGCCTCTTTGTACGTTGCCGTCACCAACTGTCGATTAGTGGAACAATGTGAAACTAATGGCAGGAATGTGAATCACATCGCCTGATACAAACAAAACAGTGACCCAGTCATATAAACATTGCTGCTAGTGGTCATAAACTCCACAGGGCATCTTTAAGCGTCTGCTGCGAAAGAGCATTTCAAGTTATGAAGTTGCTGAACCAAATGCTGAAGACAAAAAAGCAAAAATGTGAGTTTTCTTCTTGCACTCAAAAGACTCTGAAAACTAGTTTGTCTAATGGTGGTACTGAAGTAATTTTCTTATCAGATGATGGCACATGAATGCTTGTTGAATGTGAGATGTGGTTGAAAGCTCAGGAGACAGCTAATAAGTGGACCTTGAAGATTATAAACTAATACTAATACTGATCAATAATTTACATTTTTTTCTGCATTATGAAACACCAATAATGTACTGAAATAATGCAAATAAAGGAGTGCGATTTTTAGTAAATTGGTCTACAACATGCAAAAGATATCAGTGCAGTAATTCTTTAAATCTTATAATACTGAAAGTTTTTGTTGGGTCTCTGTAAATAATATAAAGAGCACGGTCTAGACCTGCTCTCTAGGAAAAGCGCAATGAGATAACTTCTGTTATGAATTGCACTATGTAAATAATATTGAATTGAATTGAAAGCAGATGTTGTTACTGTGGTAATGTTTAACCATTTCAGAAGTAAGATTATTATTGCCAAACATATTACAAATGTGTCACAAAGTCACAGGAGAGGGTGATATGTTTGCCCTTTCTCTGCTTTTATGAAATTAAATTTAGGCTTATTTATTTGTCTGGCTTGACATCCTACCAATTAGATTCTCAAAATATATCTTTTGGTCATCTTCAGCCAAACAAATAAGTGATGCTGTGAGTCATTGTTTAAAAAGAGGCTGCAGCTGTGTGTTTTCCTATTGGCAGAAGAAATGCTGTATTCTACGACACGTGGGTCAGAAAAGGAGAGGCAAAAAATACATAATTCATAGAGCCAACTCTTACTGTAAAGGGGGGTTTGCTTGTCCAAGAGATAACTGGAGCGAGTTCAGATAGTTATTCAGATAGTATTTTCACAGGAAAGGCGCCCATTAACCCCCCAGTAAACTACCAGTAAACCCAGTGCCTACCTGTCTGCCAGTTTTGTGTCCAGGAGGTTGAACAAGCTCATTATTGTCACTTCTGCTAATCCTGAGCCGTGCTTCTTGCCCACACGGGGCGTTTTCTTCAAATTACTGTCCAAAGAAGAAAAAATTGCAGCTTGGGAACTGTGGCCCCAAGCCCTCTTTGAAGTATGATTTCCATTTTTTTTTTTTTAATCGCCCCTTGCCCATATATAATACAACTGTAGATAACACTGTTTTCACACATATGTGGCACCTTCGCAACTCTTTCTCCTTGCACTTGTGTTTGTTCTCCTTCCCTGCTCCACACTGAGGGCTTGGATTGTTCAAAGACATTAGTTTACAGTTTTTTCAAATTGGCACTTGACAAATAACTAAATATATAGAACACCATCAGTAGCTCTTAGGATTCCCTTCTGTGTGTGACGAAACGTCTTTCTCGTCTCTGGCCTTTTGTCTGCTTCGCCTTAGCTCATTTAGATTTCCTTGAGTTCAAGAGAAACAAGAATCCAACAGCAGCAGCAACATTTTCTGGAGGAAGGTGTTTTCAGGGCGAGCGTGTCGCTTACAGCAGGTGCACAGATAAGTCAGTGTGTTTGTGTGTGTAAATATTGATTTGGGTATGCTTTTGAGCTGTTGTCGAAAGTGTGGTTTAGTCCAGCGAGAGCAGCGGCTGCATGTTGTCTTCTTCACTCTTGACTTTGTCTGGTCGTTTCAGGACGCCTGGTTCCACCACCGACTGAGATCTGCATGGAAACACAGGACGATCAGCATGAGTGTGTACCAGAGGTCTTCACGGCTCCTCTAAGTTTCTAGTAATTGAGACCAAACCTGGGATGCGAGTCAGACCAGGTCCAATTTATATTCTCTACTTGGGTCTTGTTCTGTTACCTGAATGGATCCGAGGGGACTCTGCTTCTGTTCAAGTGTAGTGTGTACACGGAGAGTGTAAACTGTGAAGTGAACTGTATTATTTGCTACTCTCCATTTAAATGTGTTCAGGCTGACCGGATCAGGTCTAATTATTAGAGATGCACTGATCCAACATTTTGTCTCATTATAATGGTTACAATACCTCAACTCAGATCAGCCGATGCTGAGTACAGATTCAATACTAATGCGCTCTTTCCCCCAAATTTCTGTATACAATGGTGGAAGAAGTATTTAGAACTTAAAAAGTAAAAGTAGCAATAGCACAGTGTAGAAATACTCTGCTACAAGTAAAAGTCTTGTAAAAATGTTACTTTAGTAAAAGTACAAAAGTATTAGCATCAAAATATACTTAAAGTACCAAAAGTAAAAATATTCATTACGCAAAATGGCCCATTTCAGAATAATACAGTATATATTATTGGATTATAATCAGTGATGCATTCACAATGTGATGCAATGTGTAAGCAGGTTAAAATGTTTTATTCATATTTCATAATTTTTTTTTAACCTGACTTACTGTGAGAATTGGCAGGAATGAGCCTCCATACATTTACCCCATTGTGCTTAGAAAACTGCATGTTTGCACACTGGTTTTATCTGATAATATTTAAACTATAATACTCGTACTGTAACTTGTTTATGACCTAATGATGCCGTATTTGATGCATGTGTTTGCAACTACATGCAACTGAATAATCAAGTGAGTTTGTTTTTTACATACAGTTTAATTGTCAGAAAATGTATAACTGACTTATGATTTATTGATAATTGGCAGGGCTGTGTTGATCTGCAGTGACAGTCTGCTCATATTGTTGTTTGTCTTCCACAGACTAAATGTGTTTGAATGAATGAGTCAGTTGGTGTGACATAGTGGTCAGATGATTTACTGTCACAGTGAATCATACTGCATGGTGGCCTATAGGTGGGAATGATACTCCATGAAATGTCAAACATACTCACAGCAGCAGGGTGCCAAAGAGCCCTTTATGGAACAAAGATACGCTCCGTCAAGACAGCAAAGAGACCTGAACATCCCTAGTTTGTGTGTACAAACACTATAATTCAACCAGCATGTCTTTTTAAAGTCAGACAATGTTAGTTTTTGAAGGCCAGGATTTACTTTTTATTATATTTTATTAAACAGATAGTTATTACCTTGTCAGTGTGTTAAAACTCTCATATGTGATATTTAGTGTCAATATTCAATGTCAACAAATGCTGAAATATTAAATGTCATTCAGTGTCAAAAATAATAAAAATTAAAGAGACAATAAAGATATATGACAAGATACTGTATTGTTTTACTGTATTTTGATCATTTCATCATTATTTTGCTTTCTGTATTGTTTTTATTCAGTCTATTATTTTAAATGTTTCCTTTTCTTTATGTTCTTTATGTTATGTTCTCACTGTGGGCAAATACAAGAAACCTGAAGAAAAGGCCCACAGCAGCTCATAACATTATTTAGCCATTTTTTGCTGTTAAAGAAATGAATAAATGAATATATAGTTAGATGGAATGAATTAGACCATGGTCGTCCTCTCCAGTCAAGACAAAGATGGCAGGTGGTGGGAAGTGGGAGAAGAAGACAAGAATACCACAGTCAGATAAAATCTGCACATTAGCTCTTGTTTACACTAATTATGCAGAGATAACATAATTAGTTTGACAATACATTGATGTTCGGTGTATACTGTAGACAATATATACAATTAACCACTGTTTCACATTTGTATCTAGACATGCTGTCATTTCCTGCAACACAAGCACTATATTAGTTTGGTTTACCAACTTTTTCATGCACCATTTGTTTTTTAAACCTGTCTGGTTCCCTTAGGTGGTGAAGAGTTGAGAAAGACATGTTACCAGAAAGCTGCTGGTTCTAATCCCTGCAAGCAACTGGGAATATTTTTGGTAAGGAAAATGAATTAACACATTGCCTTCCATAAACATCTGCTATGGAGCTCTTTAGAATTTTCTTAAAAACACAAAAGTAAAAATAAAGGAAATTAAAAACAGTACAACAGTAAATACTACAAATGTGGAGATGTTAAAAGGGATGAACTGACCTCTTCATGGTTTTTGGGGACAGGTTTTTTTCCAGGTCTCTCTCCAGGTCTTGTACGGACAGGGTGTAGGACTCCGGACAGTAGTCGGTCTCCTCGTCGTAGGCATGGTCCAGCAGCGTTCGCGCCCACGTGCCCATATCATACGGAGGCATCATCCCACCGAGCTCCGACGGCAAGATCTCAGGATGGATCAGCTGGTGGAGACTGTTCAAGTTGTTGCCGTGCATGAAGATCTGCAAAGGGAAAGGATACATACAGGAAGACAGTTTACATTGGCCACATGTTGGAGGAGTGAGGGACTTTGGTTTTTTCATCATCAGATTCAGATTAGTCTTTTTCAACCATGAATAATAAAGAACACAAAGACTGAAAAGCTTAACTTACGTAGATCCATCGTACATTTAAAAAGCTTTTGTGGAGACAAGATGGTATCTTCAGTGGCAAAAGGCTCTTTCTTTAAAATCCTTGTTCCCTAATCAATCTTGGTAAAATACCAATTTTAACCTACTATATTAGTCTGCGTTTTAGGCACAGGTAGCTCAGTTTATGTATTGTTATATAAGGCTATATGTTGCTAAATGGGTCATGAAATTTTGACTAAGGAATCTAACCAAATTAATTTTGCATTTTATAAAAAAAGCAATAATAATATATGCTCATTTCCAGTGCAGTTCAATCTGCCTCAGCAGCAATTGTTTAAGGTCTCCACCAGTTCCCGAGGGAAATATCTGACTCTTTAGCTGCTAAGTTGTGGGCTGTAAAACCAGAGGTGCTCAAAATACCACAGAGCTGAGAGGAACTGCAGAGTCAGCTGATGATTTGAATGGGTTTATCACTATGAGCGACCCCTTTGACATACAAGTAGTCAATTGTTAATATAAAAATATTATTATAGCTGCTTTAATGTAATATCTTCTGGCCTTACCCTCTTCCTGGTCTTGTCTTTGAGGAAGGGTCGTATCACGGTGTAGAGAGCATGGATGTACCAGGGCTGGTTCACAAAGTGGATTCCTCCAAATCTGGCAGGAAAACTGTCCTGTTGTGAAAAAATCCCCAAATAATACAGGTAAATACAGGCAAAGAGGATAATCCCATCCAGTTGATCCATGTTTTTAAAATTTGTAGAGGTAAATAGTATAATAGTGAAATGGGACAGGTTAAAGGTTTGCTTCATGATGACCACAACTGCAGGTTGTATTTTACCCTTCTTCTCACTGTTATAGAAACTAATATGTCATCAGCAAAATATGCAAATCAATATCAAAATACTGCCTAAATCCACATGTGTGCCTAAAACTGGCTTTTCATTAACACCGATGATGATTTCAGGAGCACAGTTTACCATTGGCTTTGATATGAGTATGGCTGATAGGCATTAAAAAATTGAGCTCCGAAAGCTGAATTAAAAACACCTTGAAAATCAACATCATTTTAAAATTGCAAACTGGTGGTGGGTAAGCAGATGTTAAACACACTGAAGTACTGGAGGAAAATGCATTTTAATTCAACAAACATGTTTTGATGAGTTTTTACAGAATGACTAAATAAAATTAAGTCAGCTTGTATATTATTTCCGCAAAATTGCTGACTCTTTTTTAATTTTTGAAGGTCTGGACATGGAGGATATTGTGCCATCACCAAAGAAACAGAGTGAGAACTAATTTTTTGATTACGTGAAGAGCAAAGGAGCAGGCACGTGTCTATGTCTAAGATCTTCAAACTGAAAAACTGCATATGGTGACTTCAACAAACAGACACGCACACAAACAAAATGCTTAATGCAGCACATACTGCATTTGATAGAGATGCACAAATATGAAATTCCGGGGCCAATAACGAAAACCAATAATATAAATCTTACAAATACAAAAATGTGAAGAGGACAATACATATATTTAAAATATCAAGGTTATGTTTCTAATACAACACCAACATTTAGAAAGCCTCCACCATCCCTAGAATAAAGAATACATTCATTTATTGTGAACTTATTTGTAATAACCTTAATTAATCTTTTAAATACGTAGACTAATTAATGCCATACCTTATGTCCTTATTAACAAGCATGTATAGGCTATAAAAACCATTAGAATAACTTTATATACTCTTGGACTAATAAATGGTTACCTAAAGCTGTTGAACCCCACTGTTTAGAAGGCTGCAAGCCTTTTACAATAAACTGGCTAACAGCTCTGTGACATCATTGATCCTCTCCTCTGTCCTCCTCCCTCTGCAGCTGACATGAAGAGACTAACTACCTGCAGACAGGCAGGCCTACTGCTGGTAAAGAGAGGAGGGGCTGGTCAGTCTCAGGTCTACAAGAACTCAACTAACTTTCAGACACGTAGCTAATTAGTCTGAACTGTTACCTACAATTAGCTTTAGTTTTTAGATCGTTCCCAACAATTCACTATTAGCATAACATTCTCTGTGTGGTTATGTGGACTAAGAGGGGACAGCGAGATGTACATTCATTATGTACCACTGTATATAATGTATTTTTCCAACCAGAGGATACAGAGACTTAATGACAGGTGCAATCATAATCTCTCTGTTTTATCACAAATAATAGCCAGTCCCAATCAAGAGGATTTTTTTTCTGTCTTCTTTGAGTTCTGGCAAATGAAAAATTACCTCTGTGAGTTTCCTGTCCCTTTTCATTAGATTAGTTTTGTAAATGGTCTCTAATCTGATTGTCAATAGGAAATGGTCCGTCCTATTTTGGAGTCCATGCAGCACAACGCCTGAGGGAAATGAGTCCTTGTTCGTACAGGTTAGTGTGTGGAGTCTGGGCCTGACACAGTGTTTCCTAGAACGCGGGACACAATTATGATAATTACACTCAACTGTATGTGTGTGTGTGTGTGTGTGTGTGTGTGTGAGAGAGACAGAGTCATAATTTGGCTGTGGTCCAGCAGTATGGTGAAATTATATTCTGACATAACTGTGCTGACTGATGAAAATGGCTCAGGGCAGACGTTTATATAAAAACTGTCAGCAGTGTGTGGGAGGGACAGAGACAGTGAGAGTCTCTGAGGTCAGGCCAGGTTTGTAAATTAGGGTTTGACCGATATTTATCATCAAGGCCGAAGTCACCGCCAGTGGTTTTGCTTTCGCTAGCAGGGATATCAGCTACTAGACTTGTCCAATGCTTTGGTCCAAAGTAAGATATTGTATCTGGACATCTGCGGCCATATTCACATGAAATTTTATGTGAATTATCATGACCCCAAGAGGATTTTGATGACCCTCTGAACTAGCATCTAGCACTACCATCTAGCCAAATTTGTTGTATATTTGTTGTCTGTATAATGGCCCACATTGTATACGTGTAACTTGGGTCCAAAGTGTAGTTTTACTCTTCAAGTCTATGTTCTTCCAACTTTTGCATGTAAATACACTACGTGATTGTGTACAGCCGCACTATGGCTGAACACATCCAGTGCATGTAGACACAGACAAAACAGACCCTTTCTATTTTGGAGACACAATGATTTGTCCTTTTAGTGCCACTCTCGGGTCAAATATTCAACAACTGTGCACTAAATATCTAATGGCTGGTTTGCCATGAAATGTATAGATGTTTCCCAAAAGGCTGGAGTCCAACAGACTGTAATGGCCCCCTGACCTTTCCTGCGTTGCCACGATTTAGTCCAAATTTCCCACATAAGTTGTACACGACATAAAAAAGCTGTATTATTTTTATTTCAACCAGTTTTCAAAAAAGGAGAATGGAAAGCCACACACACAATTTATAAGGGTCAAGGGTTCATGGTTATTTGATAAAAAATATGGAATGAAATATTGTTTCTTCAGGACCAGGGTATAAAAACTGACAAAACAAAACAACGTCTCATTATGATGAACATAAATGTGAAAAACTAGAAATAGTATAAATATTTCTTATATTTGACTTTAACTTTCTTTGTCTTTTCTTTTTTAAATATTCATGGTTCGCAAAGGATTTGAACTCTATTTTGTTTTTGTTTTTTTACTTTTTTTTTGCAGAATATTTTAAAAGGAGCCTATTTTATCCACAATTTTCTGTGTTTATTTTCCAAAATAAATACATACAAATACACTTTTTCCACCATCATAAAACAAAAATTGTATATGAAACCTAAGAATCCAGTTATAGATTCTGAATATTGGTACAAAATATCAGCAGGTTTCCAGACCGTCAGTATTAATAATAAAGAGGCTTATTTTGGTTAAACCGCGGTCAGATAGCCCCTCCCCCTCTCAGCTGTCAGATCCCTTTGACTCTGAACCTCCAGCCTGCCCTCTGCTCTGACAGTCATTTTCACTTTGATGAAGGTACCTGCTGCATTATACATGAAACATGAAACTGAAAATGGAATATGAGCTGCAGGGCCTCGGGGAACTGGAGGGACTGAAGGAGGAGAAGAAAAAGGATCTGAAGGATTGATCTGCTCTCACCCAAGTGATACCTGAAGAGGTATAAGGAGAAAGTGTTCAAACTAAGGTGGAGGATGCAGTAGTGACAATTATAAAAGGTAAAGGAGATCCAAGAGGGAATGAAAGATGTTCAAGAGCAGGAAGGGTGGAGGGAAGAGGAAAGCAGATCAACTTTTAAAAATTATTTCCACAACATTTTGTTGTCTTGTTACAGTGCAGAGGAAAAAGACTATGTTTCCCTGAGGGGCAGCTACCAGTGATACGAGGACTGAAGAATTCATACTTTTTAGATGCACCATTGTTTCCCTCCCAAAATCAACAAAAAGGACATCAATAAGCCTCACTCATCTTGTGGTCAATATTTTCAGTATCGCCTTCCAATCAAAAACATATGCAAAAAAATTGCAACAGTTCATTGTTAGTTTTGATCTTTTCATGGGATTTGTTGACAATAAGAAAAATAGAGAATATCACCATCAAAAAACTGTAACATATCCAATTACAAGAATCATCTTGTGGTCAATATTTTCAGTATCGCCTTCCAATCAAAAACATATGCAAAAAAATTGCAACAGCAAAAGCAAACAAAAACTATAGGTTAAATCCGATGGATATGTTGATAATTTTATGTATAAATTGGCAAGAAACTTAATAGGAATAATATTTAGAGAAATGTAGTCCTTTTGCCAGAGAATGGTTTTGATACCTGTAGTTCTAACGAGGGGAGGAAATAAATACTTGGGGGGGCTAGTTGGTAAGTAAACAGCTCAAATACTGAGTAGATATAAACTGCCAATTCCATAAACCAGCCACTTCAGAGCCACTTCAACATTTTCTTTGATGTTTGGCTTCTGGAGGCAAATGTCGACTAAACAAATGAGCGACTGTGGGGATTTATTTTTGGACTCGCGCTTCAGGTCACTGCTGAGCGTGTTCAGTTACAGCGAAAGGTTGAAGAGAATTAAAGGTGACAGAAGATGGAGAAAAGTCCGTCAACACCAACAGGACAACGTGTGGAACTGATGAGTCATTTCTAAAAACACAATCAGTTCATACACAGATACATTTAGTATTTTTTCAAAATCTCCCTTAAACCCAGTTGCCTCATCTCTCACCTCCCCCTCCCGGGAGCCTGTGGCTTCACTGAAGAGGATAAACACATTAGAGATGATTTTCTCTTCAAAGCTTGGTTAGCTGTAGAAAAACTGTGCCCACCTCCTGCTTTGTGACACTAAGCAATCCAGCAGATTTTCTTCTAAATCTGACCTGGAGCCACAATGTGTAAAATGCAGTGAAGAAGCTGCCAATCTTGTTGGTGATAGTCTTTTCTCTTCTACAGTAATTGCACTAATGACTCAGAATTAATCTTTTTATTGTTGTAAAAGGAGGAGACCATATCGAGGTGAAGGGGAAAACTCCTCATTATTTGTCGTGAAATTTAAAATCAGAACACCTTTTCCACAGTAAGTTTGGGTACCAATAGTTTCACTTCTTCTAATGTGTTTCTTAGTGGTGAAAACTGAGTGAGAGGAATCTCAGGAATCGCCAGGAATCTCCTATCACATCCTATCATCCTAAATTGTTTTTCTGCCTCCAAACACTGATGAGATAGCAGACATGGTAAACGTTACTCCGGGATTTAAAATGTCAGAAACACATGACACATCAAATAGGTTATATTCATGGTTTTCTACAGTCTGTGATCTAAAACGCACATAAAAATACACATCCAGTTGAAATACTGTACGTTATCATGTCAAGCACAAAATAAACACTACGAGGCTTTGATTCAGAGCTCATGTTTAGTGAGTCACTTATGCACATTCGGAAAGTTTTATGAGCAACTGTAACTTGATCACAATGGGTCAGTGTGTGAGCTTAGCATTATGCTGCATTCAAATCACATAGATGTTACTGCATATGTATCGGTTTCTGACTTGTAAATACCATTCATGTTAACACCCGAGTGGTATATTATATATTATATCTATTACTTACGGAAGCCCTGAGAGGCAAGTGAAGAAAAATAATTCTGGTGAAGTCTGATCTAAATTGTTTTCTCTCCTGTGTTGGTTGATGACTTAAGAACAGGTGAAAAAAAAAGGTTTTGCTAGGATCGTTTTTCTAAGTTACTTTTCCCCCCTGTGAAAACAGGGAAAAGTTTTGTTGTTGTAATACTCATTTCAGCCACAAGAGGCTGAAGTGCACCACTTCCCCCAGTTCTAAAAAGGACTACAAACATTCATGTTTTCTTCCAGGTGAATTTTAATTTCTCCATATTGTGTGTTAGCAAGTTATGTAACGTTACTGTCATGTCTTTGTTTTGGCTAGAAATGTATTTTAATCTGTGCTAATCTGAAGTGGTGCACTTCAGCCACATGTGGCCGAAATGAGTATTACAACAACAAAACTTATTCTTTTTTCACTTGCCAAAACTTTTGTTCACCTGCTTCCACAGATGACAAAAAGTGTAACTTTTATTAAAAAATAAATTATCATGGCACAACTTTTTTTGTGTGTTTTTTTTTAACAATTTAAAGGAAATGTGCTGTGTAATCAGCAGATCTGATGTGTGTCTCCCCATTTTTATCTTCACTTTGTGCTACCAAAAAGCAATTTCTGAGCTCTTCTGATCACAATAAAACTTTGGCTACTGTAAACAGCGGTGCTTAGTATCTTCTTGCAGCAAGAAACACAGCAACTTTTGGATGCGTGGAGGTAAAGGTTTTGTTTAAACAATACAAAAAAAGATTATATTTTTATTAAAATCAGTGAGCTTTGGATAAAGCCTTATTTATTTTTAATTCTAATCTAATATATAAACATCTTATTTACCCCTACATTACAAACTCACACAACTGTAGCTCAGTAATACCTTTTTATTCATTATATAAATGAAACTCATCAATAGTAACACTACAGTTGCCATCTTCGGCTGTCTGATGTGTGAAAGCATTTTAGTCGTAAACATGACAATCCTTCCATGTCTACCTTCTGTCCCACGTGACTTGAACACAGCATCAGTGTAGTTTCTCATATGTTGCTGGTGTGCTGCTATTATAAAACCTCAGAGATCCAGAGGGGAAGCAAACAGACAGGCTGCCACCACACTGTGGGTTAAACACTGTGAGTCTGTTCAAAGGCATACAGACACTCAGCGGTAACGACATGTGACGCGTCGACATCCCCCTGATGGATGAAGCAAAGAACAGATGAAGTCAGCCAATCGTCAGCAGCCACAGCTGCTTCTTTACTGAAACGTCTGTCCACCGGGATTAAAAGCTGCACTCTGACTACTCAAGCACAGAGTCCCCCTTTAGGATACTCGATGTGTCCTTTAACAGATAACCACACCCACACACACTACAAGCTTTGCTCCGAGCATTTTTCACATTTTGATTCCAGTACTGACTGGTGGACTGAATCAGGATCAATATGGGCTGCAGAGGACAAAATAAAACGTGTTTTACAACTAAAACTGACTGCTTTAATGATTCCTTTAATACATTTGTCACTTAACTCTTACACAATAAACTCTTAATTATTTCTTTTAATGGAGAAGTTTGTCATTTTGGGAAATACGGTTGTACAGATTAAACAAAAGAGGTATAACGTGTTCATTAGTGAGCTTCAGAGGTGCTGGCAGGCAGATTTTTGTTACCTTTGGACAGAGCCAGGCCAGCTGTTTCCCCCTGTTTACCAGTGTTTGTGCTAAGCATAGCTAACCAACTGCTGGCTTCATATTTACCATACAGACGTTAGAGTGGTATCTATCTTCAAATTTAACTCTCAGCAAGAAAGCTATATATTCCTTTATCTGCTTGTTCTGACATTTCATTGCAGCTATGATATATTTTGTAGTGAAATATTCAAACCCATGACACCATTTTTTTTCAAAGGCTGCACCATTATGTACAGAAAATTGTTCTAGATGTCTTTAGAATCCTTTCCCCAAAAGTCTTTGGAAACTTTGAGCGCTCCACAAGAATTCACAACAAAGTTCTGTAAGTTTTAACGAAACTTGACCAAACAAGTACAGAGAGACTAAAAGATGGTGACATTCTATACTTTCGTTATTGTCAATAAATCTGAGGCTTTGGATACACACACAATACTTGTTAGTAGGATCAGTTCATTGTTAGTTTTGATCTTTTCATGGGATTTGTTGACAATAAGAAAAATATAGAATATCACCATCAAAAAACTGTAACATATCCAATTACAAGAAGACTAAAAAGACTCACAAATCTGGTCCTAAGCACAGCACTAACTTAAAAATACTATTTGAATTAGTGGACAGTAATGGTCATTTATCCAATTCCAGCAGTATTATAATATACTAATTGGTGAAGGCAATAAGCAAACTCAGCTGACATCAGAATCAGAATGAAAGGCTTAATTAATGAACCCACAGAGAATCATCACCTTACTGTACGGCTCCCCTCGGCTTTATGGAGCAATTATCAAAATAATTAGTCATTGCCGTTTTAACCGTAATGGC
This sequence comes from Siniperca chuatsi, assembly GCF_020085105.1. Classification (NCBI taxonomy): domain Eukaryota; kingdom Metazoa; phylum Chordata; class Actinopteri; order Centrarchiformes; family Sinipercidae; genus Siniperca; species Siniperca chuatsi. Next base: position 24,565,322 of record NC_058057.1, read on the forward strand.
GTCAGATCAGAAATTTTGGAGGACTTGTTGGGTAAAATAAAATAGATTTGTTTAAAAGAAAAAATAAAGTTACAATTGATAGTGGGTCCCATGAAGAGCTGATGTCTTTAGATTCCTTTTTGTTTGTTTTTACACAAATCCAAGGCTAGTATTTTTCTTTCTAGATCAGTGTTTTGCACATGGAAGCATTGTACTGTAGTTTGTAAAGGACAAACAACATGTTTAAAATGTATTAAATAACAGTAACATCCATAGATTGGTCTTTCATCAACCGTTAGAGCCTGACTGATAAATATGCCTGCTACTGGCCGATATTGGCTTATCAAAGATACATCAGAATAGCATATATGGCAGAAATTTAAGTGCAAAAATCCACTTAAAGGCTAAAAGATGTGTCTGAGGTAATTTAGAAACAGTGTCTCCATTACATAATTTGTCCACCAGAGAGGACTGACAAGTTTATTTTTACATATTAAAATGTCCCATTCAGTATGTGTGTTTGTCACAATTCTTTTAAAACACTGTCGAATGCATAATTCTATCTGAATCGGCCTTAAAAATCCTAATTTGGTCAATTAATCAACATTCATGTTTTAGCGTCCTTAAATGTGAGGATTTGCTGCTTTTCTCTGTTTTATATCACTGTGAGTTGAATATCTTTGGCTTTTGGACTGTTGGTTGGAAAAAAGAAATTGACGGTCTTGTAAAATTGTAAGGGCCGTTTTTCACAGTTTAATCAAACAATAATCAAAACATTAATTGATAATGAAAATAATCTTAAAGGCCATGAGTAGATTATATATAATGTGTTGAAAAAAGCAAAAAAGATTTTTACGAAAGACCTAAAACTGCAAACTGAATCCCAGTTTTTGAGGAAAAAAAAAAGCTATAACGTTCAACATTTTTGTTGGAAACTATCAGCGCTCCGCTAGCAAGCAGCTGATGTTACAACATCTGACATGCGTCGTCTACCACTCTATATGTGTCGGGGTTGTGGTCATACATCTCTCGCCGTCATGCTTTTTCAGTCTTTCTACAGCACATCGGGTTGATGAGCTCTCTCTTCTCTGCTCTGCTCCTGTCACTTCACATCTACAGAAGGATGAGTAAACGTGTCCTCCAGTAAAAAGGGGGAAAAGTGAGTTCAGACAAAAAAAGACAACATCCATTTGAGTGCTTTTCTTTTCAGGATATAAAGTGTAGCCTGGAGGGATGACATTGTTTTGTTGCCGGCTTGTTCTTTACCAAAAAACCACCTTCATGAGAAGACGTCTGACTGGAGTTAATTCTGGACTTAAAAAAAAAGGGGGGTAAATCACTGTTGATGTCACTCAGCTCTGTGGGTTGAAATTTTCAGCCACGCTTCACTTCTGGTCAGAAAAGTCACAAAAATGTCAAAGACAAACCAGCTTCTCTGATAAATAAAACCTTTAATTCAGTTTTCCAAAGGACTAAAGCTGCATTAGTTCAACCTTGGACTCTCCGTCCATCTATTATTCCTCTGTAGCTTTTGATTCAATCTGTTCACTCAACATTCCTCTTCCTCCTGCTGTTACTGCATTTCCAGTCAATACATTTTCATCTCTGGCTTTACTCCCAAACCTTTTAAGCAATCAGACCAATTCCATTTTTCTCCGAAGTCAAATCATTTATCCCATTTGTTCCTTTCTGGAGTTAGATATTGTGTTTGACTCGTATCTTTTCAAATTCTGATATATCTTAGTTAAAAAAGAACTTTATTGTCTGGAATATTGCTCCACCATGCAGCGTTAAAAAATACACCATGAGGCATGATTGTTTCTTGATTAATGCATGATCACACAGCCTCAACAAACATGTATACATTCAACAAACATACTATAAAAAGACATAAATACAGTTAAAAAAAGAATAAAAAAGAGGCTGGATGTAGTTCAGTAATTCAGTCTAATGATTTGCTGTACACATTATTGATTCCAGTTACTCTTGAATCCTTGTTCAGATTGATCAAAATGTGTCACAAGCAAAAGCTACTTTACTTTTTACACATTCAGGCTTCCATAAGGCACAAGTTGAAAATGTACTGTTTTAAACTTGTTCTTGAGTTTGGTGTGCTAACATTGTTTGATGGGCCTTTTCCATGACAGACATTTTGACATGTCACAATAAAAAGAGCATGGTTGTAATTAATAACATTAATGATGGCTGCAGTTTCACGATCCAGTTCTTGTGCATGCTCACCCACTGGTCTTGCTTACTGAGATATTTAAAAACAGAACCTTTTTTAATGTTATTAGTAACCCCTGTGCTTTTCCTGCCATGCTTTGAAAAATACCCATTCTGGAGAATTACAACTACAGTGACTAAAAACATTTTAGAACATGCTGCAGGAAATGCTTTGTCTGTTTTGCTTTGCTACTGTGTGAAGCTTAGCCAAACTTCTGAGTGCTAACTCCAGTTACATAGGTGCATATTAGGTGCAGCAGGTCCAAACTTTAGTTTCAGGAATTGCTGGGTGGAATCAAAAATGTTTCATGTTTCTTGAATCAGTCCTTTTACATTTAGAACTGGTTCCAATTCAGAACCAATTCTTGATACTCAATCTATTAATTTCCTTACATTTCTGAGGTGAACCTGAAATCAATCATAAGCTCCTTGTCATATATCATCTTTCAGTATTATGATGTGATGAAGCATCACAGCCTTCAAGCCCCTCATCTTATAAACTCACCTACAACATCATAAATGTAAAATATTTGAGCCAGTGGGCTGAGATTTATGCCAAAATATCCGACTGCAGGTAAACTGGTTCACACTCAGAGTAAAAAAATTGTCTTTTGAAGTTCACATTGGCTATATCTTCTTTCTTTAGAAATGCAGAGGTGCAACAAGCACAAACGTTTCGGTATACCTTCCTGAGTGTGAAGGCTCAGCGACTCAGGTGCACATAATTAGAACAAATCAAATCAGAGCACACAGAGCAGATTACAAGGAAAAAGTGTATCAGCACACAGACTCAGGGAACAACATAATTTATGCCAAAATATACTGTTTTATCAGTAAATTAAATGAAGTAATTAGAGTGTTATCTTGTGGGTTATTCCTAACTGTAACTCTCTTCCTGTCTACATCAGAAAACAGCAGGTTTGCCACATATATAGAGACAGTTATACAGAAGGTATCAAAAGTAACTTTACAGTTTCTTTCCTGCTAGAGATTCACACTGAGAGTGAAGGTCACACCAATTAAACTGTAGCCTCTGTAGGTTATTAAAAATACTGCCAACTCCACTCAGGAGCTCTGAGAGGGAAGGAAGCAGGGAAATGAAGTTTCTCTCCAACCGAGAGATCGCACATGTATTTAAATGTATATATTCTATATTTCAGCTGCCTGTGGAGTGCTTTACTCCGCCTGTACAAGTGTTTACAAAACTGTCAAGTTGGTGAACCTCCTTGTAAACTGAACATTCATGGGTCCTTTACTCCAGTGCTTTATGGTATGTTAAGTATGGATATGTAGGATATAAACAGGATATCTGAAAACCTAGTGCGAATTTTATGAAGGAACGACTTTTTTCATTTATAACAGGGTTTCTCAACATTGCCAGGTTGCTGCCCCTCATCTGGGTCTGTGTGTTCATCCAGTGTGTGTTTGTGTGTGTTTGGTGCAGTTGACCTGAGCGTCCAGATTGTGGGCTGAAGCTCAAAAGATCTTGTCTTCCTGCCAAACACACAAAGGGGAGGAGAGAGATGGAGGGAGACATATGCAGTGACAGAGGACTGATTTGGCCGATCCTGCCTACGTCATGATCCCTGAAGCTTCTGAGCAGGACAAATGATACACTGCTCATTCGATTGAGTCAAAAAAGTCTGAATACTGAAATTAGACCCTTGAGGTAAGATTGATACCTTAAATTAGGGGTAAATCAGGAAAAACACATGGAATTCATAAAATTAATGATGGCTGCATTCCACTTATGGGAGGTCTTGGTATTTTGCGTGCAGTCACACTGTCTGGGACACTTAATGGAACTGAGCCATCGTTAATGTTATTAATTCCACTTGTGCTTTTCCTGCTATGATAAGTCAAAATCTCTTCTGTAAAAAAGGTTTATTATGTTTAACGTTGGGCCAGTTTTTTACGCGTTGTTCATCGGCAGGCCAATTACAGGAAACATAGGCCTATATGTTTGCAATATATTTAGTTTGTTTATTTCTTTTAATTTAATTAAGAATAAAATGGATTTGAACTGTTGGTTTTGGGATTGAATCTGAGAGCAGATATCATTTTTCCCATTGAGGACTAACAGAGTCACAGCAGCTTATGTTATTAATCATTTAGCTAAAAAATTGACATACGTGACTGTTTGTTCAATCTTGCACTACCAGATTAGCGATGTAATTGATATGTTGTCCACACATGATAAAACAGTGGCCTGCTTCATTTATGATTAAATGAGACTGTTGTTAACACAAAGCAATTGGTGAAATAGGCTAAAATTGTAGAATTTTAATTTTTTTGTATTTGTTTTTTTTTTGTCTAGTAATTTTAATGTTTTCAGCACCATGTACTTTTCAAATAGCCTGACGCAGAATGGGGCACAGTTGCTTTGTATTTGTTATTGACAGTAGAAAATCAAACTACTGCCTATGAAGGGGTAAACTTCAGCTTTCATCCAGAGGCAAAACCTCCAACATGCAACATAAAGAAACCACTGATCAAGCCTGGAAGCCTTAGTATTAGTATTACAAAATGATTCATAAGAGCATTTTCTGATTTGATGCCTCTATGGTTAATGTTTGGTTGAAGGAAAATACGCTTATTTGCTTTCTAGCTGAGAGTTAGATGAGAAGACTGGTACCACTTTCATGTCTGTACGCTAAACATTAAGCTAGAGCCAGGAGGCAAATAGCTTAGCTTAAACTGGAAACATCTCTGTCCACAGTTATGTCCGCCTACCAACACATTATATCTTGTTTGTTTAATGTGTACACAAACAGAAAAAACGTGTGGTTTTACAGAAATTGAGTTGCTGTTCTTGGCCAGATGCAGTGACATATTTCTGAAATGTGCTATTTCTTTAAGTTTAGGCAAGTAAAACTACTTGGTTAAGGTTAGGGAAAGATCGTAGTCATGGTGAAAAGAAATGTTAATTGTTGGTAAGAGACAGAAAGCAAACAGCAGTCTCTGGTGTCAAAGTCAGACACTTTGTACATGACCAACCACAAGGTCCTTTTTTGCGGCACCACAACAACATCACACTTCTGAGAGTCATCGTTTGTACAACCACAAGGGCTCTTTTTAAGTGTTTGAACAAATGGCGAATGCTGTTGTTTTCTGGTGAAGACACGTTCAACAAACCAACAAAATTCTGAAATAAGCAGATCTTCAATATTGGCAGCGAATATCAGCTGTTGGCAGCTTGTTTTTAAACCAGCTTCAAAACCTCATATCAGTCAAACCTTGTGGAATTTGTTTTATTGAAGTGGGAGAGCATTTGGACAGACAGCTGCTGCCTTCTTCCAGCTGCAGTTAAAAGATAAAATCGGAGGGGAAACACTTTAAATCAATACTGAAGTGTTTGTAAAGACAAACCTGGCCAACAGCCTGCTTATTAACAACAAACCAGCTCCATGTCCTGCTTACAGACTCTACCTGTTGATATGTTTTCATCACTGTGATTGATATTATTAGCAGGTAAACTGGGAGGAAATCTGATGGTAGAAGAAATAGACTTGCTCATGAAAAAAAATAGTAATAGTACTAATAGTAAACCCATTTCCTCATTTTAAAGCATAATTTTCTGTCTTCATTATACTGCTTGAGATAAAAAAAAGCCAAATTATAGGGTGCTTAAAAACCTTTCATCATTTATTATACATGATAATGATGAGAAGGAGGAGGATTATAATTCAGTAGATTTTAATTAATGCTCCAAGATGCTTCCTTTTTATACGTGAGGTGATATTTTCCAAGTGATTACCTCTAAAGAATTAAAAAATGTTTTAACACACAAGCTGCTGCCTGAGAAGATACAGTAGGTCAAAATCTCTTTCATGTGTTTTCTGCAGACATTGTTGGCACAATTATTCTGGAGCAGTCTGTATGTTACGTAACGATGCTAATTCAGAGTAAATCCACAGAGAGTTCACTGACTGGAACTTTGCTATTGTATATGTTAATGTGGTCTAAATATCTGTGGATATTTAGGCTCTCTAAGGGGACAAACGCACTCCGGTTGAAAGGCAAATGAATAATAAATTAATGCCATGTATTTTAGAAATGGTCACTGTTTTACATTTTCTCAAAAATCCACAATCTATACAAATAATGTTAACAGTAAAAAATAGTTAACTGACTACAGCTACAACTAATGATTTTTTTGATTATCGATCAATCTGCTAATTGTTTGTTTGATTAAACAATTAATCATTTAGTGTATAAAATATCAGAAAACTGTGAAAAATAACCAAGGAGACATCTTGTTTGTTTTGTCTGCCCCACACTCCACAACCCAATAATATTACAATTCAAATGTCAATGTCAAATGTGACAATTTGGCATGATAAATTATTTAAATAATTAATCAATAATTCAAAATATTTGTAGATTAATTTTCTGTCAATCAAATAATCACACAATCGATTATTCATCACCTCCTTTTAGCACTACATTTTTAACCTTGGGGGCAACAGAACAAGCTGTAAACAACATTTGCATATTATCAGCTGAAAGAAACATGTCAAATGAAAAGCATGCTGATGTTAGCTAAATGTTAATTTCAGCATGCAAACGTGCTCACAATGACAATGCTGATTTGTAGCAGGTATAATGTTTACCAAGGTTTACCATCTTAGTTTAGCGTGTTAGCGTGCTAACATTTGCTAATTTGCACTAAACAAAAGGTACAGCTGATGGGAATTTCATTAGTTTTGCAGGAATTTGGTTATATTACAAAAGATTTTGATCAAGTTGATGTTGAGACATTTCACCAGATAAGTGAAAAAGTTGACTTGCTGGTTGCAAAATTAGCAATCCATCCAATAGTTGTCAAAACATTTATATTAATAACCAAAAATATCACCCTCATGGTGGATGCTAGAAAAACTAAAAGCAACAACAACACAAACACCCACAAGATTAAGGAGCACTAAAGAAAGACAGAATGGATAAAAAACAATTAAATGAAAGGAACAATTTCTTTACTCTGTTTCTGTATGTATTTTCTGCAACACTATCGTGTATATAGTGAATTTTTATTACTCTCTGGACCATTGCACTGTTAATTATACATCACACATTAACACAAGACATAATACATTTACAGTATTTTGTGGTGCACTCACTGACTGAGCAGCCGCCTGTGAGCGTCTCAGAAGAAAAAGAGAGTGAGATGGAGAAATGTGTTTCTGTCTCCGCACACGAACAGGCAGACGTACAACAAAAGGGAGCCCATCTGGAGGAGAGGGCAGAGTAGATAGCGCGGCAGTCCGACATGTTGCCGTGGCAACGTGGCATGGGTGGGATGTAGCAGGAGGGAGCCAAGGAGGGTGGAGGAAGAGAGAAGAGGAGGGGGGTACGACGAAGCACACTGTATCATGGACCTGTCCGCTGATGAAGAAGATGCTTCTTTAAGGTTCAACAAGAGAAAAACAATTAACAGCAGGAAAGATATTTTAAAGGCTTTTGGATGATTTCTATTACTGGTTCTTTTAATTTTGGACGGCATTATGTTCCTATAGGAATTAAAGATTACTGGTTATGTCAATTTCTTTTAATACTGATTTAGTATGATTATTCAGTTCATTTTAAAACAAAAAGATGAATCACAAGCTGCAGTTTTTCAGAAGCTGACACCATACAAAGTGCCCTGCTAACATTGTCTCTGGTGAACAATGATGGAGTGACCGAATGGAGAGAGAGAGTGGGGAAAGATACGGGGGAAGGGGAGGATGATGATGTTAAGAGAGAGGGGGGAGGGTAAAGAAAACACAAGTGAAAAGGGTGGGAGGCCAGAGGGGACAGAGGGAGAGGAGGAGGAGAGTGAAAAGGATGTCTGAACTCCACTACTTTCTATATGATATAGATGCTCCATATTGAGTCATTTGTACCATTACAGTTTTAAAAGGAAGATGGCCGTGTGGCTGACGTTCTCTTTCTATTTTACTTGAATCAGTTCCTTTCTTACTTATTTATTTAACACTCATGGAATTGGAGGTCTAAGAAAAGGTCAAGATGTCAGTAACCCAGAAAATGTTGTAACAGATAAGAATGAGCTTGCACACTTTTTGTTATCAGATTAACAAATTTTCAATCCAAGGAACATGAAATATGGCACGTCAAGAGATCACTAGGGAGCCATAGGGATTCATCTTCTGGGGAGCATGAATGTCTGTACCAAATGTTTTAGCAATCCATCCAATAACAGTAGAGAAATTTCACTCTGGACCAAAGTGTTGGACCACCAACACATTACAGGACCCACTGTACATCCATGCCACTATTAAGTATTCCTCATTGTTGCTTAAAACTAGGAATGTGCTGACCCGATCTGTCAAATAATTTTAAGTGTTTCAGCCTCATGTTAATTAATAATGATGATAAAGACTTCCACACAGTAAGGTAGAATTATACAGATTTTAAATTTGGGAAAAAAATAGCACTGGTATCGGATCAGCAGATACCCTGAGTTTACAGTAGGTATCGGAATTGTTATCGGGAGAGAAGAAGTCGAATTGGGGCATCCATACCCAAAACCACTAGGACCAGCACGTTTTGGACCTTTATTTGATGTGCATGAATTCCTTCTCAGTAAAAACAAACCCGATCTGAGAATAGTTCGACCTGTTCCAAAATGCGTCCGACCCCAACAGACCCAAATAGAAAGAGAACACCATCAAGCAGCCTGGGTCGAAAAGAGCAGCAATACATACTTCCTGCGCTTCACAATTTGCACTTTCCGTCTGCCTCAAAAAACTATATTTTCCATGACGCACCAGAGCTCATAGTTCACTCATTCGGGCATTATACATATTGACACACAGAGCCACAACAAAATCGTAACCGACTCAATTCGATTGGTCGGCTCTCAGATACCAGACAGAGTCCTGTGAAGACTTCTAATAAATGCATGTAACTGTGATGCCGTCAGGTTTGTTTTACATTACGGTGATGACTGATGCTGTTCATGACTCTAAGCAGCTACTTGGTTTGGCTTTAATTATTTAATGAAGTCTGAACCTCATTATCATCCTGTTTTGCAAAAGGCAAAGGAATATAACTTCTATCATCAGCCCAGTAAGAAGTCCCATATATTGGACTTTCCCACAAGCACCTGAATGCAACATTAAGGACATTACAAAAACTGTCTAATGGACAAAATCCCAGATCCACATCACCACCAAAATCTAATGAACTGATTCCTGTGTCAAGGTGGATGTGTCACCAAATCCTTCTAACAGACAGATAGTTCACATCATTATTAAGACATTAAATACTGCAGCTTTAAATGCATGTTACACACATGAAGCTGCAGTGTTGAGCCTACTGGCTGTCAGCAGCTGCACAGTTGGTTAGCTGTCAGAGGTTCGGGACACCTCATTCACTCAGTGATTCACATGTCTGACCTCAAGAGACAAGACATCCATACGACACAAGAGGTCCAGCATGTTCAGACAGCTTGTATATTTAGAGTAATAACAACACTGCAGACATAAAATAAAAGCATAACAAATATTTTAAATTCATTAAAAAAAGAAAAAGAAAAAAACTTTTCCCTGTAGACGTGGACAAAACCTTTGACATCCATTTCACATGACAATATATTTTCTTGATTGAAAGATTACAAAAAGACTTTTATTCTTTGCATTTGAATGTTTTTATGCTGTTTTTCTTCTCTAATGTTTTAAATGCATTATGTAAAGCACTTTCAATTGCCTTTTTGTATGAAATGTGCCTTACAAACAAACTTGTGAACTTTGAGCTTGTAAAAAATATACTTATGGTGCAAAATAAAAAGGAGACTCAACTGAGATCCAGTCCAGTCTAATCCAGTGGCTGTCATAAGGAAACCAAAACTATGAAAGCAAGAAATTTCTCTTATAAAAGGAATATTTATTTATTCTGTTAATAATGTATTTATTGTTAAATGTTTAGGTGTGCTTTTTTTCTTCTCTGCCTTGATAATATAGAAGTGAGGTTGTTTTTTGAACTCTCCCTGAACTGTTGACATTTTGGAGACACACTTTTTTCATGTAAAAGCTTAATATATTTTAACAGAGCATTTTCTTATACATTACTTTCAGTGCCATTTAAAATAATTTTTCAAACTTGTTTTGAAAAGAACAACCCAAAAGAAGGTTTTGCAGATTTGAAACTTTAATCCCTCTGTAACATTGTAATCCTGGAGGATTATGACTGGATGGGTTTGTATCCCATCCTGCACACTGTCTCACCTCCCTAATATAATCTCTTTTATGAGAGCATAAAGAAATGTAAGTGGAAAAGTGCTTTTCACACAACTGGGAAAATGGAGCTGTATGTGTTGTGTAATGTTCTGTATGTATTGTATGTAATGTATCTACGAGGCACACACAAACTCCAGACAATACAGTCTGCGACACAAGCAGACAGCATATTAAGAGCAAGACTATAGTAAGAGGGTCAAGTTAAGGACACAAAGCTCTGTTGAGCTGGCTACTAATTCTGAATTTGTCCCTCACTGACCTTTTCTTGTCTTGCTGTTTTCAGATATAAACCAGTGAGCAAAGAAAAAACTACCAGAACAGACTTTTCCTTCCTAGCAGCAGAGCAAAAAGATATCAATGTCAGTCAGTCACTTGGTTTGTCCAACACTTAAAGGTCCAGTGTGTAACATTTAGGAGGAGCTATTGGCAGAAATGGAATATAATAATTACAAGTATGTTTTCATTAGTGTATAATCGCCTGAAAATAAGAATCGTTGTGTTTTCATTACCTTAGAATGAGCCGTTTGTATCTACAGAGGGAGCGGGTCCCCTTCCACGGAGGTCGCCATGTTTCTACAGTAGCCCAGAACAGACAAACCAAACACTGGCTCTAGATAGGGCCATTCACGTTTTTCGTGGCCACCGCAAAAGTAGTTTCTCCTACACGCTTGGATGGGGAGGGTGAGGTGAGCAGCATTCAAATAGTTGCAAACTGCAATTTCACTGCTAGATGCCACTAAATCCTTCACACTGGACCTTTAAGTCCAGAGCAGGATACTGTATCTTGACAACTAGACATATGGACATATGTGTAAAAAATTGGCAACGATATTCATGATACCCAGAGGATGATTCCCATACGGATTCGGACAGATTTTAGCCCCAAATCACCCCCTGTCTAATTTTAGAATCGGGCTGAATTTGTGCCAGATCAGCTGTTGTTTGACGTGCAGTTTGAAAGAGTTCAGATAACCTGATTGATTAGCTGAACGATCAATGCTCTGGTTCTCGGACTATCGGTTGGACTCCTGGCATGTCAGAACTTTTGGTTGGCTTTCTGCAGTTTGAGCAGTTCCGATTTCCCACATGGCTGCTGTCAAAAGATCCGTTATAAATTGTAGTGAGCTTGTTTGAATAAATATTGCTGTAGTATTTTACATGTTGTGACTAAAAGTCTTGACTGAGACTGACTGCTGTGATATAAAACTGAACTTCGCTGCAGCCATCTGAGGCTCATGGTTCCCAAAGGATGAATCCTAATATTTTGAGTTTCGGCGACTCCCTGTGCTTTATTCTACCGCCACAATCAAGCCAAAATCTAGAAGAATCAGTTACCAACATTTATCAAGCTGATGGCCATGAAATTTGCCAAGAGCATTCACACTCCCCAGATGATGAACCCTTTCCATTTCCAAGGGTTTTCTTCCAGCGCCACATGCACACCAAAATGCAATTTTTGTACACAAAATAACTCTTAATCTAATGGACATATTGTCATGAAATTTGCTGAACACATTCATGCTATCATGCTGATACACCCTTTTTAGCTAGCACGACCCTCAGACAAATTTTAGCATTATAACTGTTGACGCTCGAAGAGCAGAATTGTCAGTATGTTGTTTATTCTCTTTAACGGTTGCAGACGCTTAACACGTAAACCACAACGTCCCGGTTCAAATCCAGCAAGGGACCTTTGTTGCATGTTATTCCCTGTCTTTCCCTCTCCATATTTCCTGTCTGCCTCTTGACTATATACTTCCATCCATTTTCTACCGCTTGGTCCCGTTAGGGGTCGCGGGTGACTGGAGCCTATCCCAGTGACTTTGGGCCTTAGGCAGGGTACACCCTGGACAGTGGCCAACTCGTCGCAGGGCTAACACAGACACAGACAAGGACAGACAAGGACAGACAACCATTCACTCTCACATTCATTCAATACGGGCAATTTAGAGTTATCAATTAACCTACACATGCATGTCTTTTGGACGGTGGGAGGAAGCCGGAGAACCCGGAGAGAACCCACGGTAACACGGGGAGGACATGCAGACTCCACCCAGAGAGATTGCGTGATGTTGGTCTGGGAATCGAACCCACGAACCCACGATCTCCTTATTGGGAGGCAGGAGCTTTAGCCGCTCTGCCACCGTGCACCCCGACTATATACTTAAAGGCAAAAACAATCCTAAGAAAAACACGACACGACACAACACAACAAAACAAAACCAACAAACAAACAAACTGTTGCATATTTGGTTTAACCATTGGACCCTCTAGGGGCCGCCAGCAGGGATCCAGACTAACAGAACAGTCCTGCTTCTGCTGTGATCTGTACAGCATACTGTGCTACAAATTTGGATCCCAAGGCATGTGGCCTACATGCTATTTGTATTGTCAGAGTTGCCATGACAAAGAGTAAATCACAATTGAGGCAATTTGAGCTGCATTAACATGGAGGACGAGACAAAAGAAAGGCAAGCAGATGATTCAGTACAGGCAAAACCGAGTGATAAATAGAAAAACCAAAAAGGATTTTGACATCTCACATCGCAAAAAAGACAATTCAAGAATGTCATATTATCTTAATTTAGGCCGTTTAAGTCTGATTTTCCCTTGTCGAGGATAAATAATATTGTCAAGCACAGTTTGAATTAGATTATAAACTTATTTCAAGGTAACTCGTCCTGATTTGTCACAGTTACACATTCAATCCTTTTTTCAGATGATAAGAAACAAGTGTGACTGCATGTTAGTCACACAAAAATCCAAAATATATAGTAAGATATATAGTAAGAGAAAGATGGTTTGGCTTATCTTCAGAATTAGACCAATCTTAATAAAACTATGCAAGTCAAAAACAACTTGGATGATCTTATATTTAAATAAAAAATGTAGCTGAACTCAGTTTTCTGGGCCAATTTAAACAAAATATGATGCTTACCCCTTCGGCAGAGTTTTGAGATTGATATTAATAAGTTTCTCTAGATAATGGAATATTTTGCATGTTTTGTAGGGATTTTTTGCAGTGTAATTGCTATTGTTATTTGTCACATTGCTGTCAGTTCATATAGACATCAGATAATCCAGCACAGAGCACAATATGGAGAATCTTTGGAAACAAAGAGAAACAAGGACAGCAGCAGCAGCAGATATAAAGTTGCTGATGCACACAGAAGTTAACTGAGTGATGTGTTCAGTGTAAATCAGCCATCAAACTGAATGTGTTTGCAATTTATTTATTTATATTTTAGTTTATTTTTTATTAACAGGGATGATAAAGATAATTGTTGTTACTTAGGGAGAAGTAATGCAACAAATGTAATATATATACCTAATGTCATATTTTTCTTGCTATTGTTTAAGGATGAGATTGGCGTTAGTCCATATTTTTCTTATTGCCAAGATTAAAACCAATGATCCGTTAGTCTGTCTTGAAATACTTTCTGACTTCCCTACTCTGTCTGTGGCTCTCAGCCCTGAGTCCAGTGGATTCTACTGAAGACGTAAATCTTTAAAACAAGTAAAAAGTATAATGTTTAAGTTTAAAAAGGGCTAAATAATTTCCTAAAACACCTGGGCACTGTAGTATTTTTAGCTTATTCAAACAAGAGAAGATAGTGCATTTGTTGGAAACTGTGTGGATTGAGTCAAAATAAACTACAGTGTGTGTGTTCATGGTAATGAAGGAACATGTCACCCAGAGTAAATTTGTTTTCCCATCAAAATAACCTCGATGATTTTAGTAATGTGTTTTGTGCATTTTATTTGTCAAATCAAATCAAATCAAATCACCCTATTATGCTTCTTTCTTATGTTTTCAGCACCAAATGATGAGCAGCCATTTGTGTGAGCAGCTGCACAGTTGGGAATGACTCAGGGCTCAGCTAATAGCTCCCATCAATAATTCAGGCTCTAATCTGTGTCTGGAGAGCCAGAAATGTGTTATATATGGACTCGGCACAGTGATGCACTGGCTTGCATCTACAGTTGTTCCCTCATTCTGAAAAAGGAGAAAGATTTTTCCCTTGCCAACAAACCACTTCAACTCTATGCTGACACTGCAGAAAACTCATGTTTACAGAAAGTGCAGGAGGTGGAAAAAAGTATCAAAGCATCCTGCTTATGTTGAAGTATATTTATGTAAATCTTGGTCGGGCTTGGGTAGAGGACAAATTAGTTAATGAAAGTATATTTTATAGTAATGATTTTAACACAAACAGATACAATAAGCTCCTCTAATCGAGGAATTTGACAATTTCATGCTACTGTTAAATAGGGAGGATAACTGGGTATGTATAATGGACTGATGGATGGATGTTAAAGGTACCCTGCAGAGTATTTGACCACTAGTAGCTATGGAGCAATGCTTCATCAGTGGGTCTCTGTTTTGTTTTATTGTGGATGCCCGCATATACAAGGGGAAGAAGACCGCTAGTTAGCAAACATAGATGTAATACATGATTAATATTTTAAAAATCGTCCTGGCAAACTCTATAGAGTACCTTTTAAAAAGGTTGAGTAGGACTGTGTGATATGTATAGAATCTATTAAATGTTACCTTATAACAAGCAGCAGTACAAGAACATTTGCATAAATGAAATAATAATAATTGGAAACGTTTGATTTAAATCGGGAACTGGCAGATAAAATGAGTGAAATTATGAATCTAACCAGACCAGCGCACGTCCTAAATTTCAAAATCTGAATTGGTGTAGTCTCTAGGTGCATTTCCATTCACCTGATTTTATGCACATTTTCAATTTCCACATAAAAAAACCTGAGTGGAAACGCCAAAATTGTGAAAGAAATCGCAAAAAATCGCAAAAAGGTTTTTACGCTTGGTTTAGGTGGAAAGGTTAGTGCGACAAAGTGCAGCGGAAACAGCCTCAGCGAATAAACCATGATGACATGAAGCATGTGACTGAAGAGACGAATTTCAGTGGCAGACGGCAAATCTGTGTGCAGCGATAGGGAGACTGTGACCTTCCTCAAATTAAAACATGAAACATAAATGCCATATTTCCATCATGTTTTCTACATTGTATTTCGTTTTAGGTTTGACTGGAGCTCTTTTAATTACGTCATCTTGTTGCACCCTCTTCTTCTGTAATGGTTTAATGGCAACCAACTGGAAAATGAACACCACCGGCTGTTTATCTCGATGAACCAACTCCTAATATTCGCAGAACGCTATGGAAACGCACATTAATTCGCATTTTCTTTTACAGATTTTATCGAAAATTCTGTAAAAATTTGCGCTACATTTGGATAGAAACCCACCAACTGATTGTTACCCTGGAAGCCTATTTCTACACCTGACTCACACAAAAGGCTTAACTGAAAGTTACACATTGTAACAGGTTGCTAAAACCCCCACAATCCCTGAAATAAAGGTCCTCAGAGGCCCCTATGACCCTGGACCAGACACTCAATGGTAGCTTTAGGTACTTGACAGTTTTTGATACTTGGCGCTGTGGACATAAGCACCAAATAAGTAATATGATTTGATATCCAGCTTTACTGTTAAACCTTCTTCACAGTCATAAACTGGTTTGAAGCAGGTCAAATTCATAATTAGCATTTTTTTGACAACATTATTTGAAATGTAAAGTTAAAGATAAAATACTGTATATAAATAATTATAATCATTTCCTTTTACCCTCGGGATAAGATCTCCTCGTCTTATTTTGTCAGCTTTAAGACAAAAATATAGGATTGAATTTAGTGTAAAATTCAAGGAAAGCAACTTTGACAGTTTGGCATCCATCACAAGCACATCAGATAATCTTTTAGACCTCGCTGCGTCTTACTCAACACTTCCCTCCAGAAACACTTCCCCTTAGATTTCACTTTGACTAATGGAGCCCAACACAAATTGGCAGATGATTCACAAGGATGTTGAGAAAGCAATAACATCCCCCCCACATCCACACACACACACACACACACACACAAACAAAACAGGCAACACATTTCCTCTTGGGTTTGGATGGTTACCAGAGGACAGCTGTACACTCTGCCTGTGAGCCTTTTCTCCTGTAACTCATTTCAATAATGACGTTAAAGGTGTCCTGATGACTGAGAGCACTAATGCGTTTTCATGCCATGAAAACTCCCCAATACACAGATACAAATCCACTGAGCTCTGTCACATCTCATTTCTCTGTTTTCTATATGCCACACGAGAGAAACTGGAATACCAACTCTCATTAGAGAAAGTGAGAAGTAAAGAAAACCAAAACTGACAACCACCAAAAATCCCTTTTTTTTGCATCATCTATCTGCCAAACGAGCCACGGAAAAAACCCACCCAGCAGTGTGTAATCAAAATGGAAATGTCATTATTCTCTTCCATTGCTTTTTAAACAAGCTCACAGCTTTAACACGGTGCTTGACTTGTTCTTAAGTGGAACATTTTGACTGCAGAGAGGGTGATGGGAAAGGAGCTGGAGGTTTGTTCTGCCACTGTCAAATGAAAAATAGCACTTTAGACTCAAGCAAGGTAATATTTAGCATTTCCCTCTGACAGGAAACATAAAATACTTTGCTGAGGGACAAAACTGTGGATTTCTAGATGCTAGTGTAGAGCTGCAATTAACATTTATTTTCAATGTCACTTAATCTTTCTATTGTATTTTCATTTATTTACATTTCAGTCAATAAAATGTCAGAATCCAATAAATCCTCATACCTAAATGACAAAACAGGTTGCATGTCTCTGATCTGCCACCTTTATGGTTGAGTTCTGGTAAAGTTTAGGCAACTAAAACTACCTGGTAAGAGTTTGGGAAAGATCACGGTCGTGGTTAAAAAACAACAACACTAATGCCTTAGGATGCTGAAGTCTGACAATTTGCATACCCAACTACTAATCAACCATACCAACATTAACAAAGCTTTCTGACAGGTAAGCGTCTGACCTGTAGCCCCTCGATGGCCAGGCGCAGCATGCTCGGAGTCAGTTTGGACGCCTGCTTGAAGGTGAAGTTACTCCAGTCGATGATCAGGATGAAGCCGTTGACCTGCAGCTCCGGATCTTCTATCATAGATTCCAGCGACAGCAGGATAGCCCTCAGTATGTCCACAAATGTGTATCTGAGAAAAATGGAACATTATTTTTATTTGACAGCGAACTGGAGAAAACATTAAGGCAAAATTTGAAATTATTATTGCAGATATATCGTATCGGCGTATACGCAGGCTGATAAGTAAGAAGAGATTGCAGCACAGAAATGCCAAACTCATGTCACCATTACATAGTTTGTCCACCAGAGAGCGCTGACAAATGAATTGTACACTGTAAAATGTCTTACTCAGCATGTAACTGGGTCGCAATAAAAAAAATATATGTATCCGTATCAAGATTGTTTGTTTATGTTATGAGGTTAAATTTACTACCAGCCAATATATTGTAACTGATTTTTCATACTCTCAAATATCGATATCTGCCTCAAAAGCAGTATTGGTTGAGCTATAAAAATAATCAGCAACTATTTTGATACTTGATTAAATGTTTCAGTGACTTTTCAAGAGAAATTGTCCAAGCTACAGCTTCTCAAATGAGAAAATTGGCTGTTTTTTTCTGTCGTATATAATTTTAAATTGAAAACATTTGGAGTTTTGGTTGGACAAAACAAGCATTACGGAGACACCAACTTGGGCTGAGTCATTTTTTGACATTTCATGGACTGATCGATTAATGAAGTTTAATCAATTATAAAAATAAAGATTAGTTGCAGCACTAGACAAGGATCATAAATTGCTCTCATCATAGATCTCATTGAAAGAGCTGACTAGTCTAGTTTCTCACTGATAACCTTCCTTTCAGTGTAATTTATTCTTGAATTAATAATGAGGTCTTTAGAGTCAGTTGTTAGTGTGTCACAAGATGATTGTTGAAAAGCTAAACTGCATCTGCTGGATGTTTTTGTTGCATGTTATTGTATAATTGCTTTCAGCAGTGACCGTGTGGTTGCTGGTGCTGCTAGTCACGCTATTTGCCTCAGTGGGTTTTCATCCAGCTGATGCTTCGGATACTTCGCTGTCCTATTCAACAGTCATGTTTGCTGTTACCCTCATTATCTTGTCTCCCTCTTCATTTTCCTCTGATTCTTTATCAAGAAACATTTTGCCTCCTTCTAGAGATAATAAATATTCTTTTATTAAATTTGCAGCTGAACAGACATAACTCTGAACAACTGCAAGCACAAGCTGAGTGTACTGCAGCTATATCTTATATATTTGAATGACAAGCACAACATGAAACGACCGAATGATTTTTGCAGATTGATTCATGTTCAGAGAAGAGAAATTAATCACAAAATTCACATGATCTTATCATCACTGGAATTAAAATGTGCAGACTCTCTGCACCTCATGGCACATTGTTCCCTGTTACATAATGATTTTGTTGTATGGAATGGAGTCTACTGTAGTTTGTGTTAGACTACATTTTCTAGAAGAATCATGATAGAGCTATACGGCTCCATTATGAGTTTTTTTTACCCTATTTTTTAAAATCAGATATACAGTCAAATTAATTCAACACTATTATCAGGCCCAATAACACTTTATTTGGATAATCTGATGTTTCTGAATTGAATTATGAGGTGAGAAAAGGTCAACATCTCTATAAACTCTGGTTACACAAACACTAACCAGGCCTGATGCCTTATTAAAGCCAAATGACATCATGTCCTGGCCCTTTAACCTTTAACCTTATACTATAAGGTGCTATAAGATACTGAGCGTGACCCAGTCACTGCAGACTGAACAGTCACTCATGAGAGAGAAAAGCATCAGCAGCGGACTATCTGAATGAATGGTTCATCTTGTATCTCCAGTTGAAGGGTGTCGGTTTAGTATATCTTTGATGAAATGTCATTTCAAGACATGATTTTAAATTACAAACTTGTGAACTCACAACTAAAAGTTATGAAGCCGATGAAGATTATGAACTAAAGTAACTTGCATTCACTCCACTTTATTTTAGAAGGAAACACTGAACCTTTTAACAGCTGGAATTAAAATTAGATTTTTTCCCCTCAACATGACGAGCAACAGTTCAATCAGTGGTTCCCAACCTGGTGGTCAGGGCCCTGCCAAGGGGTCTCAGGATAAATCTGAGGGGTCTGGAGCTGATTTACAGGGTAGGAGAGAAGACAGAACACACTCCTGCTACACAAATTAATGGGTTTTTTCCAGATTTTTCTCCAATGTGTGCTTGTTTTTTGTGAATCTGGATACTTTTAAACTCCTCTGGCCTCTAATTTTTTAAAAAAAAATAAAACAATGATAAGAGGGAAAATCATTCTTTGGAGGAACTACTTACAAGTCATTGACATATATAACGTGATGGGTGGACAATGCTTCATTTTCAAGGGTTATAAGGTAAAGATATTGGGAAACACTACTACTCAACTACTCAAAACAATATGAATTAGTCAGACCTAAGGACATTTTAGTGCTAATACTTCTGTACTTTTACTTGACATAAAATATTAAATGCAGGAGGTTCACTTGTAAATAAGTACACTATATGGCCAAAAGTATGTGGACATGCTGTAACCTGTCCACACACCTCTGGTCTGGGGCTGTTTTTCATCGTTTGGGCTGTACCTCTTCCGAGAAAAATCTTAATGCAACACCATGCGATGATATTTTAGACTGTAGTGTGTCCAGCTTCGTGGCAACAGTTTTCTGTTTCAACATGATAATGCCCCCCCTTGCACAAAGCCTGGTCCATAAAGACACGGTTTTAATATTGTCATCCTGTTTGTCCATAGTGTCATTTTACTATTGTTCTTTTAGTCGACTTTGTACAATAACATCTATGGCATGTCTGACCATCTGGAAGACAGATTTCTCCTCTTTTGCTCTTCATAAGATTTCTTCCTTTTTTCCACTGTAAAGGATATTTTTGGAAGGTTTTCTTTATCTGAACTGAGAATCTAAGGATAGAGGGCGTCGTATGTTGTTTAGATTGTAAAGCCATTTGAGGCACATTTTGTGATTTTGGGCTATGTAAATAAAATGTACTTGGTGGTGAAGAACTTGACTGCCCTCCACAGAGCCCTGACCTCATTCAACACCTTTGGGATGAACTGGAACTGGAACTGGAACTAAACTGGCGCCAGACCTTATTTCCCAACATCTGTGTTGGACCTCACTAATACTTTTGTGGCTGAATGGGAGCAAATCCCAGCAGCCAGGTTCAACAATCTGGTGGAAAGCCTGAAAGCAGCAGAGTGGAGGCTGCTAATACCAGCAGATTAGGCTGCTATGTTTGGGTGTCCACATACTTAAACATAAATGTAGTGTATTTTTTCTATAACTGATTAAAGAAGAAATATGAGTTGGTTTCCTGGAGTTTTCTGATAAACCATGATTTTGTGGTGCTGAATGGACAGCTCCACAAACCAGACTCCACTTAATTATAATGGATTTTAAGACACCTACTCTCCTCTATTCTTTGTGTCCTGTTTCTCTTTGTATGTCTGATCAGTCTGATGTCTGATCAGATAACCTAAACATAGACTTTACAGCCCCATCACCACCAGCCCCAACCCTCTGCCTCTGTATTACCTGCTCTGGTCCCAGTTGGCTGCGAACAGGACCAATATTTTCCTGCCGTATCTGTCCAGGTTGGACAGCACGCCGGGGAAACCGTCCTTCAGGGCCTGCTTGATGCCTGGGTCCGTGGCTTTCAGGTTCTTGAACATGTCCAGGTTTTGCTGTCGGTACTCAAAATACTGTGCCAGCAGCCGAAACGCCTCGAAGTGGTTGAATTTCCTCGCCCGGAGGAATCTGAGGATAAACGCGTCGTCTGTCCTGAGGAAACCGATGTCCGGCCGGGTGATGATCATGTCCCGGACGTCCTGGATGTCCTGGTGTAAAGTCTCCGGGTTTTCTTTCAGCTCCACCTTGGCCTTCTCTAGGGTCTCTGGAGAGAGGCCAGCCTGTAAGTGAGTCATCTTTTGCAACAGCTGTCCCTCCAAGCGGGACCACACCGCACCAGCTTCCAGAGAAACAACAGAATCAATTGTTACCTCCAGCAACAGGGTGAAGTATATTAAATGGTTTTCTTTATGGTTTCCTGATCAGAAGGTGACTTCAGATGGAGGCCTGCTGCTCTGTAGACGTAATCCACCCTGAACTGGCACAGACGCTGGTGCTATGATGATCCTATGATGCATTATCAACATATGGGCCGTTCACTTTTACGCACAGAAACATTTCAATTCCACCTTCAAGAATTCAACTTTATTGTAATTTTCCCACCATGTAGATCATGACTCCGGCCCTCCAGGCTTCAGACGGTACATCCAAGCTGCTGATCCGGGCGGCCTCAGCTCAGAGCCGACAAACAGCCGCTTCCCTCCATGTCAAAGCCTCTCCCCTCTTTCTCTCTCTTTCTGTGGCACAATGACGAAGACAGCATCACCGTCTGCCAGGCGTCGCTCGCGGCGGCCAGGCAATGCGGCACGAGCCTGCAGCACCTGCTATATCATCATCATCACCATCAACCCTCCGCCTTCACAACGCATCTCCACCAGCCGACCGACTGATGTTGCTGCTGGTGCTGCTGCTGGTGGCGCCACCGACCGCTCCGTCAATCTAGGCAGATTTGGCCGCTTGTTTCCGCGTCTACATCCCCGTCTTAATCATCACTGCTTCCCATCATCATCATCATCATCATCATCCACAATTTGGGCGTGAATTTAGATCTTAAATCATGTTTCATAAAGCACCAGATAGGGAATCCAGCAGCACAGGTGTCCCGCGAGGTTTTGTTCCCCTCCCACCACCGGTTTCTGGGTTTTGGAAAGGGGTGGGGTGGACTTGGGGGGATTACCGTCTCCGCTCCTCCTGCTGCTGCTGCTGTTGCTGCTGCTGCCGTCTGTTCACTAGGAAAGTGACTGACAACAAGCGAGTCTGTGCTCTGGTCGGTGTATGGGCGCCACCGGTGGGAGGAAGGGGTGGAGTGTAAGATGAAAAGGCAACAGATATGAAAAAAAGAAAGGATGCAGGGAGAGAGGGCAAAGTAGCAGAAAGATGGAGAATAGCTGTAGAGGGCCAAAAAATGAAAGTGGAGAAGGGGAGAATGGATGAAGGGAGGGAGAAGGATGCTGAAGGGAGGAGAGAGGCGTGCAGGCAACTCAAACAAACAGGGAGGGATGAAGCTGGGGGTGGACTGGAGGCCTGAGGCAAAATTAGGGGCCTCAGCATCACCCTTTTCTTTTCCTAATTTTCCTTAAAGCACCATATGTTTGCAGGTTCAATTGCATGCTACAGAGTTTTAGATTTTTTGGTGTATTTGTTGCTACCGTTCTGGTATTTCATCTGTAAGTAAGGAAATACACGTTTTTTAGATGTCTAGGATACAACCATTTTTACTTACTTTATTTCATTGTGTACTTGTGACACACTGGGGTTAAAAGACTAAAGGTTAAAGGTTGTAACACTGATTGCCCCATCAAAAACCTAATTTAAACTCCTTCACATGTAATTTATATTTAGAACGTAAACTCCTTCATTGGTCAAAAAAATCCCCAGAATAAATGCTAAAGATATTTTCCCCATTGTTAGCTATGGGCCTGCATTGAAAAGCATTTAAATGCTGTTGAAACAACAACCTAGATGCGTAAAAACCTTTATATATGTGTTTTGGCCTACAGATCATTAAATCATTGCTTTCTGGGTCGTTTCAATACATAAAAATACTGACTGCACCTGCTTGCTGTTGTTAAAAGTTGTGCTTCTGTGTTCTGTCTCATAGTCAACATGAGAAAAGAATGATGTTGGCTTAAGTGTAAAACCATTTTGTCACTATCACAAAGGAGAAAGGAGTTTATTAATTTTACAATGAATATATATAGCAGCAGCATGAGTGCTAAGAGCAGGCTGTTCTTACGCAGCAGAATCAGCTGTGGAGAAAAAAGATGTGACTCTTTGAGTTCTGCTTTCCTGATCTTTTTCTTCTTCTCTCTTTGCCTTCTCACATAATACATGCATAGAATATTTGTTGCATAAACTTTTATAAGAATGTCTACCATCAACTGCCTCATTAACCTTCCTTAAATTGTCTCTGCACATTAAGCTTTTTTTTTTAAAAATAATTTTTTTAGCATATACCTTTGGGGTCCTTGTCTGTTGGTGATCCCAGGCGGGTGTCGCTTTTGCACGATAGTAAAGTCTGCCTCTGGAGGGAGATGGAGGGATAAAGTGACAAAAGAATTGAAGGAGGGATTACAATAAGTGAAAGAGGAGGGGCATTTTCTGTCCACCGTCACAGTGAATCCACTCAGTTAGATCATAATTCACACAGTAAACAGGGCATACCTACTATGAGGATTTATTACAGAGCTGCTAACAGCTAGTCAAATGAAGTATAGCTGCAATAATCAAAGAAACCCAGATAAAGTGGATGAATGGATGGATGGAGAGAGGGGTGGAGGGGGGTGGCACCTGCTCAGTGGTGACCAGACAGCTGCACTTAAACGTTCTGAATTAATTTCTATTGTATCTGCCTACTTATCTCTCTTCTGGCTGACTGTGTCACTGCACATGGCTGAGTGGTGAGCTTTGCATGCAGCTCAGTTACCTTTACTGCTGTCTGCTAAATCAATATAGTCAAAATGGGCTGCTCTGTTTTTGGCCACATTGAAGATGTCCTGCAGACAGTGGCCCTTCTCGTCTTTCCTGCCTTGTTAGATAAGATGAGATGAGCCTTCATTGATCCCCAGAGGGGAAATTCAGGTGTTGCAGCAGCAGAAGGACAGAAATATGTACAGATAAATAGAGAAAAAAAAATTGAAGTATATAAAATAGAAATAAGAATAGAAATAAAAATAAAAAGCATACAAGAGCAATTCAACTCCAAATTACAAGGCAAGCAGTGTACATACATACAGTTCCCATGACCAGGGTTGTACCTAAACTGATACTGCAGTACTGTCTCAAGCAAAGTGACATAGTAGTGTGATTAGTAGCCACAAAGTCAGCAAAGTATAGTATATGTAAGAGTAATATGATACCATCTACTATAACAACAAACGTCAGGATTATATATAATATGGTAAATTATACTTAGTATTTGTCTGTATTAATCTAGAACTATGATGCAGTACAGTATGTAATAAAACAGTATAACACATCAAATAGTGTAATATAGTACAGTATAATATAGTGTGGGATATAAAATATGATAAAAGGTAAGTAATATAGTATAACATAATATATAGTATAGTAGAGCAATGTAGTATAGAACATAAAATACAATAAAGTTTAATATGAGTGTAATATATAATAAAACATAATAAATATTATATGTATTAGTACTGTATTAGTATTCACTTTTTATTTTTACTGCTATAATTTGTAACTGCTGATGTCCATAAAAGTTGTGGCATTATTTTTTCTTATAATATTATTTATTAATACAAAAGGAGGAAAACAAGAGCTCTTTTGTCCTTTTTGATTTTGTCTTGTCTTTATTTAATAACGTTGAAATAAGCTGTTGACTTTTTGCACTATAAATTATTTCCCTTGTAAAATCATCATCATAAAGAAAGTAGTAAGGACAAGAAGACATACACACACACACACACACACACACACACACACACCTTGATGTGTGAATAAATTAATATAATTTTCAGAATAAAGACAGCAGGATGACTCTTACGAATGTCCTTTCAGGGTGAACAGTGAGTGCAGGGCTTTAAATGAGCACATGACCTCCCACTTACAACAGAACAGATCCAAGCACGTTATGATGTTGCAGGAGACTAGGCCTGGGACTTTGCTTACATTTTTCTCAATAATTCAAGACACATACAACCCATTCTTTCTCTCTAAGCAGGCTATGATGCTTTGGTGCTGCAGGACGTTTCTAAACTGCATGCCACCATATTTCTTAACAAATAATCACACATGATGCATACTCTTGCCCATACACCTTTTGTCTAAGGCATGCGTTGGGCAGTGGGTAAAGACCAGGGTCTGGATAATACCCTGTCAGTGGGGGTGGGGAAAGGGACAAATTCTGAATGGAGGGGGGGTAGAGAGAAAGTAACAGGGTCCCAGGGGACACTCTCAGCTCTGATGGGCCGGTGTTAGAGTGAATTAAATGAATTGTGGACATGCATTGGAAATTACCTCTGGTTTTCAATGGCACAGCTGTCATTTTCTGGAGTGCTTCTTTGATTTGGCTTTTAGTCTCTGGGGGGTTAATGGCTGATTAACAATTGACAACTGGACTTCTAGCATGAGGACGTCCAATGGATTCAGGGAGCCTGAGGCTCTGTCGACTCTGCAGCTGAACATAAACAGTCTGGGTTTTTCCCCAAAATGTGTCAGAAATTTTTGATTTGGTCATTCGTTGGTTGTCTGCTATTTATTTCTATCCAGAGAAAAGGCCTGTCCCACCATGCACTGATACTTAGCTAAATTATTCATATAAAAAATACACATTTACACCCAGGTGCCAGTTTATTATGTTTATTATTTTGTCCACCCCAATTATATCAATGAGGGTAGGCTAAATAACAGAATCACCTCTCTTTGTAACTCCATACAATTCAACAGCACCACGAACTGCAGCCTCCAAAATGATCATCGGTTAAATCAACTCCTCTCTAAAACAGTTTCAACAAAAGCTGAACTTATAACCTTCATGAAGTCAGGATTTATTGCAGGACTGTTGCATTAGACAGCATTAGCTTTAGCTGGGTGGACCTAATCAACTGGCAACTGAGTGTATATTGCATGTAACTTCTTGAAATGAGTAAAAGACAAATCACATCATGTTTAAGTCAATAATATTGATAATTAATACTAAAAACATGACTGGTTGTTTTTGCTGTACAGAGTTTGGTTGTAAGGAGTGAGTTTTTTTAAAATTGGTAATTGTTGATTACATTTTATGTCTCAATAAATTCTTTCATTTATTTGTCCTGCTCATATAGGCAGGCAGGTGAAATCTGAGGATATATCAGAGAGCTGTGTGCAACAGTTTGTACAAAAGGGGATGAAACCTCCATCCATCCAAACCTCCCAGTGACTTTGGGCCTTAGGCAGGGTACACCCTGACAGTTTAATTCGCAGTGAAAACATGACAAACTGGAAAACATACAAACATCAACATAAAAACTATAAAAAGCAGTAGCCAACTGGGCAGGGCTTATCCTCTCTGGTCTTAAACATTTCTAATGTATCCAGGTGCTGGGGCCTGCACCAGCAGCTGATGGACGAAAAGTACCATCCACCTGACTGTGGATGAAACATGCAGACGCACCACATAAAGAACCAAAAACTGAACTGTAACCTTTTGTCTTTCAGGATCCAGAACCAAACACTGAGGCACCATGCTGCCCTCTGCTGGTCAATGTGGCATAAATGCAATCTATTTCAACAATTTCTAGAGAGACAGTGGCATGAAGATCTTGTGATGATGTGATTTTGAAATTGTGTATGTATAAGAGTCTTGAAACGGATTGTTTCTCCTTTGCACATAATTATTATTGTATAAGTGTAAGGTAATCAAAAAATAACACACATTTACACACATATGTGAACTGTAATCTAAAGTGTTACTCATGATACATCTTTAATGGTTGACATAATATCCAAAAACTGGTAGAATGTATCAGTGGTGGAAGAAGTATTCAGATCCTTTACTTAAATAAAAGTTGCATCACCACAGTGTGAAAATACTCCACTACAAATAAAAGTCCTGCATTTAAAGTTTTACTTAATTAAAGGTACAGAGGTTTTATCAGCAAAATGTAATTGAAGTATCCAAAGTAAAAAGTACTCATTATGCAGAGCAGCTGTTTCAGAGGGCTTTAATATATAACACATTATTGAATATGTATCACCTATGCATTAACATGTAAGCAGCATTTTAATGTTAGCTGATCATCGTGGAGCTGATTTGAACTATTTTATATGATGGTCATATTATTTGTGGAGATACAAGTAAAGTACACATAACTCAAAATTATACTTAAGTATTGTACTTATGTGCATATTTACTTATTTACTTCCACCTGGAATGTATGTATAGTTTAAATATTTTGTGTTTATGAATGTCACCAGAAAGTTTAACTGCAGAGGGAATCATTCATTTTGTAGCCAATAAAATATCATGTGCCATGTACAAAGTAAGAACAAGACTGCAGTTAAAAGCACATACTGTACTTTTGTTGTAAAATGGACCAAAACGATGTTCTACTTTTTATGACTGTATGAAGAAAAAACAATTTTTTAACAATTTTCCTGTCAGAATATTATGTTTTGTAATAATTGCTGTTTAAACATTCCTGTTCAAAGCTCTGACATTATTCTCCATGGACGGTCAGCTCTCAGAGCCACAGCAGCAGCATATACTGTATGATTGGAAGCATCCCCCACAGGCAACACTACTGGACCAACAGCAGATGGCAGCATTGATGCAGTTGATAAACTTGTAAAACATTGCCTGTGATTTCACCCAAATGACATGGATTTCTAATAATGCAGCGTTTTATTTGATTATTACATTTTGCAAATTGTGTCAATTTGTTTTCTTCAAACTCCAATAATGTTGCTTTTAACACATTTTCTCTCTTTAACCATAGTTTTGAAATGTTTTGATGTAAAGAAGTGGGAACAATGAAAGAGATAAGCTCTCTGGTAAATGTTTGGGCAGTTTGCAGAGATACTCAGGGGCCAGATTTTCTATGCCAGGCTGACAATATAAAATGGAAGCTCTTTCCTTTTCAAATGCGTTTTTAATGTTTATTTTCTCTTTTATCTCTCAGCTCTTCATTTCGTAACAGGTTTTGTGTAAATGTCGTCTAGCCGTAATAACAATAAAACATTGCTTATATAATGATTACATTTAAATAATGAGGGTTGCCACTCAGGTTGCAACTGTACCAGAAAACATGTTACAATAATGGGGGAATTTAAACAATTTCAACATGGAATTTCGATGAGAAGAGGAATTAATAGGTGAAGGAAAAAGTTGGGAAAGACTTGGGCAAAACTTTCCCTGTGCACCTTCACTGACCCTCATATGCAGTTGTTTCTCCACTGGGGGTCGGACCACAAGGTCAGTACAGTGTTGATCAGGTGGAATAAAAGGGGTTGTAACCCCCATAGTGATCAAAGACACTGGTCAACATGCCACACCCCTCTACCCTCTCTTCCTGTACAAACCTCTCTGAGGGCAAACTCACTGACCCTGCAACCAGAGCAGACAGGGGGGGTCAGCTTTCCCTCCTGGATTCCCTTCAGAGAATTATTGCTTGTTGCATGTCTTTGCAATATGGCAGGTCTGTTCAGGAAAGAGAAGGAGTAAAAGGAATAGGAGAGAAGGAATAAATAAAGCGATAAGAAAGCAATTGTGGTTCAGTAAGTTTGGTGACAAAAGTGCTTTCTCTTATGATTTCTTACATGTATACTTTGCTTTGATGAATTGATGTTCATCATGGCTCTAAATCAAGTAAATCAAACTATTATAGAAACAAGCAGCAATCTTGAAGTTTGTTGGTTGTTTAAATGATTTTATCCCCTTACCTTTGCCAGATAAAACTCTCTTTGAGATAAATAACTTTTTTTAAGAGAGACTTGTCCACGAAGGCCACATAAAGATACATGTGTACCTTATAGCTTAATTAATGTCATTAACTGAGTTTAAGTTTAGGTTAAGTGGCAATGTTTGTATTAAAAGGTTAGTTACTAGTGATTCACAATGCTGTCATGATCCAGATCTGACGTATTTACACAGTGTTACACAGCCAACTTGATACAATACCACTAAGCAGGACTCTAGTGTTTGCAGGTGCGGTCGAGAAGACTCATGGGTTAAAATGGGGCTGAATTTGGATAAGAAATATTATGATAAATCTTTGGTTTGGTAGATCAGGGAAAGTGTAGGAAGAGATTGGAGGATCAGCACTAACGCCACACAGAAGGAGACGGATCTGATGCGTTATAATATACCGCTGAAATGTACCCCATTTACATCTGGCATTAATATGCAATCTGTATCTGGATATGTTGTCTGGATAAGGAAAAACACATCTTAATACCAGGTGTAAATGCAAAGACATATGGATCCAGATAACATATCAAGATATAGATCACATGTTAGTACCAGGTGTAAATGGGGCCATTGAGTTTCACCAGAGACAATCCTGCAAAGGTGAATTGTTTGATTTGTTTTTTTGGATTCTGTAATAATAACGGAACTTCGCCATCCTCCTTTTTACTCCTAAAGCCAACAGCCTCGGACATCATGAGGACATCATGACGGGTGGCAAAGCAGCTACAGATGAGTCATACCTGCTCTCCCAGACCAGGGAAACTGAACACACTCACGAGGGACAAACAGGAACATCCTCACATCAAAACCAAAAAGGTAAACCATTACATTTCTGCGTAGTAGCCAACGTTTCGCTGTATCAAATGCTTTGTAGATATCTAGATTACATGTAGTTGTTGTTTCAACAGCATTTTAGTGATTTTATTGTTTTAACATGGAGTGGATCCTGTAAAAAAAACACTGCTATTATAATAAAATCACTTAAATGCTACTTAATAAATCAGTTCTTAATTAAATGTCAACTTTTTTTAACCAGATTTAGCTAAGCGGTAAGTCATCTTCTCACCTGCAAATCACCGAAACCATCTTTTAAGGAAAAGGTCAAAAATTTGTTAAACATGTTAATTCGTTTTCTGGCTGGTGGAGCGTTAGATGAGAAGATTGATACCACTCTCATGTATCTCTATTAAATATAAGGCTACAGTCAGCAGCCGGTTAGCTTAGCATTGCATAAAGACTGGTGACGAGGAACAGCCAGCAAAGCTGCCTACGAGCACCTCTAAAGCTCACTAATTAACACGTTGTATCTTGTTTGTTTAATCCGTACAAATACCAAAGTGTAAATACTACAATTTGCCATTTTATGGGAAGTTATGTGCCACTCTTTGCTCTGAGCAGTTGCAGGCAACCAGCATACATTTCAGGAAGTTAGTGGTCCCAACTCCAAATTTCCCAAAATGTTGAATTATTCATTTAATGGGATAACTTGCTAAGAAGCTGTGATGGTTAAAAGTGATAAAAAGTGATTAAACAATCAGTCAGCTGTCAAAACAGCATAAAAAAGCAGCTCCGCTCAAAACTGAAGTCTGTGGGATGTGGTTGAAAGCTCCAGAAAAACAGCTAGAAAACAGACATTAAATTAAGATTGCTTTGTCAAGCTACTATTTCCAAGATCAAGATTTTTTGTTTGTTTCAAATGAAACTGAGAACCTCCAAGATGGCATCTGAAAGCCCTGATAGTGTACAATGCACCCAGCATCTTGTGAACAGAACATTTCCGTCAGTCTACCTTTTCTCAGAAGACAGAGCAGGAAATAATCGCTAAACAAAAAGGTAAAACCAGTTTTTCCAGTGCTCCATATTTTAGATACTTTTATGTTTCACCTCTCCAACACTGTTTCATAACACCCTGTCACATACAGAAAGACAAATTCAATAACACTGTAGTATAATGAGACACTTTTTTTAATGCCCGCCATCTTTTGTGCCCATTCATAAATTCATTACCACGACAATAATCAGAGCTTTGTGTTCTTATACAATAGCTTTACTCCAGTGGGAAATGTACAACTCCTGTTTCTGGGTGAAATTTTAATTGGAACTGGAGACTCAACCGTGCAGCCGAGATGCCAATAGCTGGCCTCCTTCCAGCTCATTCACACTGAATGCACAGCCATGCACACACACACACACACACACACACACACACACACACACACACACACACACACACACACACACACATACTGTACAGACACACATCCAGTTTTTACCTTCCTAGACAGCAGCTCTCTAGAAATGGTTGTTAAGTAAGTCATGTATCTTTTAGTGTTTGGCTGTTTAGCTCTTTATGTGTCTGTTTGGTTTTGAGTAAATAAATAAAACCTGTAAATAATTTAAACCTTGACGTTTTCCAGATTTTTGAGTTTTGTCATAATTGGAACTTTGGCTGCAACTATGGCTGCCTTTATATAGTGCTATAATCCAAAGCGCTTTACAACTCATTCACCTATTTACACACCAATGGTGCTGGCCTGCCCATCAGGAGCAATTTGGGGTTCGGTGGGTTTGAAGGACACTTCGACATGTGTCCTTCTTCACAAGTTTAGGAAAAAAATCCTGTGTGCCTGCTGTGACACTGACATAAAAAATCTACATACCATGGATACATTGTGTTTAAAAAGCAGGGAAATTGCCCACAGATGTGAGGAATTTCAAATACAAGCTAAGGATATCATAAGCATACCTTAAGAGAAGCAATTGACTTACTAATGTTCAGTTGACAGTATTTGATGAAGCAAACATACGTGATTTAGCCATTCTTAAGGATAAAACATTTTCCTGTGGATGGCACTGGAGGAAAGGTCATGGCATCATTAAAATGAAAAAGTTTTTATCCTCTGGGGAGCATGAATTTGTTCAGCAAACTGACAATTAGATTATAAAATATTTTGTGTGCAAAGTTTGTGTTCAGAATGGTTGTACAAGAAGCTCACTGAGTGTGAGATACTGAAATGGTTCATCTTCTGGGGAGCATGAATGTGCTTAGTGAATTTCATGGCCATTAGACTTGCAATCAGACTGGCAGAGCAACTGTCACCGTGACAATGACGGTCGCTTGGTTTGTCCTTCATGGAGCGTCCAATATGGAAATAGTTCTACCTCATTTGGGTGTTGTTGTTTTTTTACCTGGTATTATATTATTTTGTCCAACGTAGGCAAAGTTAGAAAATGTATGTATTTAATTTTACAGTTATAACAATTCCCAAGAATATTTATAAGTTGTAAAGTGAACTTTTTTATTTACAGAATGGCACTTTTCTTTCTTTTTGTCCTGCTCTCCTGCTCAAATTAGCATTTTTTGGGTGGATGCTGGTCCAACTTGACACGGCCGCCATCAGAGAGTGAAGTAATGGGCTCTGTGGAGTCTGATTGGCTGTTGGGGAACTGCCTATGGTGGGCCCATACAAGAGCGATCTGGGCTAAAAGAGGCTTAGAGCGAACTCCAATCTGAGACTGGACCCCCACTAGTACACACACACACACACACACACACACACACACACACACACACACAGATTGCTTGTTGCTGTCTCCATTCACTGATGAAGGAGCCCATTCATGCCTGCTGACAAATTACTACTGAAGCATGAGACTAAAGAGACCCCCCACCCCTCTGTCTTTGTCTCTCTCTCTCCATTATAGACTGTGTGAGACTTGGGTGTGAGAGAATATCACACGGGAGAACAGAGTTATGAAAAGAGCATTATGTTTAGCTGTTCTGACCAACATCAGAACAAGGGCTATTGTGTTTTTTCAAGTAAAATGTATGGTTAATGCAGCAAACCTGAAATTGTGTGAAGTTACAGTAAAGTTTTACTGTAAATAATAATAATGATAATAATTCAATTTCTATGGCATTTTTCAAAATAAGTTACAAAGTGCTTTAAAAGAAGAGATAAAACTGGTGAATTATATAGAAATGAGTGAAATACAATACAATAAAATACTGTTCAGTGCATGCAAAATGTTGTGTCTTGTGTTCTTTGCAAAAAAATGTTTTCAGCTTTAACAGTAACAAACAAGAGTAAAAAGAATTAAAAGTAGATAAAAAATAATGGCCTCATTTTTCAGTCTCCTTCTCAGCCTTCCTTTACAATATACAAAGAGGACAGATTAAGCCTTTTCTTTGCCTTACTAGATCTTTTAATGAGATCAGCTACACAGTGATTAGCAAGTCATGCTCACACATGATGCAGGGTGGTGAGTGGAGTGTGTGGACGGTATTTGGTTTTAAATGCAAGAAGGCAACAGTTAAATGTGGTATTCAGAGAAGATTAGCAAAATTATAGTCTCAATAACTTTGCCTGCACTTGAAGTCAAATTGTAATTGAAAATGGTGCATGGTACTGTACCTGTAGGCAGACCTGACTCAGCAACAAACTGCACTAATCACTTTTAGTCCAATCCAGACAAGGGCTGTTTAACACAAAAGGATTAGCCAAGGTCCAGATGGCGGAGGTCACCTGAGGTCACAGGCCACTGCTGAACTTGTGAGGTAAAAGATGCTCAAAACTTGTGTCTGCATTAATGCAACAACACTCAAGGCCTATTAAGCCATGCAATACCGACATTTGGGCCCCTGAAAGGCATAAATATGGCAATGTTTATGCTATAGATGATAAATATGCTATAGCACAAGACATCCTCAAACCTTGCTAAAATTAGGTTAAAGAGTTATATTATTATTGTTTCAACAGCATTCAAAGTATTATGTAGCCTTTCACTACGCTGTGTCATTCCTTACATTAATTATAAACAGGTTAACTGTAGGATGCACTCACCACGCTGCCCCATAACCAGAAAAGATCCATCAACATGACTGATGCTAAAACAGACAGTACTTTAATTGATTGATTAGTGTATGACGCAATTGATGCGACAAAACAAATACATGTAGGTAGAGACAAAATTATGGTTCCTTTTATTTTTGACTTTACTGCACATTCTGTAATTTTAAACCCAGTGAAAAGGCATACTATATAAGGGAACATAGGTAACACAGAGTTGAATTTTAAATGATGCTTTCTTTACTATCCGACAGCCACGCTTCTGCTAAGGTAGTAGTAATAGTATTCTTCTTATCTCACTGTTGGAAGGTTTTGTTGTACATTTCCACTTCACACTAACTAGTTTGAAATAGCCCTTATTATGGAGAACGTGCAAATGGAGACATAGTTAATAGGGTGAGGGTGTATGGATGGTGTTGGGATTGAACCATAGTCATTAAAGACAATTAAATCTAATCTAGACATAAAATACTCAAATTTAGTTAGGTTTTATGCTCGACATCTAGGCATGTTTTGACATGCAAACCACCAAGCAATGCTTTCTGGGTCCCTAACGTCACTAGAGTAGAAAAAGAAAAAGGTGGCAATGGTTCATGAGAGGCCCAAAGTGGGAACTTACATCTCTTGTGCTTTAAAAAGGCTTCAAGAGAATCAACTTTAATCCAATTTTTACTCAGGATCAAGACATTTTTACTAGGTGGTGTTTGCTTCCTTTATAGTGACTAAATTCATGGGCAGACGGGGAGACATTTCATGAATATAATATATATTCATAGTATATCTCTCCCTTCCTCCTCCTGAGTAACTGAGAGACACAATGATGAGTGACGGGTACTATTTCAGGTGCCACCTGACTTCAGCAGTTAAGAGCTAAAGTATAACTCTAAAACTGCAGGAATTAAACAATTACATGAGAGACCACTGGCTATATCAAATTTTAAAGAGAGGGACAGTGATTAAAACTTGAAGATGTTAAAAGGGATTAGGTGAGCTGGAAGCCTGAAGGGTAATGGTATACACACACACACACACACACACACAGATTCCAGCTCCCCAGGAGAGGGCAGTTGGATGGCTATACTGTCCTGACAGTAATCCTCAGATTAACTGGTTGTGGGGCACCACCAGTCAGCCAACAGCCAGCCAACTGGAACAAAAGTAGAAATGTATGCAAACCCGAACATGTGGGTCAGTCAGCCAAACAGAGAGCCGGCCAGTCAGACAGTCATTTAGGAAGACAGACAGTCTATCAGCTTATAATAATGTTTCTAAAGGTTTTCAGCGACTGGATCTCCTCTCTTTGACCCTTCAGCAACGGTCTCCTTAGTTTTGTAGCCACAGCTTTTCATTTTGAAGAGGTGGAAATCAAGAACATTTACTCAAGTTTCATTTAATGCCATTTTATACTTCTACTCTATTTCAGTGGGAAATATTGTACTTTGTGCTTCTTGTAATGGGTTATTTTTTATGTTGGTGTAATGCTCCTTTTGCCCTTCAATGGTCCTGACTGCTTTTTTCACCAATGTAATTTTGTTAGTGAAGCTCCCTCCTGGTCCGGCATCACGTTTGCTGACCAGCTCTAGCTCAGCCTGTGAAAGATAAACTTCCAGTAGGTTTCAGGAACATAAATCTTTAAATTTCAGTCCAGATCCTGACACATTGACAAACTGCATGAACCAGCGAGGTGGATCATTTTCCAGCTCTTTGACCCCATGTCTTGAAAAATGACTGTTCAGAGGCAGAATGGGGTCTTTGTAGTGCTGGGTGTATCTGGCCACTGGTCTTTACTGCTGTAAAATATAATGTCTTTCTCTAGCAATATACATTAGAATTAGTAAATAAAGTTAGGGTTTTATAGTAATTGTTTCATGATCTTACATTACTATTTAAACTAATTTGACCATAATGCAAACTGCACAAGATGCTACAAGCTGACTTTTAACAGTTTAACCAGAAACTGACTCACCAAACGTTGAACCTTGTGTTTTAATACTACAATAAATTGAAAAAACCTGACTACACACAGGCCATTTAACTAATTATGTGACTTCTAAAACTAATTGGCTGCACCAGTGATGATTCATACAAACATTTATTTTGTATACTTGTAATTAATTGAGATCACTTTGTAGAGATCTGTTTTCACTTTGACATTATGTTGTCGTTTAGTCAAAAAAAGCCAAATGAAATCTACTTTAATTTAAAATTGTAAAACATGAAAACTTCCAAGGTGGGGGTGAATGATTTTATAGGTACTACAGTATTTAGTACTGTCACTAGTAAAAACATGACAAGTCAGCATGTTAGATGTTGAGCAGATGGAACAACCTCTCTCTCAGATTGGTAATATCTTACAGTGTATATTAATATAATAAAGAACAATGGTAAAACCTTTAAAAAAACAGCTTGACAGCATATATAAAAGTGCTTGAAATTTAAATGGAGTTTGGTTGAAAAGATTGAAACAACTTTATTTCACAGTGGACGTTGCACAAGTTGAAATAAGAATCAATTCTAAAACCCAGTGTAGCTGTGGTAAGGATCTCCCTCTCATACAAACACACACAGACCTTTATTTGCTGTTTCTGACTGGCAGGTCGGTGGTTAAATAATAGCAGCTAACAGTGACCTCAGAGATGGATTCAGAGGACTGGGAGCTCTACTGCCGTTACCGTGGCAATGGAGTCCTCTCTATCGCCATGCTCGCCACTAACTCTGTCTCCATGGTTACGTTCTGTCAGGCACTGAGACGAGGGAGGCTGGGGAATAATAATGGCAGTGGGGGCACATGAGGGGAAGGATTTTAACAAACACACACACAAAGTACAGATTCACTGCTCGAGGCTCTAAAAGGAACTTTCTCTAAACTCAGTCTTTCTTTTCTCTGAAGTTTTGAATAATATGTTTTTTTATTTTGCCTGATGAAGGTCTAGCACCAAAATGTCACAAATAAATGTATTATTGTAAGTTAGACTAGTGTGCAGGAGTTTCTTTGCAACTTTTGAGTGCGTATCGAAATCTACATAAATTATCATCACACTTTTGGAAATCCAGATATTTGTGAGGAGTTTAAACACTTTTCATGTCAAGTAAATGCCAATTTCTTTAATAAGTGGGATTTTTTGTTTTATTTAGCACAGCTTTCTCTGGTTATGGATTTTGTTCATCACTTCTTTTTCATCACCTCTTCTCTAGGACAGTGGTTTCCAACCTTTTTGGCTTGTGACCCCTTAAAAAAAAGAGGGGTATGTTTTCATGGGACCCTGGCACATGTTGCATATATGTGCGGTTATATGTACGGAGATAAAATGATCCAGTAATTCACAACAAATACAGTGAAGATGAGAAACAAGTCTAAAATAAAACTGTTTTCTTTTGTGGAAATGCTTTTTTCCTGCTTTTTCATCTTTTAGCAACCCATTGGGTGGGTCCTTACCACCAGCCTGGGAACCACTGTTCTAAAGAACATTTCTGCCAAGAGCTTGTATTTATGCCAGCATCTAATTTAAGCAAACTATGGCTAAATATGGCCTGTCTATCATTTGGCACATTTCTGTTGCAGCCCAACTTTTGGTGGTTTGGATCGGTGCATTTTTACATCAAATAGTGGTGGAAGTGGTCCAAAGTAGAGCTTTAAGAGAGGTGTAATCAACATTTAGGGAAGGGAGGCAAAGGGACAAAAGAGTCGGGAGGGTGGAAGGGTGGAAGGGAAGAGGAGAGGGGCAAATGCTTGAGGTGGTGGCTGAGAAACAAGAAGAGTTTCTGGAAAGTTTGAACAGGAGAAGAATAAGATCAGGGGGCTGAGGGTGGGAGGGAGTGAAATTGAAGTGAGAGGGTCAGATGAGGTTAGTCGCTGTTCCTTTGCCTCCCCTGCAGAGACAAACTAACATGCACAAATTTTGCTGTGGCTTTCAAGTTAGCAACTCTTACAAACCTGCAGTTCAGTTTCTGTAACACACAAAGACAACACTTGCTCTAATAACCTGCCACTGAAACAGACGAGGTGGTTTTAACACACTTTGAATAAAGATCTTTATTTAGTAGAAAAATAAACTGCGACATTAAAAACAATAAACCTCTGTCATATGTAACATACGGAGCCCCCTAAAGGTCACAGCGAAAACATTTTTGAGGACTACTTTTGCATTCCCTCGCAATATGTTTTGCGTTACCTCTCAATATTTTGCGTTACCTCACAATACTTTTCTTCTTCCATTCCTTCAGAGCCGTGTGTCTATTTCCGCTCAGCTGCTCCCAGCGCAATGCAACAGCTCATTGGATTTTACTTTGAATTGGACTTTAAGTATGCTGATATAGTACTACTGCTCAATAGGCATGCATGGTTATGTAATTAGTGAAAGTAAAATTAAATGAATTCTTAGATCAAGAGGTCTCTCCAGAAGAAAGCAGTGCGGTAATCTGCAGGATGCTGTCGTGGCTCAGAAGGAAGGAAGTATTGCGAGGTAATGCAAAATGAGCAGCATTTGTCAGAGGCTGTAAGATGGCACAAACTTAAAAACCTACATTTTAAACCTGTGTCCCTATATGTATGTTAATTGTGGCGTCATCTCATGCCAAATATGTGTCAATAAAATAATTTTTGAGTATTTATAGATCAAAATCCCTTTTGTCTCTTCCTATAAAATGTAAAAATCATATAAAAAAAAAATCACACTTATCCTTTGGGCTTTAGCTGGCAGAGGAATATCAATATCTGTAGGCAAAACCTTCCTCCTCCTCCTGATCCAACGTGTGTGAGGGAGGTGTGGGTGGAGGTCAACAGTCCTCTCTACAGTTCTGTATTGTGCTGTATTCGCGAAGCCCTGCACACTTTTGAGCGATCCAATCAAATCTAAAGGATCTGATTTAAATCCTTCTTCCTCTTCCAACTCATTCTGTGGAACAGATTTCAGATGAGATATTACACCTTACTCTTTTTTTATGAGGTTTATCAAGCTAAAAGCTATCATGCCTCAAGCATCTCCCTCATAAAGTCTACACCACTGTCAAAACTGAGAAGCAGTTAGGGAGGGTAGATAACAGAGATTGGGCAACAGCAACTCAGTATCATCAAGTTGTCTATGTGCATTGTATCAGTGTATTTCCTCCATTTTCAGTTACTTGTTTACTGCTATTTGTGGTCTGGATTGCATCTGGATAAGATTCCATACCAAATATCTTAGATGGAATATCACCTGATGAAAAACCAGCTTGGAATTTTATTTTTTAATTGTTGTATTGCTTTTCCCCGCCGGATAAATATTTGAGGCAGCAGAAGCACTGTGTGCCATTGCCCTTTTTTATGATTCAGTCATTCAGGTAACAACATATATCATTTGTACAAAAAAAAAAAACTAAATGTGATTCCTGAGACAAATCCCTCAACAATCCTTCATTTTTTAAAACCATGTTCACGCTACCATTCTCCCTTTGCGACACATTTGGAGTAGGACAGGTGGTCCAGGTAGAGCACAGCACACACCTGGCTGACCTTGCAGTCTCCTTCACAGATGATGCTATTGTTGTAGCCAACCATGTAGTGACTGAAATACTTGTCAAAGGCTTTGGTCTGCGGCAGCCTGAAGCTCAGGCCCAGCTGGAGCAGGCTCTGTGGCCGCAGGTCAGTCAGTCCAAAAGCCTCAGTCATGATATATTCAAGCCTCCAGTCAGATCTTTGTTTCTCGTTGGCTTCCGTCAGATTCAAATAGTACTGCCAGATATCCTTCAGAGAGAGAAAAGCACCAAAAGGGGGAGAGAGAGGGGAGAAAGAAAAACGTCTTTGAGTCTTTATGAATGCCAGAAACTGTTTTTGTGTGCTGATTGACACCATGATTAATCATCAAGAGGGACTTCTTTCTTCTGTCTTTGATCAGGGCGGTAAAAGTTAGAGTAGGTATTTCAGTGCAGGGCATTTTTAGTTCGACCTGAATGGTCAATATGTTTGCTAACTCAAGCATTTATCATCTCCCTTCTGTATCTTTTCAAACGTTGTATTTATATGGTTTCATTGTGAAAAATCAGGGATCTCACTTGAGGTCTTAACAAAGAGCAGGTCCACATCAATTATAAAGCTCCACATTTTAGTTTGCCAGGTGTGATTTCAATACTATACCCTCTGCTATATGTTTTCCTGAAAATTGTTCTTGAAACTGTGTGTAAGTACACTAACGACCACAAAAAACCAGAGTCAAATTCCCTACACGTTTACATATCCTTGGCCTAAAAAGCTGATTCTGATTATTAGTTTACTATATGGCATTTGGAAGAGGAATTTATGATCTATCGTCTGTTTTTAACACAACTTTTAAAATTCACTATATGGCCAAACGTATGTGGACAGTGTCCACATATTTTGTGTACTTTTGGTCTGTTTTGTTTTTTTGTACATTTGAGGCTGTTTTTTATATTCTTACCAACAGAGTGTAGTCCTTGGTGTTGTACAAGTACATGCGGAAAGCTGGGTTGTTAGAGTAGGGCTCCAAAACATGCTTGATTGGTGTAACAGCCGGTGACACAAAAAGAGAATTCACTGGTTTACCTACAGAAAAATAAAGCCAAACACAAATACGACATAATTCAGTTGCACAAAATAGTGAACGCACTGAGGTTGTTTATTTCAAAAAGTCTGTCAGCAGATCTGTCTGTGTTTTTAATCATTACTCTTAGACTGGATGCTTCCTACAATGTCTCAAAGCCCACACCAGGAAAAAAATAAGCTGCACTTGACCAGTTTCCAGCCTGCTTCAACAGCAAAATTCTGGACAAGCTAATCTATGTGCATTTAACAGACTACTTGTACAAAAACAGCTCGTTTGAGAAGTTCCAGTTTGGGTTTAGGGAAATATATATTACTGAAATTGCTCTGGTGGAGGTCTATACTGTAAGCACAGCTCAGCTTGTTTCTGTTCTGCCAATCAGACTGCAACTTCTTTTGACTCAATCAAAAAGCTTTAAAAGTTTTTTAAACTCAGTGATTAATAGAGGAAAGATAAGCTGAAGATCTTAATCAAAAATAATGTGTGAACCTGTGTCATGTGTTTCATTTTTGTTGCTTCTTTGCTCACACACTAATAACCTCAGCAATGCAAACAGCTTCTGAGTCCCTGTGTAGCTTTAGGGAAGAGCTGGGCATGGTGTTTTAATAGCCTTTTAGAAGTTACTTAATTAGCCCACTATTATCATTTATCATCATTTAATCTGTGATTCATTATCAAAAGGTCAGGATGGTCAGTGCTTTAAAGAAAATCTGATTTACCGTACAGAGTTTTTCCTCTTTAACAGAATGAATATCAAAGCTCTGTCTTTCTAACTTTCTATTTAGGATGTAAATCTGCCTTAATTTCTGTGGTGTTCTGTGCTCTCGCAGATTTGCCTTCATACATAGATTAAAATTCTTCAGAACCATGACAGAGTTGCATATCACTCCACACACAGGCCACAGTAGGAACATTATTAAGGTTTAGCACGGTTACCTGTTGAATGAGTATAATAAAAAGACATAGCATGAGGAAAGAAAACAGTAAAAGGCCATTTTTGATAAATTATATCTACTTTTGGAAGTGTTGTGTCCAATTTGGGGTGGTAAAGTCAAGGTCAACCTGTCATGATCAAAGTCAACTTCAATAATAGGAAATATGTTTAACCACATATTTGTACCTTGTTGGTCCAACAGCACCATGATGCTGTCTCGGTGAGTGTGGCCATAGAAATGTCCCGCAATGACATGACTGTATTCCCTGAAGATGGCGACCAGCCTCTCGTTGTGGCTCTCTCTTACAGCAGTGATATTTCTGGCAAAGGGCAGGTACCCCACTGGTACATGGGCTATGATGTACACCTAGAGCAAGAAGTAAGCCACATTTAAATCCCAGCTCTTCAAGTGCAAACAGAAGTAAAGGCGTCAGGACTGCAGGCAAAAACAGTTTTTTTCACATACTGTTTGTGCACATGTGTGAAAAATAAGCTACGGTTTCAACCAATGTATCAAGGTATGATAAGATATTTGACAACGATATACTGACTTAAAGAAATCATCATGAGCACTGTAAGGCAGGTCAAAGGTCAGGGTTGAAGATATAAAGACAGTAAATGTAAGACCTTCTCCAGGCTCTGAGCAGCTTTTGCCAGAGTTTTCTCCAGCCACTCGAACTGTCCAGCAGGGTCTGTCATGTTTCTTGTGACTTTATTAGGACCGTAGTAGAGGATAGTGTTGAGACTAAGCACCCGCAAACCAGGCTTTACGAGCTGAGAGTAGA
The DNA here is from genome assembly GCF_020085105.1 of Siniperca chuatsi. NCBI lineage: Eukaryota > Metazoa > Chordata > Actinopteri > Centrarchiformes > Sinipercidae > Siniperca > Siniperca chuatsi. Next base: position 24,607,461 of record NC_058057.1, read on the forward strand.
ACCCACCTACGGGAACAAGACAAAGCACAAAATACAGCTTACTTGATGCTAAGAATAGGGTGTTAGCATAGCATGCTACGGCTGTATTTGGACCAACTTTTTACATCAACCTCTTTACAACACAGTAACTTTATATGTAAATGCCACAGTCACACGTCTGCTTTTCTCCCTTCCTCATTTCTTAATGCAGGAACTTCAACACTACAGTTTGCAGAAGTTTATGCTGATACATGTCCCGTTTTTCACGTGATTTTAGAATTACTGTCAGTCACCTTTTTGAAATCATCAGATTAGATTAGATTACAGTAGCTGCACAGCAGTAAGGTTTAAAGTAGTCAGAATGCAGAGAGGATATAGCAGTTAGATGTATGTTTTAGGTAGGCAAATACACTATATCCATATGCAAATGAACAAAGTAGATAAAATTGGACATTTCTATTTGTTCAGTATTCAATCCAAATACCAATGTCTGAGGGAATGATATAAAAGTGTTCGCAGTGTAATGAAACAAAACATTTTTGGTAAATTAAAAATATTTTAAGAACGTGAATTATAATGAAACCCAATAAATAATGGATTGAATGTATTTAAAACATGGTCTGAGGGGGCTTAAACGGCAATACTTTGACAGAAGCACCCTCACAGTAGCTGTTACCTTGTGAGAGTGTGAGCAGAGCTTCAGTCTGCAACCAGGGTTTCCACAGCTGGGCCACAGCTTTGTAGATGGCGTTAGTGGAGGTCGGCATCTGGTCCTAAGAACAATGATGCAAACACAAAAATGCAAATTGTTATGCAGCAGCACATTACATGACAACATGTCATTACAAATGAGAAATGCAGTCTCACATACAATGGCAGTTATAATAAAATTAATTCCTAGAACTGTAATGCAATCGTTTCAATATTTAAACAATCTAGTACCAGATAATCGGGCTTGACTGATATCAGTTTGCAGATATTGGCATTTCATGAAAATAAGATCTTGTTTTGGTATCAGACATGATGTTGATGTCAGTTGGTATCATCCACTGTCATTATTGAGGCTCAACTTGTACTTTCCCTAGTCATTACGTTTTTTTTGTGTGTCATTTAATCAAATGCTGCCTTTAGAGGCTTTTCTACCCAGAACAAACACAATAATCTCAGATATAACTTAAATACTTGCCTTGAAAATGCTCAAATGTAAGTATATTCATTAATACTGGCACAAAATGTCACCCAGCCACCTAAATGAGTCAAACTGATTTGTCTGTGTATCAGAAGAGCTTCCCTCCCTCACTTACTTCTGCAAAAGACCGAGTACAGAGCGAAAGGCTTCATACTGCTGAGTGATGAAAGGGTTACACTTTCATTTCAACTCAGTGCTACATCCTACAATCATTCGTCCTGTAAACATCATCCTTTTTCTCTGAGCAAAGCTTGAGATGCTTGCCGTCCTTAAATATAAAGTTACCTGAGGCCAGGAGTCGTGGTTTCCCAGGGCAGGAAAGACTGTCAGGTTGGGGAAGTGTTGTCTGATGGTCTGGGTCATATTACTGATCACCTGGATCACTATGTCTGTAGAAAGCTCGTCTGCAGGGACGTGAGGTGGACTGTCACTGGTAGAGAGGGAAAGTAAGATCCAGTATCATTAATCCAGGTCAAATGAGCCACAGAGAAGCTAAAGAATATAAATATTGTACATGTTTATTTTAATGCCTTCAGACACACGACTCCATAAATGGTAGTGACTGTCTGCAAGTAAATATCAGTCATAGTACAATGCCAATGTGCTAAGTGCTTTTTCCAGTTATTCATTTCATTGCATTTCTATACACTTTCAGTAAACGAATCCTGACTTTATTTGAATCTATGACGGCAAACTTTTTGGTTTTTTTTCAACCACCAAAAATGTTGATTTGACAAGAAAAGACGAAAAAATTAGCTAAATGAAGATGGAGACAATGTGTTACTCAAAGGATAATTTAAGTTTATTACAATTTGGGTCTTACTTTTGTAGTTTTGTAATAGTGACACTGCAGTTTTCTGCTAAAATCTGGTAACATAGCGACATCGACAAAAAGACCAAAACTGAAATGAAGATAAATGATATAATTATTTCCCAAACTGTCAATCAGTTTATAGGGATGTTCTTGATTCAGCTTATCGTAGTTGTGTGCACACAGTTTTCCTGTTCCTGTTTCCAGTTATAACCAACATTTCAGGTGTGCTCGCATTCTGTAATATAGTAAAATAAAGCTGTCTAGATAATCTAAACTGTTGGCTAGTTACAACAACCTGTCTGATTGTCTGAATGCTCAAGTTTCTTTTCCCGTCAGACTTTGATGTAGCATTGTGACTGTATTCCCAGATTGCAGCAATTAACTTGGTGAGTACAGTGTTATTATGACTGGCAGAAATGACTGTATGAAAAAAAGACCCAGGTTGTAATAAACCGAAGTTATGCTTTAAAAACGAGAAAGCACGAGAGACTGACCAAACTTATGCAATGTTTGCATGTTGTTACAGCAAACTCAACATAGCTGCTTTTTACAGTAAAAGACTTCCAGAAAAGAGAACTAAGCATGACTTTAAATGCAAAGTAACTGCAGTAAGTGAAAAAGTCATAAAGTCACTGGTAAGTTAACCCCCCAACAGTCAGCACTAGAAATCAAGGAAAACCCTAATTTCTCAACACTACTGTACTTCCAGTCCATCAAATCATAGTTGTAGACTGTTCTTTCCAAACATGGTTGGCTCAGCAGAGCTGTACTCAACTGTACAATGCTGCAGTAATAACGTGAATTCCACTGTGCAATGGATTTCCCCTTTAAGTGAAAAGTCAAACTCATGCTACAAATACAGAATAAAGAATAGAATAAAGCAACAATCTGCTTGCACAGTGACTTAAAGCTTGGAAAAGACTCCCTGGGGTAGAGGATTAAGAGGCAAGGCATTCTCTTAAGCATGTTTAATAAGGCTGTGAATTCCTGGTTCAGCTGATTAGCTGCTGATTAATAGAGAGCTGTATGGAAGTACTGATGCTTACAACTGCAAGCAAAGCAAATAACCAAAAAACACTCCCTTGAGGAAATGGGGACCATCCAGAGTGACTTCACAGCACAGAAACATCCTCATTCATCAAGCCTAAAACCTCAAAGTGGTTTGGCTCTCACATTAAATTACAGAACACACACACACACACACACACACACTTATACACACAGAAGTACACAAGGTACTGTTACTGCAGTGAGAGAACAGGATATGAAACCACTGTAAAACCACCGCTATTGTTTCTATGAGCTGGTTTTTCATATTGCCGATCATTTTCATGCAACAAACTTCGAGATATTCAGCATTCGGCCCCAGTTTTTCATCGAGGCAGCACGACAAGTTTAAAGTCAAATTCTCAAAGAAGAAGAATAAGGAGAAAGCAGTAAATCATGACATCCACCTCTCCCTCATCAGTGTACCGACCCGGTCCATACGATGAAGTCCTGTGGCTGTGTGAGCGGTGCCATGTGAGTGAAGGCTGACTGGATGAGGCGGTAGGGAGAGTCACACAGGAAGTCCCCGTACAGGCCGGCGTGGGTGGCAGGGACTCCTTTGGAGGAGAAGCAAACCTTGGTGGGGTCTGGGGCCAGGTGGTAGGTGGGGTCCAGGTGGAGGTCAGTGATGTGCCAGAACCTGCCTGGATGGATGGAGGGAAAGTGAATAAGAAGAAAAGATGAAAGGTTTAGAGAGAAGGAAGAAAGAGACAGAGATGAAAAATCTGAAATATAGTTTGTGAACGTCAGATAGAAATAAATCCCTAAGAGGTAAAAAAAAAAAATAATTATAAAACGTATTTTCAGTTTGAGGCACACAACTACCACTAAATGTATCTGTGCAGATTTAGAGCAATTATAATGGGTATTTCACTTCAAACAAACTCAAAAATAGCTGCATATAGAAGACTATATTTTGCTTTTACATCCAAAATTATATCTCAAGATCTGTTTTTGAAATACATGTCATAATCCAGCATAATATCATTCTATTAAATAGCGCTAACTTTAATTACTTTTATTTTTAGAAATGACAACACATGAAAATGTGTCATAAGAATTTAATAATGTATAATTTAGGACGGGAATGTCTTTCCCTATTAAGGGTAAGGGATTTTGATTGGGTTTTTCCTTTTTAGGTTTTTGTGTAATGTATTATAATGCTGTTATATTCACCTTTTTTGCTTGCTTGTTGTGGGTTGAGATAACATGCTATTATAAGTCCTACTTTTTTATATTTTAATCTCACAGCACAAGCTTTCTTCCTTGCTTTAACTTAATTATTATGTTATTTTATACTAGGTTATAAAACAAACTCCAAGCCTGTTTTGCTGTTAAGTAAAAACGTATACAAGCCATAAAAACATCTGTAGCCCCATTAAATGTACATGTGGGAGTGTGCCGTTGTCTGAGGATACGTTTCTGGCTTAACTCCGTTTAAAAATCTGTCAATTTAAACGTTTTTGATCATCCGCAAACAAAGCGTAACTTTCACAGCAACATTTTACACTTAATATAAATCCAAAATGTTTTAGGGTAAATTCGGTGAGCATGACATCCACCATGTAGCACTAACTTTAAGAGAATATCGTCTTTAATAGCTGAATCACAAAAGTCGCAACCGCACACGTTTCATGTTGTTTATCCCGCTCAGTGAAGCCTAGCAGATAAACCAAAAGTAATAACTCATGCTGTATATTTTAGCCTGTAAAGATATGTGGATAGTGACAAAACACGAGAAGTCCCGGGGTTTCCACTCACCTGTGCCCGGCAGGTAGATGCTTCCAGTGGGTGCCGCTGCAAGCGGGGCCGCGCAGCACAGCAGCAGTACAAAACACAAACGATATACCATGTTCATTGTGTTAAAAACCGGCAGTAAGTTGTATCACATAGCCTACATATAAACAAAAGTAGCTAAACACGGTAAGCCTTTATCCTCTGAAATAAACAGGAAGTACAATGGAGAACTGGTCACGTGACTCCTTATGTTTTGGTAGGGGGAGGGACTTATAAAAATGAAAACAAAGTCTGCAGGGTTTGTCCTCATGCATGGTCCGAGCTGAAAAACTCTGTGGTGGGATGTAACTGGATATATTTACTCAAGTACAGTGTAACATTAAGGTACTTGAACTTTACTAGTGCCAAACATTGTACTTTTTACTCCACCACATTCATATGATGATCTTATAAAACAGGATGCATTATTATAGGTTTAACTACCCAACCAAATATAAAATTGTTAAAAAAATTAGCTCCACCTCCAACTACAACAGTAAAATGTTACTTATACATTGTTATAATAATCTAAAAATATTATTTGTAACCTAAAATTTAACAGCCACATGGGCCATTATTTTCTATCAAGTAATTTTTGATACTTTCAGTACATTTGCTGATAACAGTTATATATGTTTACTGAATTAACATTTCCAATGCAGGACCTTTACTTGTAATGGAGTATTTTTACAGTGTGATACTGCTACTTTTACTTAAGTAAATGATCTGAATACTACCTAATAATACATTGATATGGTACAGAGTCACTCTGTCATAAAACGTGTTATTAAAAAACTCCAACATATTAAATTACTTCAGTTTGTTACACCAGAAAGACATTTTATTCCTCTCTCCCTTTCCATATATGTATGTAACAAAGCCTGAATGTGTGTGTGTGTGTGTGTGACAGAGAGAGAGAGAGAGGTCCATTGTTCACTGCAGGCTATCAAACAGCAGAGGTGGCATCAGTATTCAAATCCTTCACTCTTCTCTGCGTGATGCTGACAGGAAAGCTTTCTATTTGAGCAGAGAAACTACATCCTTTGTGATGATAATCTGTAACAAGTGTTGTATTTGTAGCTGGTCTAAGTACTCCATTCCCTCCCTAGAGTCATCCGAGAAATGTAGTGAAGTAAACACGTGATCTCACAAAATTGAAAAACCTTAGTTAAAGCAATTGTTTGCAACCCTTTTGGCTTATGACCCCTTTATATGAGGCCAACATGTGACCCCCTCATCAGAGGTTATAGCTTAGTGTGGACATGAGTTATGAGCATTTCAACCAAAGAGTGATTTTTCCTTATTGGATTGTTTAATTTTAAGGATTTTTAGTGGGCTAAAGAGGTTAAACTATCCAACAACATAAATCTTCTTTTCTTTCCTGTCATGTGAGCCCTCAAATTTATGTTGACACAGCTTTAAAAAAATTCTAATCCAGAATCAGTGCCCCTTTTACTCAGGATAATCCACAGACCTCGCTGTCGACAGATTTCATAGGGACTATTTCTTTGGTAGAAAGCAGTTTGAATGAAAATTGTTGACAGTGAGGTCTGTGGCTTATCCAGAGAAACAGGGACACTCTTCCTGGACAGAGTACGACTGCTGTTGAATATCTCGAAACCTGGACAGTTAAAACTAAAACTATTTGCATGGCTAGATAGCACTAGAGGTAAGTGATAAAATATGTCTGGGTGAACTGACCCTATAAGTACAGTACTTAAATAAATCATCCCTCTGTAGCTCGGATTGAAGAGTCATTTGAGGCCTTTAAATCTGACAAAATCACATCAGGGGAGTAATCAGAGACAAATTGTTCACTCCGAGGGGATAATTTGCCGTATTGATGAAATTGCTCCACTTTGTCCCAGAAAATAGTCTCATTATGCCACCAGGTTTTGAAGCTGGGGTGGGAAATAGTGTTGGATTTTTAGCAAATTGACTTCCCTGATTCTCAGAAATGCTCTCAAACGTCTGTTGTAATGAGAGACTGTCATGTAATATTTTATTGTGCAACTAGAAAATCATGTGTTTTAGTCTTAATACAGTGACTCTTTATGGCCTCATGCAGAGAAAGTTTTTTTTCTGTTTCCCTCCTCTACAAAGTCAGAGGTCAACGTTTGGACCAGATAGGGATTCAGTGTCTGAGGGTTAAACCCAATATTTATTCTCTGATCGACCATATTGAATGATGGAACTATTATAACACGATAATACATCAGAGAAGAGACAAATATTTACTCTCTGTGTTTTTTATTTCATGTTTCACACAGGGTTGCAAAGACGATCCATCCAACACGACAGAAATGTTTTCATATTAAAAAAAAAAAATCTTACAAAACATGTGCAGCCTGCAGGCTGTGTACATGTGGAGGAGGATGAAGTGCAAAGAGAAGCATACAGTCAATAATAATTAGAAAATCAACACTTCGTGGCCGGTTTGGGATGCTGTCAGTCGGAGCACTCATGCCTTCTCGTAGCTACGCACCGCATGGATATCTTCAAAGGTCAAATTCTGCAGGGGAGAGAAGACAGTTACCATGACAGGAAATTCAATGTTCCCAAATATAATTCTCATTTTAGCAACAAATATACTTTTTTAACAGCTCAGTGCTGTGGTTGAGTGGAGCATCTTTAACAGACAGAACTAGTTAATTCTAGGCAGCTTTTGGCAGCTGACTGGTTGGTAATTTACTTTGTTTAATACAAGCAAGCTAATTTGACTATGAATGCGTAAAAGGCCATGCTCATTCATCATAACAAAAAGAAAAAGAAAAACAGATTCTAAGCTGCATTTTTGGAGCTTCAGAAAGACAATAGCACTGTCTGAAATGTGTTTTGTAACTTTTTATTATTTATTTGTTTGCTACATCTGTGTTTTTAATATCCTTTATTTTTGCAAGGAGCCCAAAGAAACAAGCTGCAGAAGTTTTACACACACAAATTATTCCTGAATAATGTCTAATAATGCAATTATTAGACATTATTATTGCATCTAATAATGCAATAATGTCCTCTCAACATGAAGAAAGCAAAGTTCATTGCCCACTTACATTATATTTTCTGGATTCACTATGACTTTTTACATTTTTCTGAGATATTTCTTGTCATTTGAGAGCACACAGAAGAGTGAGTGATGAGTCTGGATGGGAAAGCTGGTAGGCAAAAGACATTTCTGATAACAACTTCCAGTGGAAATTGATCTGAGAATTGATATTACTGTCTGCTAATATGCCTTCTGAATAGACTGAGCTCCTGAAACATCATGAACATTTTATAAAACTATGTATTTCTTGGTACTATATTCCAATAATGCACAGCAAATTTCCCAGATGATGATTTTACCCTCTGCATCTTCCTTACGGCTTATCCAACTATCATTTATGGCCATGTGGCCACACAATAAACCTTCCATAGTTTCAGTGTCCCTTTCTACTTTGTTAGTAAATGTACTATTAATGTCACATATGTTGATAAAGTCAAGCAGGACAGGAATATGAAGTATGTGTGATCTGGATCTTACCATGACCATCTTGCCATCCTTGATTTCTCTGACGAACTTGGTCTCTTTGCCGTCCCACTTCTGGACGTGGACCAACTTGTCTCCCTCCATTGTCACTGTGGACTGAAGAGACAAACAGAAGAATGTTTTTAACAGGTGAGGTGGAAATAATTTGTGCATTAAGATGCGGCCAAATGTTGGTCCATGTCTAGACTTTTCAAGATGTCACTGACCCACAAATAGAAACAAAGGAACACCCCCGACTCCAGGTTTGATCAGAACTGCATTTGGAAAACATACTTTTTAACTTATTATCTACTCTACACATGGGGAGAGAACAGTGGTAAGAATGAGATCTTGCATTAAATAAGAATTTCTGCCCTGTTAAACACAAGTTAGACACTTGTCTACTCACAACTCCTCACGCACTCCTGGCGTCTCCAGACTGGACCGGTGGTTTGATGGGTTGTTCAGCATGAAAAATGTTTGAATTTGCGTCTAACCACAGTGTTTGGTCTCTTCTACTTACATGTACTGTATATTTTTATGAAGAACCACAATTTAAACAAGAATTGAAAAAAAATGTTGGTCTTTTTCTGTCAACTTACTTTGCAGGTCCTGTCATCAGCGGTGGTTTCGTCAAACTCCTCTCCCAGCTTGAAGGAGATCTCTGTGTTCTTGAAGGTGCTCTGGGTGCGAACCACCACCTTGTCACCCTCCTGGCTGATGATTACAGTCGGCTTGGTCACATTACCAACCTGCCGGGTGGCAAAGCCCACACCTGACCAGGGAACAGGGGTGAAATATGGCTGTTAACGGCTGTTTTACGACAACTACTAAACATTTTATTTGTTATAGGCACAAAAAAAATATCTGAAGGCTCTGACATGATGCACATGTCATTTCTCCGCCTTTATTTATTGCGTTTGTGAGTGAAATTAAACAAAACAGAACATACAAAAATGGAAAAGAAAAGGTAAGATAGAAAGGAAAAGAAAAAGAAGGCTGTTACTCACCAAGTGCTTTCATGTACTCATCAAAATTCTCACTGTCAACCAGTTTCCAAGTGGCACAGAAGGCGTCGACCATGGTGAAGGTTTTCAGAGAGGCAAAGTAATCTCCAAAGCACACTGAGCAAGCTGCAGCTTTTGCAAGTTTCCCCCCTTGTGTTATTATTCTGCTCCTTATTATTATGCATGTAGGTGGGTGGCGCCATGCATCCCATTGGCTCAGGAGATTTTCTCTGAGTTATTATTGGATATTTAAATTGGGTCATGGTTTTAGACCCTTAGACAAGAAGGAAAAAAAGCTAAATTAGCCCATTTGTATGCCTAATGATGTAATTACTCTCATTCATGGGTGTCAGTTGGGTTTGGTGAGGTAAAGTGTGGTGCTTGCCACATCTCAGCCTAAGGAAATCAACATTAAAATGTAAGAGACAGTAAAGACCAAAACCTAGATATTCATTTGCATTTCAGCAATATAAAAAATGCACTGAAACCTCAAAGTGAAACAGCAAAGTTCCCTCTAAGCTTATAGTTTGTTATATTGTCTGAAAATGGGCTTCAGAGAGTTGGTGGTAAATGACACAGAAGCTTTTTCAATCAGTTAGCTAGCGTTAGGAGCAAATTCATATTTATGTTTTAATGAATTTCCTCATATTAATCCCCTGTTAGCCTCGTGTTAGAGACGGGCCTTCTTGTATCTGGAATGTGTCCTGTAGGGGAGCGTCAGTGAAGCAGAATCAGTTTGTTTGACAGGCCTTTGTCCTGAACTGCATTAACTAACCCCCCCAACTGCAATTTCTTCATGCTCAACACACACACTAATTACTGTCTATAAACGTTTGTGTATGTGTGTGTGAGAAGGAAAGACAGTGAGTATGTGTGTGTAGGTTCTGCTCACACAAAGTAAATGTATGTTAGTGTCATATCTGCGTCAAGATTTGTACCAAAGGAAGTTTGTTTATCTTGCTGCTTGGCGCAGTGATTAAAGGAGGCAAACTGTGACTTCTATTAAGCAAGTTACAACTGATGCTGTCAACTATCCTCATTTCTTCAAAGACATATCTTCAGGATAAACATCAGTTTGACATGATGTTAAAGTGAATCTACTCATATACTTGCATCTCAACATCTTTTAATATGAATTGTGATATGAGCCAATGTATAATTCTGTCAGTGCCTGCGCTTGACAGGCACTGGCAGAGGTGGAAATTACATGTCCTCAAATACTTTACTTACAAATTTCAGGTACTTGTACTTACTATGTGTTTTTCCATATCAGAGAGAAATATTGTGGCTTTACTCACTTTATTTATATGGTAGCTATAGTTTCAGTTTCATGGTGCACTGGGACTTAATTTGCAGATAAACATACAAAATATCACTAATATCATTTTTCTTTTCACTCCTTCCTTCTCTCACTTGCTTTGTTTTATTTAGATTTCCTTTCCACTGCCTCTGAAACCTAAAGGGCATGAGCTCAGTCTGCTGGGGTAGTATCAGTGGCATACAGTATTACACCCATGGTTTTGGAATAAACACTTAAATGTGAGTATATGTTTGGGTGTCTGCATACTTTTGGCTATGCAGTGCGGCCGGGTGTGTGGACAGTAGTGAACGCCACATATTGTGAAGGATCTCTGGCGCCACTCTCTGGTGAGAAATAGAAAAGTGTCAGAAATGTGTTAGCGTACCTGTTAATGCTCTCCGTAGACTCCTCCCGGCTGTTGTCCAGTCCTCCAGAGAGCTGCTGTTGTCTGAATTTGTCAGCTGGTCCAGGACATCTTCTGGTAGTATTGAAGTTAAAGCTGACCAGAAGATGTCAGCAGAGCTGTTGAACAAAGACACATGACGTTAATCTCTCACACAGTGTTATTATAAAACCAATCAAAAGCACTGATTTAGGGGAGGCCTCATCATGTCTTGATTCAGAATTGCCAGCCTACCTTTGGCTGCTCTCTATTTCTTCACTGGCCCTTCATCCAAATTCCTTGAGCGCTGCTCTGGTCTGAATCCAGGACATTTTCTGATGGTAATCTTGTAAATGTTGACCAGAAGATTGAGTTTCTCTTGAGTACAGAAAGAAACATGCATACATGGTGCAATGATGATTATTCATCATCATCAAGGGTCGGAAATCTCAATTTACTACTACAGAGTGAACAGATGAGTGATTTTGGAGTCATTCTATGACTTAAGGTAATTACTTGGTCAGGAGTGTGACAGCCTACCTGCTACTGCTCTCAAAAAAAAGATTCCCTGGCTGTAATCCAGTTTTCTTCAGAGGTTCCTGAGTTTGTGGGCTGATCCAGAACATCTTCTGGTAGCAACGTTGACCAGAAGATTTCAGCCGAGCTGTTGAATGAACAAGACGCTTAATTAAAGGCAATTAATCAATACAATACAATAGCTCATTTTCATGCACAGGGATGTTTTTTTCTCCATTAGGTCACACCGGAGGGGATATCCTCCAGGGTCAGAAATGTGTTGGCGTACCTGTTAATGCTCTCCGTAAAGTCCTCCCTGGCTGTCGTCCAATCTACTGGAGAGCTGCTGTTCTATCTCCATCAGCTGCTCTGGGACATTTTCGTGTTGTTCTGACCGGAAGATGTCAGCAGAGCTGTTCAAAGAAGACACCTGAAGTTAATCTCTCATACGACAAACAACGAATCAAAGGCACTAAATCAAGGGAGGCCCCAAACTTAGGTACCGATACATATGATAGGCAGAGGCTACCTGAAAATGAGATGTCAGGATGGTTTATGCCACATCACATGCCAAACTTTATTGATGATAATGAATTTAAGATAACTAGATGGTGGGAAGTATGTAGCCTACCTGTCAATGCTCTCAAAAACTTCCTCCTCTGCCGCCATCCAAATCTCTTGAGAGGTTGTTGAGTCCAGGGTATCCTCTGATGGTAATGTTGACCAGAAGATTTCAGCAGAGCTGTTGAGTCAAGAAGACAAATGCAATTCATTTCAAGCACATTAGACTTTTCTTTTTCCGAAAAACTGTTCTGATTTCAGCCCAGCATCCAGAAAGCCGTCTGCTGGTTGGCCAAAGACGTCGACCATGTATCATCTGGAGTCAAAGCAGCACATAAAAGTATTACACTTTATTACTTTAATTACTTTTTGGCAAGAAGCTTCCCTACAGTCATACCAACCATAAAACAATTTATATGTAATGTATATTTATATAAAATATGCATAACTTTTCCCAGCACACCACACACAAGACATGCAATAAATCAGGCAGCCAAAGGAGCAACAATGTCATATATTAGTGGGAAATTTTAAGGATTATTCAAAAGACTTGTTGAAAAGGCCAGTTTAGTAATAAAATCAGCCCAAAAACCATTTTAAACTGCACTGTTAACCATTGTAAGGATGCTAAACAGCTGAGCAATGATGGCCAAAACTATAAAACCAAGGTTGTAAAAAAAAAAAAGACATCAAAGGACGAACTAAGGCCGGCCGGTGCAGCAGAACTAGATCTATTAGGGACACTGCAGAAAGCAAGCAGAAACCAGTGATGGTGAATTACTAACCAAGTGTACTGCAGGGCATTATTCTGCAACAAAAAATACATTTGTCTATTTAAAATATAATATTTGAAAGAATAAAGTAATATATTATCCTATTTCTAGTATGTTATCATTTTAATTCTACTTAATTCTCCACCTTATTTTAGTGTTTACTCACAAACCACTTTAATCTGCTCACCTTGCTTTTTCCTTCAGTTGCCCCCCCACCACACACACACACACACGGCCTCTTTGTGTTTCTCTCTCCCCATATGTGTCTGCACTGTTGACTTTCTTCATCAGCACTATGTTTTGTAAAGTCGCCCAATTTACCAGTTAAACCAACTTTGGACAATTTAACCTTTGACATATGAATCTGATGAACGAACTTAAATTGTATTAAAGAGTGCTGTGCACTCATGGAAGCTGAATGTACCAATCTAAGAATATTATTATTACAGCATTTTACTGTTGCAGCTGCTCAAGGTGGAGAAAGTTTTAACTACTTTATACAGTATATACAGTTAGCTAGTTTAGTCCAGTGTTTGGTTTTTTACCCAATTTAACCCCTTTGTGCCTCAAATAGTTATTTAAATGAACCATCTGAAAGGTTTAGAGGGGAAACGTCTGTCACATAGACAAGGGGCCCAAACTAGACACTTTTTGTTACAAGGTCACAAGCCCAAAAAGGTTTGTGAACCACTGGTCTAATCTTTAACAATATATTGTATTTAATAAGCTCATCATGTGTTTTTTTTTAATGTAAAATGTTATTCTGAAGTAACCATCATTCAAATAAATTTAGTGGAGTACTGTACTTAAGTATATTAAATGTGTAAAAAGTGTCGCTTCCTCAGTGTTTTTTTAGTCATTTGTCAGTTGTTGCTTTTAATCTAGGCAGACTACAACAGCTTTAACGTTCCTCCTTCTCCTTTCTCTCATGCAGCTGTTTAATTCGACTCTCAAAAGTGACTCAATCAAGATGAGCGTTGTCCCACTTCCTCTGAGTTTGCTTTAATTACTTTCATAGCAGAACATGAAAAATACCCTGAACAGAGATATAGATGTTAAAATGACTTAATATCATACAATGACAGGTGATACAGAAAAAGCAGTAAAAACTAACACATCTCTGACTACAACACAGCACCAGCACATTAAAGTGCCTGACAGCAAGTTCATCAAGCAAAATGTACCATACATGATGCTCAGTTACATTTCAAGCAGCCATATAATGTTGTGTTATTATGCTACTAGTTTACCTACTGCTCCCCCTTCTGGACAAGAAGGCTTTTTACTGCAATACATCCTGAAAATGATCATAAAAATAATTCTAATAAAAAACATTTATCAACTGTGATGATATGAGCTGTAACTACACTGTGCTCTCTTCTTTGTTTGGTTTGACGGTGGCGTAGAGGTTGCTGGGATCAGCTGAGGCTCCAGCAGAAGAAGAGGAAGTTTTCAGGGTGGTGTAGGTCACTGCTTCATCTTCATCATCATCTTTACCCAGATCCTGGAAAACAACAGGCAAACAGCACAACATTAAATGAGACAGAAGAATGTAAGTAAATGCAACATTATGATATCCAGCACCACATAAACACAACACAAATAGTAAACCGCATTACAAAGAGCAACACAACACAAAACGGGGATTCAGTACAGTCAGTTCAGTTTGAAGATGTGCTGTTACAGATGTTTTTGAACATGTACTGAGCTCCTCTGGCCGGTCGTTGTTGAGATATTTTGTTCTGGACCAAAGTGTTGGACACGCTGACATCACAATCCTTACATGTAGACCTGGGCTTTAATGGGAAAATGAAGACTGTCCTGTTTTTCTTACCTGAGAAGTGTTTTCATTCACTATAATCAAACAGACAGCTTACCTGGGCTTTACTGTTGGTCTTCCTGGTGTAGCTGATGGAGGCGTAGGAAACACCATCTTCAGGATCAGCCTACCCAGAGAAGACAACATGATGGCTGCTCAGTAACATGTGGACTTCTTTGTATTCTATTCTGTTCTATTCTGGTGTAGTCCAGCTGCATCATCAGACTCCCCACTTCTTCTCTCGCAGAAAGAAATTCGATTCCGAAGTCACAGCGAGTCTCATAGAGCTACATTTAGCAGAATATAATATAAAAACAGTGAGTGTAGCTTTGTGCTGGGTGTGGTGTGAGATCTCACCGTGTCCTGACTGGTTTCTGGACTCATAATGTTTTCATCCATCTGTGTTTTTTTTCCTAAAGAGACAAAATAGAGTCGACTTTAGCTTCAACAATAAAAATCCAGGTTCATCAAAACTTGTTTCTAAAAGTTCTTTCTAAAAGTCACCTTTGGTTCTCTTCCATCTGATGACAACCACAATGATTATTAAGAGAGCTGCAACTCCCCACAGCCACAATGATGAGCCACCACCAACCTGGAAAGAGAAAAACATTAAAAACCTTTTTGACTGCACAGTTCAGGTCTGTTCAAAATCATGCAGCTACAGTAGTAAAGAAGGGAGGGAGAGAGTAAATTCAAAATATCTATCCATTTTCTGTTTTATACTGCAATGAATGGCCAGTTTTATCTGTCCAGAAAGTTAGTTAATAAAACTACAAACAAAAAACGATAAATAAATACGTTAAATATGCAGAGAGAAAGAGGCTGACAGGAAGACAGAGAGATTCTGGAGAAAGATACATTGATAAATTGTTGAGTCACCACCTTTTTGTTTTGTATCACTGATAGCTGCTGTGGTTGTAACTGATTTTGGGGGGTTTTCAGTTGTTCTTGTTGATTTAGTTGTTGCTGTTTGTTTGTCACCTGCATGAATAAAATAACACAACCCAAGAAACTGTTCAGTTAGTAAATACCTCATGTTTACAGTGTTTAACAAAAGTGTTTAAAGATTCATTTGATAGTTTTAACCAAATCAAACAGACTAACGCAAAATAACCCCCACCTAACTCAAGGTCCACTATTAGTTCTTCCCAGAGCTTTCAACTGCATGTCACAGTTGAGATGCTGTTGAAAGCTCCACAAAAATAAAAATAAAATAGTAACCACAACAGAGCCTAATGTAACCATCTACATTAACACCAGTATGGTGTTAAAACTGAAGTAGCACTCACTTATTATTTTGTGTTACCAAAAAAAAAAAGCAGAAGTTGAAGGGCCTTGTGGTTGTGGGTTGTGTGGTTGTGAGTTCAGAAAACTCTTCAGCCTTTTGTCTCTTTCCAAAAGGTTTGTTTGCTTCTGTCATTGGGTCCATACGAATGGAAGGAACATTTCAAAGTGCTGATTTGTAAACAGCCGCTGTGTAGAGCATTTCAAAACATTCAACCATTTACTAATGAAACACAAACCAGAAAACCCCAAACAACAGAACACAGAGACACAAAGTGTCTGTCAGTATCTAAAACTTGGTGACTCTACCTTGTAGTTCTGTTGAAGCATCATTGATTGCAGACGCTGTTGTGATGATACCTGCTTTCCTGCTGTTTTCAGTTCTTCTTGTTGATTCAGTTGTTGCTCTTGTTGTGTCCTCACCTGAACAGATGAACACAACTCAACAAACTGTTCAGTATGAAACTGTCATGGTACAGCTGTACCAGTCCCAGTGTCTGTTGGTCCCCTGTTGGCCGCCTGTGTTTGTCTGTGTATGTGTGTGCTGGTGGGGCTTGGCCTTCGGAGAACCTCCTCTCAGAATCTGACACAGCTGCTACTCATCTGTTCTCCATTCACCAATCAACATCTTGCAGTATATCTACCCGGCTCTTCTCACTAATCTTCGCCAGATTGTCCGTTAACACTAGTGGTACAATGTCTCGGCCTCTGAGCTTGCTTTATAGGAAGTTTTCTTCCATGTTTCCAGAATCCTTGACTAATCCTCTGACTCCTTGTGTTCAGTTTCAGTCCTCAAGCCGACACCTGCCTCCGATCTACTCACTGGTTCTCCAGAAGCTTCTAACCATGGGTTCACTTCTGCTCCATTTAAGCCTGCTGTCCTCGCTCCGCCTGCCTGATCTCACCAGCTACACTCCAGGCAGCTGTCCTCGCCCAGTCTACCTGCTCACAGAGCTACCCTCCACACACCTGGTTACTCTTTTGACTTGTTCATTCAATAAACCAAAGACTAACCACTTAAAATCTGTATGAGTTGTGCTTTTGGGTCCAGAATCTGTGTACCATAAAAAAAAATTGTGGTGTAATGTAATAAAACTTAAATCATAAAATAAACAAATGTATATTAGGTCATTATTTAAAGTCAATTTTAAATGATTTTAAACAGCTCATCATATTCTCACCTGGTTTCTCAACTGAGGGCTGAGGGCTGAAGGGAAACCGCTGCACTTTGTTAGTGTAGCAATCAGTCACTTCACACTTCAGCAACTCATGATACTGTGACTTCTGCTTGAGAGAAGAGGTAAGAAATGTCACAGTAACTGTGCAGTCAGACTGCGATGTCTTCATGTCTTTGTCCACATCTTTACCCTCATACAGCCACTTCACTGTGTGTCTACATCGTTCAAATGTCGACACAGAGCAGATGAACGTCACCTTATCAGGGTCCTTATGTTCAGTCACTGGAGAAGATGGAGATATCATGAGAGAAACACAAAAAGAGTGAAATTATCTTCATCACTGTGATCATAATTATTGTAATGTTTCAGTATATTGTTCTAACAAGACAGTTTGAGCTGAAAACATTATGATGTAAATACTCACTGTTAATAAGAAAAAGATGAACATGAGCATCTTGATGTTGTCCTGATCTGAACTGTCTGCAGGTGTAGTAACCAACATCCTCGACTGTGACCTTCTTTATAACCAGAGAACAGCTCGCTGTAACACTCAGTCTGTCTGATTTAGCTTTGGCGTTTTCACCAATCTGCCCAAGTCTAACCAGCTCTACTGCTGCTCTGTTTCCTGAACCAGCAAAGAGCCATGTAGTACCGTCACATTTTCGCTGACCGTCTATCACATTTTCACAAGTCAAAGTGACTTCATCTCCAACTCTGACAGTGAAGGAGAGGGGAAGTCTTTCAGCTGCTGCTGTTGAGAAAATTATGAAAAATAAAGTGAAATGAGAAAATGTCTGTTATGTTCATAGTTAGTGTGACGATTATTTCTTTATCTTTGGTTTCCGAGAGTTCACTAAACTTAAAGTACCTTTGATAATGTTGATTAAGTTATTTTTTGCAGTGTGCCTTTGATTTATATATGTGATATATGTATTCTTACCTGTAAACTGAAGCGCCGCTATAAAAAATATAGAAATCCATTTGAACTCAGCCATCGTGATTCTCTGTCTCTCTCCTTCTTCTGTCTCTTGTTCTCGTGCTCACAACTGTCTGAGTCTCTAAAGTAGTGCTTTAGTAGAGCGATGCTGCATCTACTTCCTGTGGTTAGTATGATGTCACTTCCTCATTGTGACTTTTAGTCCGTTTTAGATTTCAGTCTCTCTGAATTTCCTGTCGATGTTCAAACATCCAAACACTGTATTACTTTGACATTTTTGAAATGTAGTTTTGTCTCATCCACAGTGACTGACAGCGACCCCAAATTCTTGATCAGCAATATGAGATGCAGCCATCAGTAAAGAGGTCAGAGGTCAGAGGTCGCAGCAGCCTGACAAAGATCCTGTGAAAGTGGAATGAGTGTGTAAAGAAGACAAAGTCACTGCTTACAAAGGAACATGTTTCTGCATCCACTGAGCCAATCTAACGCTGTAACAAGCAAACATATTAAGACTCATACTGAGTCTCACGTTCACCCTGTGTCCAGTCCTGCTGTGTATTTGTGGCAATGACATGTTTCACCTCCTGAAAAGAAGAAGAGGAAGTCGAAGGTGTGAAGACTGTTAGTTAAGATAAATGTTTGTAATAATACAACTTGATGTCTTTAGATAGTGTTTATTAGCAAACAGACAGGATTCATGATGTTTGACAGCACACATGCACAGACAGGTGAAGAGTCAAACTCCTCTCCCACCAGAATTTGACTCCTGATGTCCAGGTGCATCATGGCGATACTGTAGCAGCAGGGAAAGAACACGGATAAGATGATATTTTACTGGTCTGAGACCTGCTGGTTCCTCATTGTATCTTTGCAGTTATTTTCTCAGAGATCTGAAGGGGAAGTGTTTTCATGAGAATGTGGTTAACAGCAGCAGCAGCAGTGCTCTGGAGATTTTACCCTCTAATGATGACCAGATAAACACCAGAAACTCATGAGGGTGTCACAGATTGTAAAGCCCCCTGAGGGAAAGTAGTGATTTGTGATATTGAGCTATATAAATAAAATTGACTTGACTTGAGGAGATTTTCTAAAAATGCAGCAGCAGAGGAGGTAGCTGTGGTTCAGTGTGGAGTTAAAGGACATGAGCTACTGATGTGTTTTCAGATGAGTTCCCAGATACAGACTATACCACAGTAGCTCTCTAAGATGAGCTAAGATACCTGATGCATTTCACTTCACCTTTGATTTCATCAAGTGCACCCCTGGTCTCTCAGATCAGACTTTTAATTCTACTTTTAAAGCAGAATTTTAGCCACTACTGTTTTGCTGTATGCTGTATCAAATAAAACATACAAGACTCAAAAAGTGCACTTGATTTCCAGTTATGCACTTTGGTCACGTGTCTGAAAATAACAAGAAGAAGTTGAAGGTGTGAAGATTGTTAGTTAAGATAAATGTTTGCAATAATGCAACTTGATGTCTTTAGATAGTGTTTATTAGAAAACAGACAGGATTCATGATGTTTGACAGCACACATGCACAGACAGGTGAAGAGTCAAACTCCTCTCCCACCAGAATTTGACTCAAGCAGCAGGGAAAGAACACGGATAAGATGATATTTTACTGGTCTGAGACCTGCTGGTTCCTTATTCTATCTTTGAACTGAAGGGGAAGTGTTTAGATGAGAATGTGGTTAACAGCAGCAGCAGAGCTCTGGAGGTTTTACCCTCTAATGATGACCAGATAAACGTCAGAAACACATGAGGCTCACAGGAACAGACAGTCCACACTTTATTAGGACACGAGACAAAGAGGCACTTGTCGAATTCTGTTGGAAACTACTTTGACCCCTGGAAGGTTTGGGGTCACTGAGACTCGTTGCAACAAACGTTAAAACATTGATGAGCGTCCAGACTGAACTGTCTTTAACTGCCGGGACGTAGAGCGTCAGGCCTCCACAATACGTAGCAGCAGCTCTGTTCCTGTTGTTTTCGCAGGAAAGTGTTTGACATAAATACACATTTTGTGCTCCACTGTTCAACTAGACAGTGAAGACAGTGGGGGCTGAGTTTGTTTGACATCAATACTTCACCTGTGGTTTGTAGGCTTTTCATGCTATATGCTCCCTGCAGACATGATTAGTTGGGCGTTTAACATGTGTGAAATGTAATTACATTCATATTAGGTCAGAGTAGGTGGTCGTGTGCATCCAAAGCCTCTGAAAGTAGCCTGAGTCGTTACATTTCTGTGCATGCTCAGGTCACTTTGGTTGCATTTCTATCTGTATTTAGACACATTTGAGTTCCCAGTGAGAACAGAGCTGTTCAACCCAACAGAGGGAAGGTTTACTACTACAAGTGGACAAGAGGAGGGAGGTTGTGCTACTAGTAGAGGCGGGACATTCATAGGAAACAATATTCACTTTCCATTATGACACTGTCGGTCCATGAAGGAATCACACAACAGTGTAGAATTACATGTTAAACATTTCTTTATTTGCAGATTATATTGTTATCAGATATAACAAAGAGAATACTGTTACTGACTCCATTAAGGCTGAAAACACATTCAAGCCAAACACATACACATCCCAACAAATATGTCAAAAACAATGCTAAATGAAAGTGAATTAAAATGAGTTCTTCTGTACACGGAGACATGAATCTGAGCTCCAGCTGCTGTAGCTTCAAAAACAACCAGTAAACCTTAAACTCAGGTCTGAACTCTTCAGCTGGAAGCGTTAAATGCTCGTTCCTGTTAAATGAAGTTGAAATCCAGCTGCTGTCTTCTGAACTGAAGCAGGAAAAGACATTTTGTGAAACTTACAGTGGGCTTCCTGATATGAGATGAAATCAAGACTTGAATATTGTTGTCCAAAGTCAGACTGAAATAGAAATGGCTGAGCACACAAACATTTCTCACACTGATAAATAAAAACAAAAACAATCAGTAATAAAAAACCCAAAATGATCTCGTTAGATTTCTGTTATCTAAAGGCTTCAACTGCTCGTGTAAACGTGCTATTATTTAACTGCAGTGGAGTCTTTTCTCTGGTGAGTTGATGTTGATATGGAAGTTGTTGATCAGCGGAGTCTGACTGAGGCAGAAGAGTCTCCAAAGTTTTCATAGTTCACCATCATCTTCATCTTCATCATCATACACCTGTGAAACACAACACAAACAAACCCTCACTCTGACACACTGTAACTGACAACTTTCACAGCACTGACACACATGGACATAAGAAATAATCTGACAGCACCTGAACGCACCATCAGTTACTGTGTTTCTGCCACTGAGAGAGGAAGTGTTTATGTGGCAACGAAGGACATGCAGCAAGAAATAAATAAATTAAAGTAAAAGAATATATATATGTATATATGTATAAGCCCAGAAGTACCCCATACCCAAATTTTTTTTAAACTGAACACAGTTCACAGGTGAGTCAGCAGACCCTGAACGCACCATCAGTTACTGTCTGATCTGATCTTTATCTGATTGGCTGCTGGACAGTTTGCATTGGAACTAGATTGTATAGTAGTATAGTAACATGGACATTGTTTTTTGAAATACAACAAAACTGTCTGCATTGCTTAATGCCATTCGAGGTTAAGTGAGAAAATACTGTTGTGATGTAATTTAGGTGAACTGACCCTTTAATCTGGAACTCATAATGTTCAGTTTTTATTGACACTGTGTCAAAGAGGTGCTGATTCAGATCGATAGCGTCTTTGGACGCTGTAGTTTGTGTTGGTGTTGTAATGAACTGCATTATATTGTCATGTTTCCCTAATATTTGCATCCACTTAATTTTAAGTTCATATTAAATGTTTTATTGTCATATTATGTTTTGCTTTTCCCTGCAACGAATCCTTTGCTGATATGACCACTTCAGTACGACACAGTGAGCCCTGTGTGTTTTTTCTCCTTCTATCTATATCTACAGTTCAGAATGAAGAACAGACATCACAAACAGTGGTTTGCTGTGTAAAGTACCAACTGTAAAAACTTTTCAATATTTTGTTGCAAAAACTCACTTTGTTTTCATCCATCTGTGTTTTTTTCCCTGAAAAGAAAAGAGTCAACTTTAGTTTCCACAGTGAAAATCCAGGTTTATCAAAACTTCCTGTTTACAAGTTTCATCTGTGAATGTTCTCACCTTTAGTTCTTGTCCACATGTTGACGGCCACAACGATTATTATGAGTGCTGCTAAACCCACAGACACAATGCTGAACCTCCACCAGTCTGAAAGGGGATGAAAACATGAAACATATTTCGGCTGTAGCTTTCTGATCTGCTTAAAAGAGGTGGCTAAAAGAGAAGAGAAATACACGTGTTTTTAAAAATAAAAACAATAAGTACAAATAAACTATTACTTATATCTAAAGATGCCTGAATTTTAGTGTGCATGTCTACAATCTGTGAGTAATTGCTAGGGATAATCTATGGAGTATTGTGATAAAATGCTGAAGAATTACATAATCTGCTGTGGGATGAAAATAACTATTTCCTTGTTCTATTTTGATTTTGTTGAATATAAAATGAAATAACAAAACACAAACTGTAAGAAAATAACTGTTTACCATCTTCACTAACTAAATGAAATATTCTTATCTTATTTCTCATATGAGGACCAATGGGTGAATTTTCATCTAGTGCCATCATCAGGTCAAAATGTGAATTATTCTAATACTTTAGTTCATAGTTCAAACACCTGTAAAACTAATTACATTGCCATCAGCCTCAGCTGTACTTTGTGTTTAGTGCTAATTAGCAATGCACACATAGCCTCAAAGAGCGCTAGCATGGCTAACATCTCAACAACTTGTGGATGGATTGCCACAAGGTTGTACAGTCAATCATGATCCCCTGAGGATGAAGCCTGAGGACTTTGGTAATCACCAGCAGGTTGACATTTTTGGCTTTTAATGAAATTTCCCAACAACTTTTTGCCATGAAATTTGGTTCAGTCATGTCCCCATCAGGATGAAGTGTAACAACTTTGGTGATCCCCTGAAATTTCCACTATCGCCATCATCAGGTTGAAGTTTGAATTTGTCCAATACCTTGGTTTATGACCAAATACCTCAAAAATTCCCATCAGCCTAAGTTGTACTTTGTGTTTATTGCTAATCAGCAAATGCTAGCATGCTAACACACTAAGATGGTTAACATGGTTAACATTATACCTGCTAAACATCAGCATGTTAGCATTGTCATTGTGAGCATGTTAGCATACTGATGTTAGCATTGAGCTTAAAGTGCCACTGTTCTTAAGTACAGCCTCCATTCTCTTTTATACATCCAGCCTCACAGAGCAGCTAGCATGACTGTAGACTCTGGGTCTTGTTCATGTGCATTTAAAATATTTTGACTAGTTCCATATGTGTTTCACATGTTAAAAAGAATTATAACACGTGAATTGTGTATGTTATGTTTCCACTAGTGAAGATGAATTGATTGCTCAATGTTTTTCTTAAGATGTTATGAGTTCGGTTTGTTTGTTGACACCATCTCCACATTTAAGAGTATGCTTAAGACTTTCCTCTTTGATAAAGCTTATAGTTAGGGCTGGCTTGGATAAGTCCTGAACCATCCCTTAGTGTCATAATTTAGCCACATCTCTTCTCCTAGCTTTGTGTGCTCTGTTATAGCTCTCCCCTTCCTGTGTTCCTTGTCAGTCTTCTGTTTGTCTCTTGGTGTGTGTGTGTGTGTGTGTATGTGTATGTGTATGTGTGTGTGTGTGTACTGGCCTGGGCGGGGCGCTCTGGTTTTCCCTCCTGCTGCTGATCACCAGCACACCTGATGTTCATCACCCAATCAAACCTCACCATATATCTACCTGGATCTACCATTCAACCAGCACCAGATCGTCTCAGTGCACCTTAGCCACGGCCTAAATCCTCACCCAGTTAAGTTTCCAGTTGCTCCTGTTTGACCTTGTCTGTCTCTGCTCCAGATTGACTCCCTGCCAGTGATCCCAGCCACTGTGGTCTGTCTACCTGATCTCTGCAGTCTCCAGTCAAGCTACCTCCCACGCTATCCGAGCCATTTCCAGAAACACTCTCTTCACCGCCTCTGAGCCCTGCTGGTCCCTGCTGGTCCCTGCGCGGCCCACATCGAAAAGTTCTCCCACCAGCTCCAGCGGACTACACCTGCTTCGCCCGCTCTGGAAGAGCATTCATCTACCAGTGATCTTTTGTAGTACTTAAAATAAAGACTGTCTGAACTAACGATCCAGTTCCTTCTCTCACTGTGTCCTGCTTTTGGGTTCCTTAGACCATGTAAACCTAACACTTAGTTATGCTGCTATAGGCCTATACTGCTGGTAGACTTCCCATAATGCACCTCTCCCTCTCCATCTGTATGCTATCTGCCTCCGGAGCTGCAGAGACTGGATCTGTGGTTGTGGGCCACCTGCTGCCCCTGTGTTCCTGCTCGACAACTACTACTACAGTTGTTGTTATTGACTCTGTTTCTATTATTGTCATTATTATTCCTATGACTATCATTCATATTATTGTTACTTTATTAATATTACCACTAACATTACATTATTACTATTTTAAAATTCTTGGTGGAATTTTCTCTCTCTCTCTCTCTCTCTCTCTCTCTCTCTGCCGCCTACCATTGAGTCTGGTTCTGCCCAAGGTTTCTGCCTGTTAAAAGGAAGTTTTTCCTTGCCGCTGTCGCCAAGTGCTTGCTCATGGTGGGATTTGTTGGGTCTTTGTAAATATGAGAGTTCGCCCACGTAACCAAAACATCCAAGACTGCCACTGTAAATATCTACAGTATACAGTTTTGACCAAACCTAAAGTATTTGTGTGTGTGTGTATAAATTATTCCTAGATTTGTTTTATGTTGAATACATATGAGCAAGCTACTTTGTCCCTCACCTTCTTGTGTTGTTGGTGGCGGTGGTGGTGCTGCTGTTGATATTGATCTTGTTGTAGCTGCACCTTTCAAATTAAAAATTGTAAAATGAGAAAATACCTCATGTTTATAAATGAGAAAGAATGATGTCATCTTAAAACTTAAAATCCATCAAATAATCAAATGTAGTTTAGTTGTTACATCAGGATGAAATGATTTTAAACAGCTCATCATATTCTCACCTGATTTCTCACCTGAGGGCTGAGGGCTGAAGGGAAACAGCTGCACTTTGTTAGTGTAGCCATCAGTCACTTCACACTTCAGCAACTCATGATACTTTGACTTCTGCTTGAGAGAAGAGGTAAGAAATGTCACAGTAACTGTGCAGTCAGACTGCGATGTCTTCATGTCTTTGTTGTCTTTGTCCACATCTTTACCCTCATACTGCCACTTCACTGTGTGTCCACACTGTCCATATGTCGACACAGAGCAGGTTAACGTCACCTTATCAGGGTCCTCATGTTCAGTCACTGGAGAAGATGGAGATATCATGAGAGAAAGACAAAAAGAGTGAAATTATCTTCATCACTGTGATTATAATTATTGTAATGTTTCAGTATATTGTTCTAACAAGACAGTTTGAGATGAAAACATTATGATGTAAATACTCACTGTTAATAACAGACAGAACAACCTGAGTCTCTTCAAATTGTTGATGTCCTGATTCAAGCTGTTTGCAGTTGTAGTAACCAACATCCTCAACTGTGGCCTTCTTTATAACCAGAGAACAGCTTGCTGTAACGCTCAGTCTGTCTGATTTAGCTTTGGCTTTTTCACCAATCTTCCCAAGTTCAATCAGCTGTACTGGTGCTGTGCTTCCTGTACCAATGAAGAGCCATGTAGTGCCGTCACATTTGTCCTGACCATCTATCACATTTTCACAAATCAAAGACACTTCACCTCCAACTCTGACAACAAAGCTGAGGGAATGTTGTCCAGTCACTGCTGCTGAAAAGATGAGAAAAATATTTGATGATTGATTTGATGAAATATCAAAATTTACTTTTATGTTGAGATTTAGTGGATAATTTAAGATCCAACAAAAGTTTGTTTTGTAATGTTTCTGTTGGTCGTAAACATGTTATAAGTATCCTTACCTGTAAAGTGAAGCAGCAGCATCAGAAATGAAGACGTTTTAATCCATCTGATTTCAGCCATTGTCCTTGAGTCTTTTTCTGCCCCTTCTCAGCTATTAACTGTCAGAGTCTCTGAACTGGAGCCTGTTAAATGTGAAATGAAGAATCTACTTCCTGTGATTAGTAATTTGCCACTTCCTCAATTGACCCGTCTATGTTTTGTTGATTTTGTAACTTTCTGAATTTGTGCTGGCGAATGCTCAGCCTACATAAACTTTTTTATCTCTCTTATTACTCGACCTCCCTCTTAGAGAGGTCACAGCGGCCTGTAAATGATCCTGTGGAGATAAACTGAGGAGACAAGTAGAGTTGATTTTGGTAATGCTTTATTTAATTGGTCCTGTAAATTCTTAATAACTTGCCTGTATTTCATAGTTTCACAGAAAGACAAATTGTTGATGTAAAGACAGTTACTTTAGAAGGCTAAGCAACAAATAAACTGAAATTAATTGAAATTGTCCCTCCCAGGAGCCTTCTTAATAACTTACAGCTATTGGTTCCTTTTAAGGAAATTATTAGGAAGCAATGCAATAAAGTGTTTTCTAAAAATGCAGCAGCAGAGGAGGAAGCTGTGGTTCATGTGGCATTAAAGGACATAAGTCACTGATGTGTTCTCAGACGAGTTCCCAGACAAAGACAATACCACAGCAGCTCTCTATGATGAGTTCACTTCAGTTCACTTCACCTTACATTCACCTTGATTTTATCAAGTGTGCCCGTGGTCTCTCAGATCAGACCTTTTGTTTTTGCTTTAAAATCACAATTTTAGCCATTTATGTTTTATTACTGTTATCATTACAAACCATCAAAATGCTGTATCAAGTAAAACATAGAAGACTCAACAAGTGTACAGCGTTTCCAGTTATACACTGCGGTCACATGTCTGAAAATAATAAAGAAGACTGAGGAGGCTGAATGTGTGAAGATTGTTAGTTAAGATAAATGTGGTGATTGTTTGACAGCACACATGAACAGACAGGTGAACAATTAAACTCCTCGTCCATGGTGCAATATGGTGATTCGCACAGGGTTGTGTGGTGGTGTGGTAGTGTCACTACATGGCCCATTTGTGTGTGCTGGTTGTAGCGCAAGTAGAAATAATGACCAGAAATCCCAAATTGAAGACTAATTTAACACCAAGCGACTGCACGAAGATTAATGTCTTTGTACTCCCTTATGGCAGGGTTGTACAGCTCTGGAAAGGTCATCATGGCGGCAGTCAGTCTCTCTTCCATCTTCACAGGTGCTCGGTAAACAGCACAATGCTACAATGCTACATGGTAAACAAGGCTCTTCTTCCCGTGGGCATCTTCCGGTCAGATCTCTGGCTTAAGTGATTGGCCACCACAGCGTGATGTCAAGTTGTGTTTCTCGAAAAGTTTATTCTGTTTCAACTTATCGCGCAGGGCTGCTGCATTTTTTCTGCATCCCCTGCGGCCCCCAATGCCGCAGTCTAAATGCAGTACCAACATTCAAATAAATGGGGGGACTGGCGTTTTCACCACAACCCCTGATTTGGTGTGAATACAGCCTAATTCAGGTGCTGTTGAAAAGTCACCCAGCCCAGATCCATTGTTCCTCTGTCAGTTCCTTGTTGCTATGTTCCTGTCTTGCCTTGTGTTTTTGCTTTCAAGATTCTGTGACCTGAACCTGCCTACCTGTTACCTGTCTACCTGCCTGCCTGTCTGCCTACCTGTACCTGCCTGTAAGCTGTTTTTGGTCATTAAAGCACTAAAAGTCACCCTGCTGCCTCTGTCTGCGTGACAGTACAAACTGACCTTAGACATGAACCCAGCGGACAAACTTAGTGAGGTGTATGGGTAGAAATATGCACCAACTGAATTTGAATAATTTAAATTTGAATTGCTCAACTTCATAATTGCATTAAAAACTGAATTTGAATCACTTTGAATTTGTATTGTTTAACTTGCTTTTTGTGAATTCATACTGCAACGCTCACTCAGCTGGCTTTGTTGTTAGCATACACAAAAGCCCCCTCTGCTCTGTGATCCTCGTGAGTATATAGTAAGTATATAGAGAGTTGAATTTTCAGTGAGGATCAAATACACTTTCAGAGCAACTGAATTCAATTTAAAATGATGCTATTCAGTTTCAGTTTTCCAATGCAATTATTCAATTTGGGCAATTCAAATCCAAATATAAATTATTAAAATTCAGTTTTCTCTCAACATACAGGCATTGGAGTACTGTACAGAAACAGGCTTGAAAAATCTGAACCTATGCTTTAAAGTTAATTGGGTAGTCCCTCATTCGTCCAGGAGTGTTCTATCGTAGAAAATGTGTCCTTGTTCACTTGCATTCCCGACCTCAGAAGCAGTGACAGCAGTGAGGAGAAGACTGCAGGAGGACTCCACCTTGCAGCAAAGGACCAAGCTTACACCTGAACACATATGCAAACTATTAGACATCTGTCTTAACACAACCTACTTCCAATTGCGGGGACACTTCTACAGACAGATTCACGGCTGTGCTATGGGCTCTCCGGTCTCTCCTATCGTGGCCAACCTGTACATGGAACAGTTTGAGAAGAAGGCATTATCCTTGTTCCCGGGCACACCACCAAGTCATTGGTACCGCTACGTGGATGACACCTTTGTGAAAATCAAGAAACAAGACTTGGAAGCGTTCTCAGAGCATATCAATACTGTGGACCCCGACATCAAGTTCACACGAGAGGATGCCAAAGAGAACCGCCTGGCCTTTCTTGATTGTTCTACACTCAGAGGAGAGGACGGAAAGCTCCAGATAGAAGTGTACAGGAAACCAACACATACGGATCAATACTTGCTCTTTGACTCACACCATCCATTACAGCACAAGCTGGGTGTATTCCGGACATTACAACAGAGAGCCCAAGAAGTGCCCACCGGCTCAGAGGGTAAGAAGAAAGAGGAAAGGCATGTCCAGAGTGCTCTCTCAGCCTGTGGTTATCTTACCTGGGCTATCAACAAAGTTAAAAGAGCCAAAAAACAGGACAAAAGGGGAACAGAACCAAGAAGGAACGGTGTCTCCATTCCTTATGTATCTGGACTGTCTGAAAAACTACAAAGGATCTTTAGACAGCACGATGTTCCTGTTTTCTTTAAACCAGGCAACACTTTAAGACAGAAACTCGTTCACCCTAAGGACAAGATGCCCACACAAAAACAGAGCAATGTAGTTTACTTCAGTGAGGAAAACTGCAAAGAACGGTACATAGGTGAGACTAAACAGCAACTTCACAAGACTTTATCAGCACTGACGACACACTAACTCGGGATTGCAGAGGGCCGTGCATTTGTATCTAAAAGCTAAAAATCACACATTTGAAGACAGCGAGGTGAAGATTCTAAGTAGAGAGAAGAGTTGGTTTGAACGGGGTGTCAAGGAAGCCATTTTTGTGAAAAAAGAAAGTCCCTCTTTGAACAGAAATGGTGGTCTGAGATTCAATCTGCCCAAAGTCTACCACAGTGTATTAGCACCTAGGTCACGCCAATCATATCCTAATCAGGTACTTAACAGTGATGAGGGAGGTGCAGCCAGAAAACAATAGGCCTGATTACTGATTACTGGGCCATCATGGAAACAATTAGGTCAGTTTCAGGTGAAATTAGCTAATCAACAGATACTCAGGTAGACTCCTTCCTGAGGGCAGGGCTTATGTAACACAGAGTAGCTTAAATTTCTGAGTTCCCGTTCCATTTTTTCACAATTGAGAATGACTTCCGGATGGGAGCGGAAACGTCTTGATCCTGAAAAAAAAGTGTCCAGATGACTACGACTGAAACCTTTTCAACGAAAAAACAAAAACAATCAGTAATAAAAAACCCAAAATGATCTCGTTAGATTTCTGTTATCTAAAGGCTTCAACTGCTCGTGTAAATGTGATGTTATTTAACTGCAGTGGAGTCTTTTCTCTGGTGAGTTGATGTTGATATGGAAGTTGTTGATCAGCGGAGTCTGACTGAGGCAGAAGGGTCTCCAAAGTTTTCATAGTTCACCATCATCTTCATCTTCATCATCATGCACCTGTGAAACACAACACAAACAAACCCTCACTCTGACACACTGTAACTGACAACTTTCACAGCACTGACACATGGACATAATAATAATAAGAAATAATCTGACAGCACCTGAACGCACCATCAGTTACTGTGTTTCTGCCACTGAGAGAGGAAGTGTTTATGTGGCAACAAAGGACATGCAGCAAGAAATAAATAAATTAAAGTAAAAGAATATATATATATATATATATATATATATATATATATATATATATATATGTATAAGCCCAGAAGTACCCCATACCCAAATTTTTTTTAAACTGAACACAGTTCACAGGTGAGTCAGCAGACCCTGAATGCACCATTAGTTACTGTCTGATCTGATCTTTATCTGATTGACTGGACAGTTTGCATTGGAACTAGATTGTATAGTAGTATAGTAACATGGACATTGTTTTTTGAAATACAACAAAACTGTCTGCATTGCTTAATGCCATTCGAGGTTAAGTGAGAAAATACTGTTTGATGTGATGTAATTTAGGTGAACTGACCCTTTAATCTGGAACTCATAATGTTCAGTTTTTATTGACACTGTGTCAAAGAGGTGCTGATTCAGATCGATGGCGTCTTTGGACGCTGTAGTTTGTGTTGGTGTTGTAATGAACTGCATTATATTGTCATGTTTCCCTAATATTTGCATCCACTTAATTTTAAGTTCATATTAAATGTTTTATTGTCATATTATGTTTTGCTTTTCCCTGCAACGAATCCTTTGCTGATACGACCACTTCAGTACAACACAGTGAGCCCTGTGTGTTTTTGTCTCCTCCTATCTATATCTACAGTTCAGAATGAAGAACAGACATCACAAACACTGGTTTGCTGTGTAAAGTACCAACTGTAAAAACTTTTCAATATTTTGTTGCAAAAACTTTGTTTTCATCCATCTGTGTTTTTTTCCCTGAAAAGAAAAGAGTCAACTTTAGTTTCCACAGTGAAAATCTAGGTTTATCAAAACTTCCTGTTTACAAGTTTCATCTGTGAATGTTCTCACCTTTAGTTCTTGTCCACATGTTGACGGCCACAACGATTATTATGAGTGCTGCTAAACCCACAGACACAATGCTGAACCTCCACCAGTCTGAAAGGGGATGAAAACATGAAACATATTTCGGCTGTAGCTTTCTGATCTGCTTAAAAGAGGTGGCTAAAAGAGAAGAGAAATACACGTGTTTTTAAAAATAAAAACAATAAGTACAAATAAACTATTACTTATATCTAAAGATGCCTGAATTTTAGTGTGCATGTCTACAATCTGTGAGTAATTGCTAGGGATAATCTATGGAGTATTGTGATAAGATGCTGAAGAATTACATAATCTGCTGTGGGATGAAAAGAACTATTTCCTTGTTCTATTTTGATTTTGTTGAATATAAAATGAAATAACAAAACACAAACTGTAAGAAAATAACTGTTTACCATCTTCACTAACTAAATGAAATATTCTTATCTTATTTCTCATATGAGGACCAATGGGTGAATTTTCATCTAGTGCCATCATCAGGTCAAAATGTGAATTATTCTAATACTTTAGTTCATAGTTCAAACACCTGTAAAACTAATTACATTGCCATCAGCCTCAGCTGTACTTTGTGTTTAGTGCTAATTAGCAATGCACACATAGCCTCAAAGAGCGCTAGCATGGCTAACATCTCAACAACTTGTGGATGGATTGCCACAAGGTTGTACAGTCAATCATGATCCCCTGAGGATGAAGCCTGAGGACTTTGGTAATCACCAGCAGGTTGACATTTTTGGCTTTTAATGAAATTTCCCAACAACTTTTTGCCATGAAATTTGGTTCAGTCATGTCCCCATCAGGATGAAGTGTAACAACTTTGGTGATCCCCTGAAATTTCCATTATCGCCATCATCAGGTTGAAGTTTGAATTTGTCCAATACCTTGGTTTATGACCAAATACCTCCAAAATTCCCATCAGCCTAAGTTGTACTTTGTGTTTATTGCTAATTAGCAAATGCTAGCATGCTAACACACTAAGATGGTTAACATGGTTAACATTATACCTGTTAAACATCAGCATGTTAGCATTGTCATTGTGAGCATGTTAGCATACTGATGTTAGCATTGAGCTTAAAGTGCCACTGTTCTTAAGTACAGCCTCCATTCTCTTTTATACATCCAGCCTCACAGAGCAGCTAGCATGACTGTAGACTCTGGGTCTTATTAATGTGCATTTAAAATATTTTGGCTAATTGTTAAAATTTCAAGACATTTTTGAGCTGAGAAAATCCAATCCAAGTAAAATCATTTCAATAAAAGATATGTTATATTTCCATTAGTGAAGATAAGCTGAATTGCTTTCTCACTGTTTCTCTTAGAAAATCTCTTTGTTGGTGGTGCTGCTGTTGATATTGATATTTTAGTTGTTGCATCCCCACCTTTCAAATAAAAAAAACAAAAACCCACAAACTATAAATTGAGAAAATACCAATCCCTAAATGAAACAGAATGATGTCATCTTAAAACTTAAAATCCATCAAATAATCAAATGTAGTTTAGTTGTTACATCAGGATGAAGTGATTTTAAACAGCTCATCATATTCTCACCTGAGGGCTGAGGGCTGAAGGGAAACAGCTGCACTTTTCCACTGTAAATATCAGTCACTTCACACTTCAGCAACTCATGATACTTTGACTTCTGCTTGACACAAAAAGTAAGAAATGTCACAGTAACTGTGCAGTCAGACTGCGATGTCTTCATGTCTTTGTTGTCTTTGTCCACATCTTTACCCTCATACAGCCACTTCACTGCGTTTTCGCGTCCTCCATATGTCGATACAGAGCAGGTTAACATCACAGTATCAGTGTTGTTATGTTCAGTCACTGGTGAACCTTTTCACCATCATTTGCAGACCCGCTACACTAGAGATACCTTGTCATCCAAATCCATCTAATTTTGAAACAATCACATTCAATGTTTTGGTTCATCGAAAGAAAATCAATGAAAGTCTCTTTTGAGCTACTAAACACCTACTGTTTTCAGAGCATCCAGGGAGCGGAAAGTGTAGCCCCTATGGTGTTTGGGGCTCCAAGTCCAAGGAAGGTAAAAGTGTATTTTAGGTACCAACTTTTTGATGGTTGGAAATCATTAACTGCTGGAATATTTTGGAACTAATCTTAAAGAATGACGAGAGTGGTGAGGATGGTAAAGAGGGGATATTGTTGTACCTTCAATCTCCACTAAAAACTAATTTCTGGTGACCTGAAAGTGGACCACAAGAGTGAGGAACATTGTTGTGTTTAATGCATAAAAATACAACTTAGCACAGAGCAGGAACATCCTACAAACTAAATGAGCGGTAAGCTGCAAACATAGTATCGCATCATTTCTAAGAGCCTCACCTGCAGTAACAAGCTTGATAAAGACGTCCCTGCCAGGCTTCCAATCTGGGAATTGGCAAGCCAAAATCACTAAGTGTTAACCTGAACAGCTGTCTTCGGTGATCCACCAGCATGATATTGTCCATTTTGATATCTGTATGGATCACACCAACGTTCTTCAGGGCGTTGAGCGCAGCGGGAAGCTATATGAACAAGGTGAGTAATACGATTCAGAGCACCACAGTTAAAAACTGACAGAGCTTTCAGTTGTGCTCAATTTGATGCTTTACCTGCTGGACGATTGTTCTGACGTCCTGTAACCAAACGGGAGCCATATTGTAATTCTCTTCACCATGTAAACGCTCAGGCTCATGTCCAGTATCTCAAACTCCAGAGAATTTCCTCCGTCCATTTCGAACGACTCATGAAACAGGACAATGTTGTTCTTATCCATTAATTGGCTCGTGAGGTTTTGTAGCATGGACACCTGTAAAATTGTATATGCTTTACTAATAGTATATATGCTCCCATGAAGCCCCCCCCCATCAAAGCAAAAAAACCTTATGAGTACATCTAGTCCTCCCCATCAGAAAAGTACAGATTAACCTCAATATTATAAAAGCCATCCTTGATTTACAGTAAGCCTGTGAAACATGTTACTTTGCACTTTTGCAAAAACAAGCACAATATATCTATATACTGTAATATTTCCTGGTACTGACTCCAGGTACATTTTGTAGCAATAATCCCAGCACCCTTTGACCCCTCCCACTCCTTACAGAAAAAGTATTTTCGGTACTGTAAGACATGTTTTTATTGAAATAACGTAACTCACCTCCTTCTTTGCATTTGTGGTGTATTGTGAAACGTTTACAGCCACAGCCTCATTTGAGCCTCATTTGAAACATTATGCCACAACTCCATAAACTCCCTTCCCCATAATCTCCAGAAACGTGTAGTTTGCAGGTAAAGGGCAGGGTAGAGTGTTTTCTTCAGGAGGTGGATTGTCCCTGTGGTTCACCATAGCAAATGTATTTCCCTCACAGAAAGGTGAAAATGATACAATGTAACATGAGAAAATAAGTTAATGTAAGTAAATAAGTAAATGTAGATTTTCCCAATTAGGTTTAATTATGTTACACAAATTGTGAGACAACAGCAAACTTCAGAGTAAAACTTCAATGCTTTACACATTTATTCATATTCATATTTAGTTTATAATGACTGACTGAGCAGATCTTATTATTGTATATTAAGATATACTGTATTTATGTCCTCTTTCACACCTCTGATTGTAAATTCAAGGATTGCTAGAGTAGAGAAACGTTTTTTCATTAAAGAGAAATAAAGAGTGACTTACCTGTATCACACAGTGCACTCCATACACTCCATGTTGAGGCAACTCTATTCCGCTTCTGTTGTGTATTGTATGTATAAATATTCGAGCCACGGATTAATACCATTGCCTGTATATAAAGATGGACGACATGACAGCTCCCCAAAAGTAAAGCCAAAACATCTCGATCACCCTCTGGTGGCTGGCTGCAGTAGAGGTCATAAACCCCGCCCCCTCCATGTTAGTGGATGGGACATGAGCCAAACAAAAAAATTACAGTACACGTCAAATCCATTTTTCCCAAAGATGGTTTCTGTCATTTTACACAGGTAGTTCTCATCCCACTGATGTATGTTCAAGTGTTCATTTTTCTTATAAGTTTAGTTTTAACTAGTTATTTGATGCTATAAAAAGGGGTTTCACATCATGATTGACAGCTGAGCCCTGATGATTTGGATATTGCACTTGGCCATATTGTGATTGTGATAATATTTCAGGTTAAAAATGGAGACACTTCTCTTGGTTTCTGGTATAATATTACAGCCAATTATGGAATCTGAAAAATCAGAACCAAAAACATATTTCCTAACAACTGTCTGTGACTACTCTGGTTGATGGGCTACATCAATAAAATTGACTTGACTTGTCTTCATGGGAAGAGAGGAGTTTTCTCCTGGAGATTTGTTGAGGTGAACACAGAACTAGAAGTTGGAAGGAGAGGCTGCATATGCTCCAACCCCATGCAGATGATGCAGAAAGGGTTGGAGGAAGCAATACATGTCTTTCCTTTTATAATAGCTAGTTGTTCATCCGTTTAGCCCTTTGTCATTTGAATGAAAGTTCAGGCAGCACGTTTTTTTATTCTTTTAACTCCATTAACTTTACTGGAAAACTTGAAAAGTATTACGTTAAATCATAGTGCCTGGATCATAGTGCAGGTATTCTGTCCTTCTACAACAAATCTGAAACCATGACTCTCCTCCAGAGTTCAGACCACATTCACTCAGCCTCTCTATGCTGGACTTTGGATTTTAAAATGGGGAGACTCTGCTGAGTTCTGTGAACTCAAATAGGCTGAAGTCATTAAAGGGACTGGATTGAACTCTGTGTTTTAATCCTTAAATTTATTTTGTCTTCATGTTTGCTGCTTAGAGCTGATTGTTGTGGCATTTCTTCACTGCTCAGAGGTCACCTGTCAATCAAACATTATGGATGGTGACATCTTCTCATTTGTTGTTCTGTAAATGTTTCTTTAGGTGGTGCT
Source organism: Siniperca chuatsi (assembly GCF_020085105.1). NCBI lineage: Eukaryota > Metazoa > Chordata > Actinopteri > Centrarchiformes > Sinipercidae > Siniperca > Siniperca chuatsi. The sequence continues at coordinate 24,643,608 of NC_058057.1, forward strand.
TCTTCCTGTGTCTATTTAGCAACCAGATAATATTTGTATACTGGGAACTCTTATCGACCATCTTTCTCATGTGACCTGAATGCAGTATCAGTGGTACAGGGTGTGACTCCTGTTAAGAAATTGACTCTAGTGATGTTGTTTGAAGCTGCCAAAGGCTCAGTGAAGTTTTTACATGTCTTCCTGCAGTGAACATCACAGAACTTTAACAACTGAAATGTGAAAACTGATGCACAACACAAGAGGGCGCCTTCATCCAGCCAACCAGGGAGGTTGAAGCCCCTCAACTCAGTTTGTCTACAGTTTTAGTTAACAACATGTTTTCAGGCTAATAAGATAAGATCACTACAGTGTATTTGGGTTGTGTGAGAAGGTTGTTTTAACGTTGATACTTTTCTGTGATTAATTGTATTGACATTAATCAGTAAAACTTAAAAATGTAACTGCTAAAGTTGGTAAAATTGGTTCATTGTGACAAAACTGAAAGGATATGTTTAAACGTGTACATTTTACAGATTCATCCAGTCATTACAGTCTCCAATTTAACTGTAGAGCCAAATGATCTGGTGCATTCATGTCCTGTGGGATTCAGAGTTGCAACAAGTAACCTACTTGATTTATTTGTTTAAATGCATCTAACACTAAAGTATATATTTTACTCAAAATTACATTTTGAATTGAACCTGTCTTCTTCAAAAACACTTAAAGGACTTTATCAAATAATATTATTTCATTATATTTTATTACATTTTTGGGGTTTCATTACGTTTACAGCAGTGATTAATTTATCTGTCTTTCATGTACTGTATTTGAATTATTGTAATCAATAAAATGTTTGATTAAACTGAATTACTCAACAACTCAGTAATTTTGAAAACTATAGCCACCTCCAAACCCTGTGATTCTAAGAAGAGTTTACCTGACCAGTGTTTTTAAATGAGAAATGAGCTCTATTGTAAAACACTCTCTCAAACCACTCCTCTTCCTGGACTGAATGAAAGCTTGATAACACCTGCCTCTTATTCCTGCTTTCAAACGCAGTGAACTCCACTCTGTCCATATATTTCCTTGTTCCCTCCCCTTCAGATCTACAGTTTGAAGGTTCCACCCAAGAGCTGACAGACCCCATTCACTGCAAGAACAGCTGATGTTCGGATCAGAGCTCAAAATAGTTTCAGTTCTTATAAAGTGAAACTCAAACAGTAGTTGCCACTGAGAGGTGAAATGGCGCAGAAAGGAGTTCAGCTGGACCAGGAAACAATTTGCTGTTCGATCTGTCTGGATCTACTGAAGGATCCTGTGACTATTCCCTGTGGACACAGCTACTGCACGAACTGTATCAAAAGCTTCTGGGATGGAGAGGATGAGAAGAAAAGCCACAGCTGCACTCAGTGTAGACAGACCTTCACACTGAAGCCTGTCCTGGTGAAAAGCACCATGTTAGCAGCTTTAGTGGAGGAACTGAAGAAGACCGGACTCCAGTCTGCTCCTGCTGATCACTGCTATGCTGGACCTGAAGATGTGGCCTGTGATGTCTGCACTGGGAGAAAACTGAAAGCCCTCAAGTCCTGTCTGGTCTGTCTGGCCTCTTACTGTGAGAAACACCTCCAGCCTCATTATGAATCACCTACATTTGAAAAACACAAGCTGGTGGACCCCTCCAAGAAGCTCCAGGAGAACATCTGCTCTCGTCACGATGAGGTGATGAAGATGTTCTGCCGCACTGATCAGCAGTGTATCTGCTATCTCTGCTCTGTGGAGGAACATAAAGGCCACGACACAGTCTCAGCTGCAGCAGAAAGGAATGAGAGGCAGAGAGAGCTCAAGGTGAGTCGACAAAACATCCAGCAGAGAATCCACGACCGAGAGAAAGATGTGAAGCTGCTTCAGCAGGAGAGGGAGGCTATCAATCACTCTGCTAATAAAGTGGTGAAGGACACTGAGAAGATCTTCACAAAGCTGATCCATTTCATCAAGAAAAGAAGCTCTGATGTGAAGCAGCAGGTCAGATCCCAACAGAAAACTGAAGTGAGTCGAGTCAAAGAGCTTAAGGAAAAACTAGAGCAGGAGATCGCTGAGCTGAAGAGGAAAGACGCTGAGCTGAAGCAGCTCTCACGCACAGAAGAATCCAACGTGTTTCTACACAGCTACCCCTCACTGTCACGACTCAGTGAATCTACAGACTCATCCAGCATCAATACCCGTCCTCTGCGGTACTTTGAGGATGTGACAGCGGCTGTGTCAGAAGTCAGAGATAAACTACAGGACGTTGTGAGTGAGAAATGGACAAACATCTCACTGGCAGTGACTGAAGTGAATGTTTTACTGTCAAATTCACAACCAGAGCCCAAGACCAGAGCTGGATTCTTACAATATTCACGCGAAATCACACTGGATCCAAACACAGCACACACACAGCTATCATTATCTGAGGGGAACAGAAAAGAAACATTAATGAGTAAACAACAGTCTTATTCTAGTCACCCAGACAGATTCACTGAATGTTATCAGGTCCTGAGTAGAGAGAGTCTGACTGGACGTTTTTACTGGGAGGTGGAGTGGAGAGGGACGGCGGTTTATGTAGCAGTCACGTACAGGAATATCAGCAGAGCAGGGAGGTCGTACGAATGTGGGTTCGGATTAAATGACAAATCTTGGGCGTTAAGATGTCACAAAAAAAGTTATGAATTTTGGTACAACAACATCAGAACTCCTGTCTCAGGTCCTCAGTCCTCCAGAGTAGGAGTATACCTGGATCATAGTGCAGGTATTCTGTCCTTCTACAGCATATCTGCAACCATGACTCTCCTCCACACCACAGAGTCCAGACCACATTCACTCAGCCTCTCTATGCTGGACTTTGGATTTTCAAATGGGGAGACTCTGCTGAGTTCTGTAAACTCAAATAGATTACATAAATTTAAATCTCTCTACTGATGTTGTTTGAAGCTGCCAAAGGCTCAGTGAAGTTTTTACATGTCTTCCTGCAGTGAACATCACAGAACTTTAACAACTGAAATGTGAAAACTGATGCACAACACAAGAGGGCGCCTTCATCCAGCCAACCAGGGAGGTTGAAGCCCCTCAACTCAGTTTGTCTACAGTTTTAGTTAACAACATGTTTTTAGGCTAATAAGATAAGATCTCCACTCTGTCCATATATTTCCTTGTTCCCTCCCCTTCAGATCTACAGTTTGAAGGTTCCACCCAAGAGCTGACAGACCCCATTCACTGCAAGAACAGCTGATGTTCGGATCAGAGCTCAAAATAGTTTCAGTTCTTATAAAGTGAAACTCAAACAGTAGTTGCCACTGAGAGGTGAAATGGCGCAGAAAGGAGTTCAGCTGGACAAGGAAACAATTTGCTGTTCGATCTGTCTGGATCTACTGAAGGATCCTGTGACTATTCCCTGTGGACACAGCTACTGCACGAACTGTATCAAAAGCTTCTGGGATGGAGAGGATGCAAGGTGTAATACATCACGGTTAGTGCTGTGAAACTGCCATCATTAGGAATTCATCTTTCAAGAGAAATAAAGTGAAGACATTATTGCTTTTCATTAGTTTAAAAAAAAAACAGACTGATTGATTTTATGTAGTTTGTTGTTTATTCAGACTGTACTCGACCCTTAGCTTGTGCTTCCAGTTACTAAAGTTCAGGTTCACTACAGTGTATTTGGGTTGTGTGAGAAGGTTGTTTTAACGTTGATGCTTTTGTGTGATAAATTGTATTGACATTAATCAGTAAAACTTAAAAATGTAACTGCTAAAGTTGGTAAAGTTGGTTCACTGTGACAAAACTGAAAGGGTATGTTTAAAAGTGTACATTTTACAGATTCATCCAGTCATTACAGTCTCCAATTTAACTGTAGAGCCCAATGATCTGGTGCATTCATGTCCTGTGGGATTCAGAGTTGCGACAAGTAACCTGCTTGATTTATTTGTTTAAATGCATCTAACACTAAAGTATATATTTTACTCAAAATTACATTTTGAATTGAACCTGTCTTCTTCAAAAACACTTAAAGGACTTTATCAAATAATATAATTTCATTATATGTTATTACATTATTGGGGTTTCGTAACGTTTACAGCAGTGATTAATTTATCTGTCTTTCATGTACTGTATTTGAATTATTGTAATCAATAAAATGTTTGATTAAACTGAATTACTCAACAACTCAGTAATTTTGAAAACTATAGCCACCTCCAAACCCTGTGATTCTAAGAATCATGGATGAGGAGGTGCGGTTGTTTCAGTCTGGGTGTGTCACCTGTAGCCTGCAGAAAGATTGAGCCCTTTAAACCCCACTGACGTCACATACCCCTTGGAGGCAGACATGTTCACCTGTTATGCCTGGCCTGTGTCAACATGCAATCAAACTGCAAAGACTACTGTGTGCATAATCTGGTCCCATGTCATTCAAACATTTGGTTTCCTGGCCTGATTCCACTCAGACCAAAGTCCAAATTTTCAGTCTGATTCAATGAAACGCCTTTGTGACTTTCATGAGATTTCAGAAAGCTGCACTACCCCATACCATCCAGCAGGTCATGGTAGAGTAGAGCAAATAAGTCAGACACTGCTGTATATGCTACCCACCCCTGAAGCAAACAAACAGCACAGGTGGCCTGAACACTTAACTGAGCTGTTACAAGCTTATAACAATACAGTCCACGGTGCTACAGAGTTTGCTCCCTCCTACCTCATGTTTGGGCGACACTTGAGGCTCCCTGTTGGGTTGAGAGCAATAGAAAGAAATGCCTGTATGCATGTTGCATGTTTTAGCTGTGTGCTGAATTTTTATTTCATTTCGTTTTGTGTGACATGTTTACTGGGGTTGATGTGTTTGATCATATTTTCTCCCTTATTTGCAAACATTTACATTAAAGGTTCTGTAAATGAGATTCTAAACATTATTACAGCAGTTTCTGTAGAGTTTGAATTAAGTGTGTTTAGATGGTCTGCTAGGTAAAATTTTTTCAGTCTGTCTGGTTGCGAGGGAGAGTGATAAAATGGCTGTTTCTGGTTAAGCAAAAAGGATCTTACTGTTCAACAAAAAGGTCTATCTCTGTAGGGATCCTTTCCACAGTGTTGTCAGACACAGAGAATAACAGTCTAAGCTTGTCAGTGGCAAAAAACAAGCACTTTTAGTGGTCTTACTTTGGCCAGAGCATTTGTTCACAGCAGCCATTGCAGCCCTGTCACGGCTGCCGGCTGGGGCATAGTGCCAGAATTATTTCCGTGAATTAAGGGTTTATTTCAACCAAACCAGAGTTGGTGATTGCTGGAACAGTGGAAAGACTAACAAAGACGGTTTTGGTGAGTTTTATTTCGTTTCTGTCCAGTTTGAATCAAGTGTGATGATCTGCGAGGTAAAATGACAATGACTGTTTTTCACAATGGAGTCTGGTGCGCTGTAGCGCCCATTTGTTTTGGTCTGAGATGCTGGTGCTCTAGTGTGACATTTAGTGGCAGTGAATGTCGCTTACAGCCCCTTTAATGTACTGATGTGTGTCTTCTAAGTATTTGACTTTGCATGCACGAATGAATGAATGAACTGAACTGTGCACTGTCCCTTGGAGAGCCACACCTCCAACCACAGCCTCTAATGATGAGCAACAGGTGCGGCGTTATTGGTAAGGATGTGTTATACAGACGGAGCTGAGAAAAAAAGGGATGGGATTCACAGCAGACGGTTCTGGAAGCGGTCCAGCGAGATGCATCGCACAGCAGACGGTTCACAGAGTGAGCGTGCTGAGGAATGGTTCTCCCGACAGTCCACAGCCAAGGCGTTGTAGTGGTGGGATTACGTGTAGCAGCCGGGTCTGGGTCGACAGTTGCTCACCTGCCACCCAAGAAAACCGTGAGATTATGAAATATCTCAATTGTGAAGTTCCCATGTTGGTCTGATGGTGGCGCTACTGTATAGGGAAGGTGAGGGGGTCACTGAAAAAACATGAAGTCAAAACTTCATCCAGCAGGAACATTTCCAACAGAATTTACCTTTGACAGTTTTTCTGCACATACACACGTACACACTAAAAACACCACAAACAAAATCCATCTCACTCGAAAGGTGTTAAACCAGCCATAGTTTCTAATAAAACATAGAAAATGGTTGACATTGGTGGGTATTCAAATGTACTGAATGAAAAAGCAATATTCTCTTAAGTAGTAGATAAAGAGCGTAACAAAGAATATTTAACCTTAACAAAATAAAAGCAAACAATAATGAATTTTACAAAGCCTTCATTCTGCCCAATACACAGTATTAAGTATACAGTCTGCTTCCTTTATTCACTCTCTCCACCTCTAGAGGGAGACTCAACACAAGGCTACATGTGTCACAGAGCTGGTGCTGTGAGAGGTGATCTGCAACTGGTTTCTTTGTATCATCTCTATGATAGACATCAATTGTCAGCCAATTATAATGCATTGTTTTAATATTTTCTAACTGTGTTCTTACTTTACAACAATTAAGCCAAGAAAATGAACAACATGACCAATTATTTAGATCATGCTTATTGTAACTCTGCCTGCTTTGACTTTAAAAGTATAAATCTATGATCCAAAAAAATCATGTAATTGTTAGAAAAACAACATGTTACATTTAATAAGTAACATCTTATTCATTTGAATTGTTGACTGTAGCATAGAGGTTGCTGGGATCAGTGGAGGCTCCAGCAGAAGATGAGAAAGCTGTCACTGTGCTATAGGTCACTGCGTCACCTTCATCATCATCATCACCCCAAACCTGGAAGGAAAGAGAACAACTCATAAATGACATACACCTAAACTTAACCCAACATAACCTGACAGGAGTTCTGAAAGTCCTGATTTTGCTGCTATATAACAACTGAAATTGTTCTGCTTAGTACTTCTACACTTCCTGTGTGCACTGACGTGATAGTGAGCTGCTGTAGCAAAAGAGTTTCCCCTCGGGGATCAATAAACTATTTCTGAAATGTTCACTTTGCTGCAGCTTTTATCTGCCGATTGGATTTTGAAATATCTTGTGAGTGAAGTTCACATGTTGGTCTGATGGTGGGGTTGTATTGTGTTGTTCACATTTCCCACTTACTTTCTATAGAATGAAGTCAGCAATGTTTGTTGTTTTCTTATTCTCTTTCAGGTGTAGAACTGCACAGTTAATAGTGAATAACAAAAACCCCAATTTATAAAATCACAATTGTATAAACGTTTGATTATTCATTTTTAAAACTCACCGTGTTTTTATCCGTCTGTGTTTTGATCCCTGAAAAGACAAAAGAGAGTCAAGTTTAGTTTTAGGTTCCAGGTTTATCAAAACGTCTTGTTTAGAAGTTTCATCTGTGGTTGCTCTCACCTTCAGTTCTTTTCCATCTGATGACAACCACAACGGTTATTACGAGAGCTGCAACTCCCACAGACACAATGATGAGCCACCACCAACCTGGAAATAGAGCGTGTCTGTCAGTGTCTATCAATAAACCTTTCCTGCATGTCTTTTCTAACTGTAAATGTAGTTCTGTTCTGTTCAGTCACTGCCTTGTTGTTTGTTCCATTATTGTTATTTGTAGATGCTGTGTTGTTTGTGCCTGCTGATGTGGTTATTTTCTTATGTCCATTTATTTCTTGCTGTCGATGGTGATCTAATTGTTGTTGGTGATATTGTAGTTGTTGCATCATCACCTTAATGAATACAATAATAAAATGTAACAAACTGCACAGCTGGAAAAAACGTAACCATCTGAATGAAACAATTGACAAAGAATGAAGTGATTTTAAACAGCTCATCATATTCTCACCTGGTTTCTCACCTGAGGGCTGAGGGCTGAAGGGAAAGAGCTGCACTTTTTTAGTGTAGCCATCAGTCACGTTACATTTAAACAACTCATGATGTTTCGACTTCTGATTAAAGTGAGACGTTGTAAATGTGACAGTGGCTGAACAGGATTTCTGTGATCTCTTCATGTCTGTGAAATCATTCTGATTGCCCTCAAACTGCCACTTCACTGTGTGTCCACACGGTTCATATGTAGACACAGAGCATTTTAACGTCACCTTTTCATCATCCTCATGTTCAGTCACTGGTGAAGATGGAGATTTTGTGAGAGAAAGACAACAAGAGTGAAATTAACTTCATCACTGTGATCATAATTATTGTAATGTTTCAGTATATTGTTCTAACAAGACAGTTTGAGCTGAAAACATTATGATGTAAATACTCACTGGTAATAACAGACAGATAAACATGAGCATCTTGATGTTGTCCTGATTTGAACTGTTTGCAGCTATATTGACCAACATCCTCGACTGTGACCTTCTTTATAACCAGAGAACAGTTCGCTGTAACACTCAGTCTGTCTGATTTAGCTTTAGCATTTTTGTGAATCTGCCCACGTTCAAACAGCATTCCTGTGTTTCTTGAACCAATGAAGTGCCAGGTAGTACTGTTACACTTATCCTGATCATCTTTCACATTTTCACAAGACAAAGTGACTTCATCTCCAACTCTGTCAGTGAAGGAGGAATATTGCAGAGTTGCTGCTGTTGATAAAAAGAGAGAAATGTGAAAAATAAACTGAAATATTAATATAACTGTTATGTTCAGAGTTAGTGTGAAGGAGGAATTTTGTATCCTTACCTGGAAACCTGAACGCCAGCATCAGAAATAAAGACATTATAATCCATCTGAATTCAACCATCGTGCTTCTCTCTTGGTCTAATGCTCTCAACTGTCAAAGTCTCTAATGTGCTGCTTCTTAAAATGAATACAGAATCTACTTCCTGTGATAGGTAAGGAGTCACTTCCTTGTACTGACTTCAGTCTGTGTTTTCTCACCTCTGTTGGCTGTTTAATTTATGTTTGATATCAGCTTTTATTCTCTCTGATCTCCTTGCAGACATCAAAAGAGTGAAAAACCTTTAACTTTTATATTTTACACCTTTACATAAAGGGCTTTTATCAAACTAAATACTAAAAAAGTGTATGTTTTATCAGACTCTGATGTTACCACTTCAGTATTTTCATGTTATTCACACTGCAGAGATGAGTCTTTAGTCCTTTAATGATCTTGACCATATTGTTGTCCTAATTTGAACTGTCAGCAGTTGTAACGACCAACATCTTCACCTGTGACCTTCTATATAACCAGAGAACAGTTCACTGTAACACTCAGTCTGTCTGATTTATATTTGGCAGTTCCACGAATCTGCCCACGTCTAACCATTTCTGCTGCTGTGGTTCCTGAACGACTGAAGACCCAGGTAGTACTGCCACATTTATCCTTATCATTTATTACATTTACCTACTACCTACCTACCTACTGTACCTAGAATTATCACCATAACATATAACAGTTTCCAACAAAGCAGAGAGATTGGATATGTTGTCATTGACAAAAAGTAGTATGTCATTTACATAGAAAGGTGGTGGTCATAAAAGACTGAAGTGGCAGTGTAACCTTGGTGAATCACCCGAGCAAGTGATTCAAGAGAAAGTCTAAACAATAAGGGAGTTAAAACATACTATCTGCTAGAACTCAGTTGGATTTGTATATAATTGCAGTGGTTTTGGGGTTTTGTGTTCTGTTATTTCCTGTTTTATTTTGAAATAGTCTCCTTCCCTCTTGTCTTTTAGTTTTGCTTCCTGTCATTGATTGCTTTGATTGTTTTCACTTGTGTCTTGATCAGTTTCACCTGTGTCTCATTGTCTCCCTAACCTAAGTGTATTTAAGTCTGTGTCTTCCTTTGTTCAGTTGTTAGTTTGTTGTTCTACCTTTATGAGTAACCTGGTTTATGGTTTCCTTGTACTGTGCATGACCACTGTTGAATTTTGATTCTTCTGTTCAAGACTGCTTAACTGCTGTGAGTTAATGTTGCCTGCCTTATCCCGTGTAATCTTTTTTGTTAATAGTGATCTGCACCTGCTCTGCTACTCTGCGTTTGGGTCCTGTTCCCTCGCATTCCTTGTTTCCTGGCTTAACTAACTATAACAATAATAGATCTATCATGGAGATATGCCACGTTCAAAACCAGTGTCTTCTAAATCCTGCCACACATATGCATTTAGAAATTAAAAATCACATGGTGTGGAAAACAAAACAGTGGCTGCGATAGAATAGGGTCAGTGATTAAACTGTCAGTCAGTACCAATGTTAACTGTATATATATTACCTGTAAAATGAACCACCATTATCAGAAGTTGAGACATTTTAATCCATCTTAATTCAGCCATTGTTCCATTGTTCTGACACTTTTAACCATAAGTTTTTGAAATTCTACTTCATAAATATCTACTTCCTGTGGTGAGTCAAGTGTCTCCTCATCATAGTGATGTGTGGGTTTTGTTTTGTTTTTCCCCTCCTGAATTGTTAAACTTATAGGTGGAGCTTATCTGCTTCATCTACAATTTCTTGTAGATATCTAATAAGTGAAGAGAGAATTTATTTCATCTTTTAAATTTTATACATTCAGCTGCCTCTCACCTAGTGAGCTGCTGAGGGCAACAGTATTGGATCAACCAACAGTAAAGAGGTCAGAGGTCACAGCAGTCTGACAAAGATCCTAGGAATAAGAACTGAGGAAGTTGAACATGTGAAGATTGTTAGTTCAGATAAATGTTGGTAACAAAGCAACTCTTCTGTTCGTTTGTGTGTGTGTGTGTGTGTGTGTGTGTGTGTGTGTATATGAATCACTACTAACTGAAACCACAGCACACTTCCTTTCCACTGCGGTTTTCATGATTAGTTATTTGTTTACAGCCATGACCTCATCTTATGCTTTTGAACATTCCTGTGCTCACGGTATCAACATTTTAAGATTAAATATTTTACCCCTCTAAGTATCTGGGGACTCATGTGTGCAGGGAGACAGTCCACTAAGTTTTACAATACTTTAAATTACAGTAAGTGTTTTCAGTATTAGAGATTCTGTTTATTGTATTTGTCTGTCACTTACTCTGTCACTACACATGCATACCTAAAATACTCAAATTCAAAAATACACATAATATACAAGCACACGCTCTGTAAAAACACACATGTATGTGCACATTCAGCTACTGTCTGAGCCTGGTTATTTCTGTTCGCAGAAGTGTCACTGCCCAGCAGACGGGGTGGAAGTGTTGATTTGTGGTCAAGACTGATTCTGATATCATCTAATTTTTTTTCATATTCAGCATGGAAACACTTCCAGCATCTAACACTTAAGTAGGTGTCACATTACTCAGTACAGATCTAATAATGACATTAGTTGGAAGTTAAAGCTAATTTGGATCTAAAGATTCTTGTCTGTCTCTTACTCATTGCTCTATATATGCAGAGATCACCTGTCAGTCAAATGGTGTGCCACCCCAGAGCTTTCACACTGTAGACCTGTTGAATTTTCTTACCCAAAATTGTTAATTGTCATTTTAAGGCTGAAAACTCAAATTATTCATTATAACCAAGGGAGTTTAACAGCGTGTAGACAGGAACCTGAGCCCATCAAGAGATGGGGTCACTGAGACCACAGCAGTGTGTGACTATCTACCTGCATATCCACCTTCCATTATGAAATCTATTATTGTAGAAGATGAGGAAATTACAAAACACATTTTAAGTGTTTTTTATTTTTTTTAATTCGCACGTGATATTTGTATCCGTTACAATAAAGTGAAGACTGTTACTGACTGCATTACAGCTCAGATCATTAAAGCACACAATGAATAATTCATAAGAATATATTAGACTCTCAACAAACAGCGTGTGGCCCTGCAATCCTATTACATAATTGCGGACGGCACACAGACACAGTGTGCATCTCTCCTAATTTGAAGCGACCAGTGTGTGCGGCTCCTTGTTGATGATGAAACCAATGTATTTATGAAGTCGGGAAGAACGAGGAAGCAAGAAGAAAACACACCGCCACCATAAATGTGTTGAGAAAATAATGTATATGATACGGCTGCTTTCTTCTTTTACAGTGGCCTTCCTGTGTATTGCTGTAGATTGGTCCACAGCGCCCACTACAGTGTCGGAGAGCAATGGCAACTTCTTAACACATGAGAGCGCTGCTTGCATGAGTATTTATACATTAATTAATAAACAAAAAGCAGACAGTGCTCACAGACCTGCAGAGGAGATGGCACACTGGTTGCCACACAGACCATGCTGAGAGCTTTAGGGTTAAGGCGTGTACACATATCTTTCTTTTCTGGTCTCTATGTGGACAATTTGTTATCATAAAGTACTGGGAATTCAAAACAAGTAATTAGTTTTTTTCATCCATCTTTCAATTCAGGCAGTGGTCAATAGCAATTGGCTGCACCCACTGTCTGTACTCGGCCAAAGATTTTGATAAAGGCACAGTATAAATGCAATCAGTTTTGATCAGTGGAGTGTGACAGAGGCATAAAGGTCTCCCAGGTTTTCATAGTACACTGTGCCACCATCTTCTTCATTATGCACCTGTGAAAACATTTAACAGAGAGTTAGCAGCTCCAAAGTAACACCTGGGGTTTTTAGTGCTTTGCTCAAGGGAACCTTAGTGATAGGTATTGGAGCAGATGAGAACATTACGGCGGGGACACACAGGACACGGAAGAGCCCTCGGAGACGTTTTAAGTCAACTTTATGGTGACGGTGGAGGCTGCAATTTGTGGTGTCTTTGTGGTGTCTCGTTTAAAGGCCCTGTGAGTTTACATTTTTTCTTTCTTTCTCTGTGCTCTTCTCACTGGTTACCATGCACCACTGAGGATTTAGCAACATTTAATTCAGAGTCTGATGACGGTTGGTTGTCTGTTCACTATCAGTCACATCTATAAAACCACACCCACGTAGTCCTGATGAAGTGTTAAACTCTTAATAAACCTAAATATGTTTTTTACTTTGATTGTTGCTTATTTAGTCATTAATATTTAATATTATAGAACAATACAAATTTAACAGGGGCTTTAACATTTTTATGCTCTCATCATAATAAACCCTTTTGACATAGGTTCCAAGGCTTCATTTTGACACACCACTCTTTCTTTGTCAACAGTCAACTTCTTTTCTTTCTCTACAGTCAGTACTGTTTTTTCTTAATGTTTAGTCTTTAAGTAATTGTGAAGAACAAATATCACAAAAAAATGTTTTGCTGTGTAAAATCACAATTGTAAAAATATGATTCAGTCTTAAAACTCACAGTGTTTTCATCCATCTGTGTTTTTTTCCCTGAAAAGACAGAGTTGACTTCAGCTTCAACAGGGAAAATCCAGGTTTATCAAAACTTTTGTTTTTAAATGTTTCACCTGTGAATGTTCTCACCTTTACTTCTCGTCCACATGTTGACAGCCACAACACCTATTACGAGTGCTGCTAAACCCACTGACAAAATGATGAATCTCCACCAACCTGGAAAGATAATGAATATATTTAAAACATTTTGGCTACAGTTTTCTGTTCTGTTTTAAGCACAAAAAGGGGCATGTGCTTTTTGAAAAAGTGTTGATTTTTTTTATTAAATCAAACAATTTCTGTACAAAAACAACATCCATTAGTAATGCCTCATATACAGTACAGTGTACATTATGCGTCAGCTTGACATTCATATGTTTCACTTCAAAAGCACAGAGAAAGAGGTTCTAGAGAGAGCTGCTAAATGTCCCCACCTTGTGGTTTTGTCGTATCGTCGTTTGCAGATGTTGCTTTTGAACTTTTTTCAGTTGCTCTCACTGTTGTTGCATCCTCACCTGGACAAATACAATAACAAAAGGCAACAACGCATCAACCTCATGTTTACCATTTGCAGTAACTAAATTAGAAAGAAAGATATAAAACTTCAAATACATCAAATGTATCAGATCCTCACCTGACCACTCAGGGCTGATGGTAAACTGCTGCACTTTTCCAGTGTAAATATTGGTCGCTTCACACATAAATAATCTATACCTTGATGCGTAAATGTAATGAGAAGTCATAAAGAGCACATTGGCCAAGCAGTAATCCTGTGATGTCTTCACATCTCTGATATCTTTATCCACATCTTTACCCTTAAACAGCCACTTCACTCTCTGTGAACACCATCCATATGTCGACACAGAGCAGGAAAATGTCACCTTTTCATGGTCCTCATATTCATCAACTGGTGAGAAGAGATTAACCTTAACGTCATCACTGTGATCATAATTATTGTAATGTTTCAGTATATTGTTCTAACAAGTCAGTTTGAGTTGAAGACATCATGATGTAAATACTCACTGTTAATAACAGACAGATAAACATGAGCATCTTGACCTTGTTGTTGTCCTAACTTTAGCTCTCTGCAGCTGTAACGACCAACATCCTGGGCTGTGACCTTCTTTATAAGCAGAGAACAGTTCGCTGTAACGCTCAGTCTGTCTGATTTAGCTTTAGCATTTTTGTGAATCTGCCCAAGTCCAACCAGCTCTACTGGTGGTGTGTTTCCTGCACCACTGAAGAGCCAGTTTGTATGTTCACATTCATTCTGGTTGTATGTCACATTTTCACAAGGCAAAGTGACCTCATCTCCATCTCTGACAACAAAGGACGAGTATTGTCCAGTTACAGCTGTGAAGGAAATTAAAGAGAAATGAGAACATGGCTATTATATTTATAGTATGAAATATTGCCAATGACAAACAGACCACTGTGTTAAAACAAATAATTTCCATCTTTTGTTGAATAGGGTTAACCTAATGTTTTCTGTTGGAAAAACTGCTGTTATATATTTAAATACTGTCTTACCTGCAAAATGAAGCAGCATCAGAAATAGTGACATTTTAATCCATCTGAAACCAGACATTTTGCTGTTTCTCTGTCAGTGTCTAATGAACTAATGTTTCCTCAGAAAGACAGATTTCCTTTTTTTGTGATGAAGTGTATGTGTCATTTCCTTTTGGTTGCTTAACTTGTATTTTATGTTTCTGTCAGTGAGAGAGGGAGCGTTTTTGTGTGAAGGCTTGATTAAAAGATTTGACATAAGACAACAAACAACCCTCACCAAAACAAAAAAACGTAATACTGAACAAAGACAGATTAACTGGTATCAAGCTTTAATAAGAGATGAAGGTGTCAGTGGTTAGTGAGCTGTCAGTTACTTTGTGTTTCTTCTTTGTGTTTTTCTGTTCCTATATGTTATGTTGAAAGATAAACAGGAAGTTACAGCAAATGAATTTCCCTTTTTTGTTCCTTATGTGGCCACATGGTTCCAAATGTCTTATGTTGGAATGAATGCTGTGTCATATGTGGTGTTATGTGGTGCACCACATCCACTGTTTAATTACCAGCCGTGGACCTTTGTTGCATGTCATACCCATCTCTCTCCCCATGATTCCTGTCTCTCTCCACACTGACTCTCAAATAAAGGCAAAATGCCAAAAAATAATCTTTCGAATACTGGATAAAGTCAGTTTGAAAAGAAAAGTCAGGGATTAAGGTCAGTAGCATTCATCATCTGGGGACCATGATTGACTTTACAATATTTCATGGCAATCCATCCAATAGTTGATGAGATATTTCACTTATGAGCAAAAGGGTGGAACGACCAACTGACCGACTGTCATCACCATGATAGCGCTCCAAGCTAGCAGCGGTGCTCCACGGTTGATCTGTCAGCCCACCACTTTGGTCCAGATTAAAATATCTCAACAACTAGATGCATTGGCACACAACTTTGTACGGACATTTATAGTGTCCTCAGGATGAATTGGGTATGATTATTTTGGTGATCCTCTGACTTTTCCTCTAGCGCCACCATGAAGTTGACATTTGTGGTTTTGAGTTAAATGTCTCAATAACTATTGGATGGACCCCAGATGATGAATTGTAATCTTTTTTTTTTGATCCTCTTACTTTTCATCTAGCAACAACATCAGGTCAAAATCTTAATTTGTCCAGTACTTTAGTTTATGACCTGTTGTGGAAAAAAAAGATTTCACTTTTTCACTTTCAGACCTGAAATAAACACCAAGAAATACTAAAGTATCTTTCAAAGTTTTATTCTTTGCAGAGAAGGTCAGATCACATTGTGTCTCGTGATTCAAGTCACTGAGGACTTTTTCTGTATTAAACCAGACCATGATCGTTCCCCAATCTTAGAGGCATAATGAGTAGGATTTTCCTAAAGAACAATGTATAGACTCATACAAAAACAATCCCTTTCAATCATCACTTGCCCTGCCCTCTGCCTGTATTTTCTTAGTTTCTTATTAGTTTGCTGTGTTCGGGATGTTTCTGGGGCATCAACCTTTGGGCAGTGGTGTGTAGCCCCCAGCCAATAACAGGGTCCTGACCTCACACCCTGCACCCTGCTGCACATTCACACAAAATCCCAGCAGGGTTTTGTGGGGATGTGGCCGTGTTAATTTGTGCTTTAGAACGTAACCACCGTGAAACAATCAGAAAATAACATTTTATTTCTCTGCTTTGTTCTCCCTAATGCCGCTCCCTCTCTTCATTCACTCTCTAGCTCGGTCGACCACCATCTCGACCAAATCTCTGCTGGTACATCTTAAAGACAAACTACAGTGTGTGTGTTCATGGTAATGAAGGAATAGGTCACCCAATGCAACAATGTGGCTCATTGATGTGGGTTTTTTTATATAGATTTGAGCGCCATGGCACAGAGAAAATACGATATATCAGGCTTTGGATATTGTTGGGTGTATACATGCATAGATTTGTTGGGAGAATATTCCCAGACTTGTCCTTTGAGAAAATACTGAGAAGCATTCTTGAACACACGAATATTCCTGGAATCCGTTGAATAGCATTCTGATAAGACAAATGTGAAGGGCAATAAAAGCCTTTTAGGCAGATACGAGGCAGAAGCTGTTTGGGAGTGGACCACCCCTACACCCCAGACATCCAGTCATTGTTGATGTCTCTGCCAAAATTACAGAGACACAATCTGGATGTGTTTATTTTAAGATTAGTGCATTCCCAGGCCCTAGATGGCTCAAGACCAAGTGCACTAACTGTGGAAAAATGAATTGCCACTGTTTCCATCTTTGCTGAGTCTGTTTATGTGTGTTTATCTCATTTAAAAATACAGCATGCACTTGTCGGACTAGGAGAGTTTAATAGAAAGGAAAGTCTTACTGGCACAAATCCACTGCTCAATATCTCATTCACAGATATCTCAGAGTCTTGTTCACAAGTTTCTCCAGTCCATCTTATTTTTTGCAGGACGGTGGAAGGAAGCTGAAGTAAACATGGAGGGAAGATGCAAACAGAAACTCAAAAAATTCCAAACTTCTTGCTGTCAAGTGACAGTGCCGACCAATACTTTAACTGAAGTGACTTGCTGTTGCAAGAATAGCCAAGTCTGACTCCTCTGACTTGAAGAGACAAATGTTTAGAAATGAAGAGTTCAGTGCTGAAACAGAAGCCCAAAAAGTATTTCACCCTTTCTTTTATTCAACATCTCCCAAAAGTTAAGCCTGTTATTGGTTAGTGTGGGCATTAGGAATCATCTTAAAGGCTTCTGCATTATGCATTGAACATACTAGTTCATACAAAAGTGTGTATATGTGTGGCGAATGGACACGCGAAAAGTCGGGCGAAAAGTCTGTCATCATAGAGACGGGTGAGACATGATGATTCGTACAAACTGGGATGCCAGTGCACTTTCTCTTCTTGAAGATATTCATGGTGTTGCATTCAATTGTTCACTGGAAACGTGACAAAAGTATTTGTGTGAAGAAAAAACAGAGCTAGAAAGTGAAGTTCAAATCCTGTCTGCTTGTCCTACCTCTGTACATCTGGCCAATCACCGCATAAAGTGGGTGTGGTTGTCAGACAGAGTTGTGGAAAGTTAAATCAGAATCAGAATCAGAATCAGAAATACTTTATTGATCCCCGTAGGGAAACTCTTTGTTACAGTAGCTCGTCTTTACGTCAGTGCACACAGGAGAAAACGATATTATACACTATAAACAGGTCAGAAATAAATTAAGTAACATGTTGGTATAAGTATAAGATAAACTAAGTGTCGAGTACCAAGTGGGTTTACTGGTAGATGGTGAAGTACAGTATAAATACAATGTCACTAATTATGTAATAAATAATAGTAAAAGCGGAGGTGCATGTACTGTCGAGAGTAA
This sequence comes from Siniperca chuatsi, assembly GCF_020085105.1. Taxonomy (NCBI): domain Eukaryota; kingdom Metazoa; phylum Chordata; class Actinopteri; order Centrarchiformes; family Sinipercidae; genus Siniperca; species Siniperca chuatsi. The sequence goes on from NC_058057.1 coordinate 24,661,678, forward strand.
TTGAGGTATATCCGTAACAGTAAATAAGAAAAACTAACAAGGGAAAACTAATATTGCACTTGAGTAGTAAACAGAATATTGCACAATTATTATTAATTATGGCGGAGATGTAATGCTCAATGTCCAAAGTTGCCCTGTGAAGTTTTCTTGTAAACAAACAAACTTTGTGTTTTACAGATATTTTGAATATTTTATCCTGCATTGTTTACATCCGTGTTTTGCAAGCTTGCACTGTTCTTCTTCACTGCCTTTTCTGGCCATTGCTATGTTTCTTACCACCACCAACTGTTGATCGGTAAAATAGCATGAAACCAGAGGAAGGAGTGTGTGTGAGCATATAAAATTACTTTTCACATGGGTTTGTTTTTTGTTGCTAGACTGCCACAAAAACGTTTTTTGGCTGGTTTATCTGATAGGCAAAGCAAGCAACTGGGTCCCAGACCCTCAGGGGGCCCAAAGGCTCTAGGTTTAACATGTGGTAGTTTGTGGTAATTTAATTAATTGCTAATTATGTTGTTTATGTTGAATGCAACCCTAAAGGACATTTTAAACTGAAATGGTAGGGGTCTTGAGACAACACCTGTATTGTTATCTGATCTTGAGGCCCTGTCTTGTAGAGGGGCCCCGAGCTAAACGCTAGCTTTAAAGGAAATGTTTGAAATTTTAGGAAATACACCTTTGCCCTTATTTGCTGAGAATTAGGTGAATATATAAGTACGAAGCTACCGCCAGAGGCCACTTAGCTTAGGTTAGTACAAAGCCTGGACACAGAGGGAAACAGCTAGCCTGGCTCTGTCCACAGGTAACAAAGTCCAATTATCAGCACCTAAATCAGCATCTAAAATTCACTAATTAAGCATTAAGTATCTTGTTTGTTTAATCTGTGCAAAAGCCAAAATGGTGCCAGACTGCTTCTTTGTCAGGACCAGTAACTTCCTGGAGTCTCTGCTGGTTGCAGGGCAACTGGTATTTCCCAAAATGTCAAACTTTTCCTTTAAAGCTTTTGTTATTTCTATCTATACTGTATATTAGGTGGGGCATTTCACAAAATAAATTTGACCTTAATAAAGTTACATTCATACTGCACAGAGAGTGGGGGTTAAATGTGGCTCATAGCTCATTTTTGAGATGAATCTGTTTTGTCTCATTACACTTTTAGAGATCTGTCAATGTTTAGATGAGTAAAACATTGCGAAAGGGGAAAAGTAAAATATGGTGATATGTTGCATTTCTTTGCATTTAGACCAAAAACCGGAGGTACAGAGAGGGTATTGCAATTTCTGTAAAATTTTTGACCTCAAAAAGAAAAACAAAACAAGCTACATTTAAATTTTCATGCATTTTTATTCATAATTCTACACAAAAGCCCCCCTTATGTCAACTCTTGTAGTATCTCGGTGCCAAGAATGTACAGAGCAGTTCTCTTGGGAGCTGCAGAGAATCACTTAACATTCCCTGTGAAGAGCTGTGCTGTCAGGCAGCGTATCCTAACAACCACACAGAGGAAACAAACAGAGCTGAGGGGTGACACTGATGAATGCAGGGGGGCCAACATTGCTAGGATTTAGGATTAATCACATTTCCAAAATAAAGGCACCTGCAACGACACATATCTGTAGATGGGATTACACTCGCCACATTTACATTTAGGTCACAAACGTCAATGTGTAGAGCCTTCTGTATTCCAGGAAGTCTGTATGATGGTTAAAGACATCAATTTTTGGAGTGGAAAACCGACAGGAAGTTCCTTCTTGACCTAAAAAAAGATCTTTTGTTTGTTTTGTAGATTTCATGCCAATCTGCCACCAGATTTAGATTTTTTATTTTCATTTTTGGGTACAAACGGGAATTGTGACCTGCTAGTAGAAGTGAGAGTGGGACAGCAAAACCATAAGCAATGGGCATCCATACCAATCTCATTGAAATATGGCCAGTATAACTGCTTCTTGCTCTTCACCAAAGATGGATAGGTAGATCGACATGTCATTCTGCCATTAACAGGACAAAATAACATAATTAAAGTGGCTATAATTGATATTTTTATAATAACAACTGATCAAATGACAATGTGTAATGTAAAAGTGTAGCCAGATCAGGAGTGGGCCAAACCAGAGCGAAAAGGAGAGTGAATACTGGACTAACATTTATTAGGAGGCCAGACACCCGACTCCAAATGAATGATAATGTTGCTCCATAACTGCTGGATGTGTAAATAAGCAACTGTTTGCTAATTTGTTTTCCTTATCAAATGCAAAGGTGGTGATCTGTCAATGTTGAGTTGATAGCTTGTTCTGCTGCCCTCAAGTGACCAAAAAAATGAATGCAGGTTTAAATAAATGTACAAAATATTATCAGCAAAATGTCTTTAAAGTATTAAAGTAAAGGCTTTCATTATGTAAAATTACTATATCATCACTTATATTTCATATTATTAGATTGATCAGATAAGATGCAATAACACATAAGCTGCATTTTAATTGTGCTGCTGGTTGAGATGGATCTGACTTTAACTTATATTGTGCATATTAATCCATAACAATGCATTATATGCATTATATAAGATGATCATATGTTTTGCATGAAAATTCCTATTCTACAAAGGAACCAGTAACTACAGCTGTCAGATAAATGTAGTGGAGTAATTTTCATTTGAAATGTAGTGGAGCAGAAATATGAAGTCACATAAAATGGAAATACATCAGTAAAGTAAAGTTCTTTAATTAAGTATAGTATTTGAGTAAATGTTCTTAGTTTTTTTTTCCACCTCTGATAATAAGAAATACTACAAGGATGTTCTTAACTCTTACCACAGATACACTATGAAGACTGGTAGTGGTAGTAAACAGTAGATGATAAATAAACTCAGTATTGATGAAGACAGGTACATGTTTTTTTCATTTTATATTTCATATCTACTGAACATGAGGAAGACAACTGCATGATGTCACAATGAGGGCGGGGTTATGCAAATGTGGGCGAAGAGGCAAAGGGAGGATGTGAGCATCGGTCTTTCCCATCATCATCATCATCATCACCACCACCACCACCACCATCCTCTGAGGTGTGTCTGGAGCTGCAGACAGACAGACGGACTGAAAAAGACTCGTTCTCTTTGTTCACACGGAACATGGCGTCAAAATGTCCAAAATGCGACAAGACGGTGTATTTCGGTAAGTGCGTGTTTTCTGTGTAACCGCCCAACGTCGAGCCTGTTATCAGAGGCGAAGCTGTGACTGCTGGGTGGGAGTGTTAACATGTCATGAAGACAGAGTCCGCTATTCTTTAATTCTTCGTTTTTGTTAATGCATTACGTTTGTTTCCAGTGAGGGGGGTTCGTGTTTAAACCAGACTAGATTTATTATAGGCCAGATACAGAGTTCATAGAGGATCTGAGATGACGTGTACCCAAAAAAAAAATGGGGTTTCATTTTGTAAAATTATTTAATAATTATATTATTTTATAAATATACTGCGTCTCACTGAAAACTTAAGAAGCATCCAGGAATGTTGTACAAAACACTGATGATTTAATTCATGACTATCTTATAAATCACCTCTTCTTTTTAAAGGAATGTGCGCACAATCTTTATTACAGGTATTACCTGGTAATATGGAGAACATTAATATGGGGACAACACACCTTATGTTATATACTGACTTATGCAAAATCACATGGTGAAAAGTTAAACTCATGTTCATCCTACTGAGTCCCGTTGATTTCTAATGTTTCACTGGGGCCAAAATCAAAGAACAAATGTTTTTCAGATCTGAAGGTGCAAAATATTTTGGTGAAATTGAAATCATTTTCAGCAATATGGATGAAAACTCCTATTGTGGTATATGTATTGTTTGGGCATACACTGTATATATACCATGATATAGTACATTTTAATGTCCTATTAAAAAATCCAGTATTGCCATAAAGCAATCCTGCAGCATTGTCCACAAAGGCCTACCAAAGCTATGAAAGTGACAGCTTCCACGATATAAATGGTAAGACAAAATCTCTGACAAAGTATCTGTAGCTGTTTCGATATTAGTGTTAGAAGGACGAGCTATATGCTAGCAGCAGATAATGCTAAAGAAAGACTATTAAAGGAATATTTTAGCGCTCATAAGAGGCCTTGAATCCGATTGCACTTAATGGGTGGATATTCCATTTATAATGTATGTTGTGTTATCTGACCTGAAAGTTAAAAGCGTGTTATGGCCTGCACTGTAGATGAGGGCTGCAACTAATGATTATTTTCAATATCGATTGTTTTGTCTATAAAATGTTACAAAATGGTGAAAAAATTCCAATCACAATCTCCTAAAGCCCAAGTTTAAATATTCAAACCGCTTGTTTTGTCCATCACCATCAGTCCAAAACCCAAAGATATTTAGTTTACTATCACAGAAGACTAAGAAAAAACAACAAAAATGATCATTTGAGAAGCTGGAACCAGTGGATGTTTTGACATTTTTAATCAGAGCTGAAATAGAGTAAAATTACTCCAAACTAGGGGTGTCGCAATATACCGGTACTGGCGATAATCGTGATATTTAATAAATATTGATATCATGTTAATAATACACATAATATCGTGTGAATAATCCAGTGCCTCTTTTCCATTTCTTTCCGTTCTCGCTTTGTCATAGTAGGTGGCGGTAAAGTAAAGACAAAACAAAGTTAGAGATGAATTTGACTGATAGCATTGTTATTTGATTATTTTTCTAATTTTCTAGATATCGCAATAATATCGTTATCATGAATTCTTTTGGCCACAATAACCGTATAGTGAAAATCTGAAATCGTGACAGCCTTACTTCACACCATGTTGGGTTTTATTAAAACGAGTTTGGTCATGTATATTGCGTGCTCTCTGTCACTTAACGTTATGATTCAGCACCCATAAACTGGCCTGGCTTCAGCAGAAAAACTAGCTAATTTAGTCCTGCTGTTTGAGCTGTACGAAGTCTCTCCCTTGTGGTTAAACAAAAACACTTAATGAAGGCAGGAGCGCTGTGCTGTGTTCATGGTGCTCTCTGAAAACAACGGTAGTTACGGTACGGGTGATAATAATGTTGATAATTCTTGGTGGTGTTGTTATCATCAGTGTGTTTCACCACGGCATATAGTAAAACCAGTATACCGGCACACCTCTACCCTACAGTACAAAACTTCAAGTCCCAACAGGAGGATTATAGTACTACAAAGTCTCAATTATAAACTCACTGCTGAGTACCACAGACGTAGGAGCCTGAACATTACAGTGATGTCCCAGCACTCAGTTTTTTAATCTTTTCCAAATATGGCTGTGAAATGAATGTGACAGTTTCTCTCAAATACGTCAAAAAATGCCTGAGATGGTGAGTCCCAGGCTCAAACTGGTAACCGCTCTGTTTTGAAGCAGCCCAGACTGGGCTATAATTGGTTCACTATCTTTGGACAAGATTCCAGGGAGCCATTAACAGTCCTGTTTGCTTGTGGTCATCAGGCTAAACTGTCAGCGTATGACAAATCACCATCTTTACATTTACATGTATGTCCACCATTAAAAGAAGGTGGAATGAGTTTACGTGGGTTGGTCCCTGGTTACTAGATGCTTGTGTTGATAAGATGAAACGTTAGTTTCTTTTCCCTGACTGGAAGCAGCGTTGTTAAATAGTCGTGAGAAAAAAGGGTGATATCATCTTCCCCAGGAGTGACTTTAGTGACCATATATCAGTTTTCAGCTTCTTTTCATTGTGGAGCTACAACACATGGCATTGTAAATAATTTATTGATTGCACATATGGATCGTTTTTCTTTTTGTTCTTTCCCCTTCATTTCGCTGGAGAACAGCAGCAAAGCCCCGCCCTGCAGGTTCAACCCAACATGCTGTTCTCTTGTTCTCTCTTTCTTTCTTGAAACTATGCAGTAAATTTAAAACAAATATGTTTCCTCTGGCTGTATGAAGTGTTGTTTTGTAGCTGTACAGGGAATTTATTGTGGAGGAAATGCATTTTATGAAGTTTAAGCTCAGCTATTTTGGGACTTTGAGCTTCAAAGTTGATCCACTGAGAATTTTTTTGACAAATGTTTGTCCAGCATTTCATTAATGCAACAAATTTAAGTTACAACAAAACAAACACAAACCTACACACAAAAGGAAAACAATTAACACAATTCAAAGGAGGCTGTTTTGAGGGGAAACCATCATCAGGAATTTGAATCTTCATGGAGATGTTGCTCTAGAAATTGCAGACTCAAATATTATTATTATTATCATTATTAAGTAGGTTAACGTTATTTGCTCAGTAAATTTTTACAATTCATAGGTTATGGCTTGATAAGCACACTAACACACTACTGTACACTTGTTACACACACACACATGTCCTCCACCATCAATGCAAAGTGCTCGCTGTGTGCCAAGGTGACTTACCGTCACATATCACAGTGACAGGCTGGGCAGTGAGTGCAAACAGGAAGTGTCATGTTGTATCAGGGCCTCCGTGTATCTGCTGGGATATTCTGGGAGGAGGACAAACAGATAAAAGACTGTTAGTGAACCTCTCTCCCTCTGTGCATCAGTCTGTCCTTTCTACACATTCTCTGTGAATGAAACTGCTGAGTAGCTTGAACAAAGGCTTTTTTTAGGGACTGTACAAAAATGATTGGGCCATGAAGGGGGAGGATTATGTAGTTTTTCTTTATGCTGAAGGGAGGGTAGTTTAACTCTTCTGGGAGAGCCTATTATTTTTTCTCACACCAGATTTATATTTTTCCTTGCGATATAGTTAATAGTTACATAAATAGTTACATCAAAAACATGGCTTTTGTGTGCTCTCCGTCCAAATGCAGTGGAAAGAATGCGCTTTAGGTTGATATGAACTCCCAAGAGCCTGTCAAGTGTCTTTAACTGTAACAGTCTTGTGTATCATGGAACAAAGCGTTAGTTCAGAATACATTTTTACTTATGCCTTGTATCCAGATTGTGTCAAAAATGAATTAAAAATGAATGACTTAGTGCATTTGTGTACAAATTGAGCACAATATGTATGTTTCCTTCCCTTTCTATATGCTATTGCATATGCGATCTGTTTGAGAAGCCGATTCTTCCACCGTTAGATTTCATTTTCCCAAAATACAACTTTTAATGGATGCAATTTCCCCTTTTAATATTTTATCAAGATCTCATCAAAATAACAGTAAACACTTTTTTAAACTAGTATTTAGTATTTTGACAAGGATGTTATAATCTTAGCTCTGATCTGATTGTGTTTTCTGGACCATTTCTGTTGTGCAACACTTTTCAGTTGTACTTTGTTTTTAATGTTTCTGCCCCCTCTGGATGTGGCTTGAATGATTGGATCTTCATTTTTTTCGTTGGTACATTTATACTGTTGGTGATTTTATTTCTTCATTGGTCTACCCCTTTATCATCTGGTTACCCAGGACTGAGTACCTGGCCCATTCACCTTAGCTGGATCTTTATACACGTTTTGACGGGTTAATGTCCCCTAAACACCACACGAGCATGTAACACTGTAGTTTTACGACACAGGTTGATTTAAATTCCTAATTTCTGTCTCTTTTGCTTCCACAGCGGAGAAGGTGTCGTCTTTAGGGAAAGACTGGCACAAGTTCTGTCTGAAATGTGAGCGCTGCAACAAGACGTTGAATCCAGGAGGCCACGCTGAGGTAAGAGGAAGTGAACAGAAGGAGGCCTCAAACTGGAGAGTTGAGAGAGTATATTTTAAGATGATGCTTCAATCTAGAGCGATTTATGAAGTGTAACAATATGTTTAAAATGAATATTATTTTTGTGCTATCATTAATATGTAGTGGCCCATGATTGCCATTTTTAAGTGCTTTTATCTCACTTTAGAATAAACTTTTCTCAACTTTTGACTGATCAGGAAGAACAGAGACACTGCTGGAACAGATCATAACAGACTCTTTCTTTGGTGCAGTTTGTCCAGGTAAAAGCAGTGTCATTTAAATCCAAGTGGCACCAAATCGCTGCACTGAGACATCTGAAAGTGTCGTTTTCATACGTACTGTGGTGCATTTTTTTTGGGGGGGAGTTTAAAATAATCTGAAGCTGATTCAAATCACTTCATTCAGTTCAGTTCAAGGATTTGTAGTCACTGACTTTGTAGTTCGTTCACTTTTTTTTTTCCTAAGTTAAGTGAACGCATCGTCATTCAAAAGCACTTCATTACTTACCTCAGTAAGTGAACACATCACCATTCATTAGGCCCGATGTTCAGCGCTGATTCTGACTGTCTTCAGGTCAGTAATACTTTAAGTCTATCTGTGGTCCATCTGTTACGTTCAGTTCAGTACAAAACTAGCCGATACAAGCTCTGCACACACGCTTAATCATTTCTCAGTCTATTATGTACAGCAGTAGAGTTGTCAGATTCTGATTGTTTCTGTGGCTTTCGCAGTCTCTTAATGAGCTTGTAAGGAGGACTTTACGAACTGTGAATCACAGCTGAGCTGACAACGCCGCTCTCAGTCACCAGTGAGGAGCTCGACTGCTAAAAGCTACTGATTGTCAGTCAGTGACAATGGTGATTCAGTATAGTCAGCTCAGTTTCAGGATTCGTTGTCAAAGATTTGTTCGTATATGTACTGAACACTTCTAGCACAGCCTGTGTAGACAGATGGATTGATTAAAAAAGAAGCTGAATGTTCGGTCAGACACGCAGACGACTGAAAAACGTGAAACGGCTCCGTAACGGTCCAGACATGTCTGAATTACAAAGGGCCATTACTTTAGATGAAGCCAGCAACGTTGCATATTTTATTTCTGAAAAGGATCATACATGGGAAGTCAAGCTGAGGACATTTTCCTGGAAAAGATACATTAGTCTCTATTTGCTTTAAACAACGCCCAGTTAGCATAAAGAGAGTTATGTGTCACAGGCTTTCACAGAGAATAATAAAGTTAAGTGATGGTAAACACACCACTGATGCTCATATTTAGCTCTTTTGTCATGCATTATAAATTGGTGTGAACCGAGAAAATAACAGAGAGCAGACAAGTCTTATAAACTTCTGTGAATAAGTCCTGCTTCATTTGTTATTTGGCATTATGTGAATCCAAACAGACTAAATATAAAAAACGTGTTTAACTAAACTTTCCCAGTTTGATTCAGAACACTGAGAAACTTGACCTTTAGTTCCACTCAGAGACTTGACGACTGCTTACTCTCCCTCCCTCTTGTATTTTGCAGCATGATGGGAAGCCTTACTGCCACAAGCCCTGCTACGCCGCCCTCTTTGGGCCAAAAGGTGCCGTTTCTTCTTGTTTACACTTAAAAAGAACATGTAACAACTCTGTATTGGTCGCTTTCAGGTTTTTAAATGCGACGTTTGCATGTGTTTTAGGTGTGAACATCGGCGGAGCTGGTTCCTACGTGTACGAAAATCCCTCCAATGAAGCCCCTGCTGCTGTTTCCATGGAAACAGATGCCAAACCAGAGGAGGAGAAAAAAGCCCCCGCACGGGGACCAGTGAAGGGTGAGAAATATGTGGAGCAAAAATAGAAAAACATCATATGTTGGGAAGATAAATTCAATGTCTGCTAGAATATTATCCTCTCTGGAGGGGATTAGGTTAGTTTCACTCACTTTAGTTGCATAGATGGTTAACATACTGAAGATACAGGAAAATCAAGATGACAAAAGGAGAAACTCACAGAGTGAGAAAATATATTGAACTGTCAGTAAAAGCTGAGAAAAAGAAACTTGAATATGGCTGATGCAGATAAAGATGTTTGAGTCAAAGTGATCATTTGAAGATGTGAGTGTTTAAGGAGAAAAACTGGGAGATAAAAATAGAGAGATTGATAACAAGAGAGATTGTGTTGGAAATAATAATCTTCACTTGTTGCCGTATAAGGCTGTATAAATTACTCCACAGCAAATAATCCATTATTCCAACTCAATGTGACTTTCTCAGCTGCAAGCTTCTCATCTTTCTCTGGAGGGCCCAACATCTGCCCCAGATGCAACAAGACAGTATATTTCGGTAAGCAGATTGGTATCTTCATATCTCACACTTTGCATGTATTATATGAGTGTTGGAATGTGTCTAAGTGACTAAGGGGGCTGGTTGCCATGGTGACTATCTCCATGATGGTGTGTGTGTGTGTGTGTGTGTGTGTGTGTGTGTGTGCAGCTGAGAAGGTGTCGTCTCTCGGGAAGAACTGGCACCGGCCCTGTCTGCGCTGTGAGAGATGCAGTAAGACTCTGGCTCCTGGCAGCCACGCAGAGGTGAGAGCTACAACGATACCACAGTCAGAACGCTGGACGAACAACAAAATGAAGCTTTTCAGACATGACAACACAAGTCCCCATGAGAAGGAATCCTTTTCTTTCTGTTGCAGCACGATGGACAGCCATACTGCCACAAGCCGTGCTACGCTGTGCTGTTTGGGCCCAAAGGTATGACGTCAGAAACACTTTGTGCAGTACAGGAGGGGGCAGAGACTGCCCTTGAAACAATGGTTCAAAAACCAGCATGTCCCCAAACAACAGTCCGCAGAAGGTCATTTTAGATCTACAAATATTTATCAGAAGCAGTCGTATTGGTTGAAACCTGGGTGGGTGAAAGCAAATAGCCACTGTTTTTGTGGCCTTCAAGTGTCAGACTGAAGCTCGGTTAAAAGGGCAAAAGGTACATGAGAGGAGGAAACTAATATTATGTCCTTAGTCCTCTTGCTGATAACCACAACTGAAAAAATCCTACTGTATAAAGCCATTCTAAGTATTAGCCTTGGGGACTCTAGTTAACTTAACAATTTCGTATGTAAAACTGCTGTTTACAAAGGGAAGCAGTGATGCCTCAAGCTTAAGCTCTCAGCATGTCTGCTGCAGCGAGTGTGTGGCCACTGTCCGCAAACAATTAATATGTACATAATTGCACAAGTTGTGCACTTGTCCGTGTGGGAGTTTCTATTGCTCTCCAACACTATAGTGGGCGCTGTGGATTAATCTTCAGCAAGGCTGCTGTAGGAGAAGAAAGCAGGAAAAGGCGAACAAACAGAACCTGGGAAGTGTCACAGGAAAGAAACTAATTCATGCTCTTGAATTAGTAATTCATGAGCACGGATTATAATAATAATAGGTCTGGCTCTCACGCCACCCAAACAAAGCCACTCCTTAATGAAAAACATACAGTAGATGTGGAGGTTAAAACGCCAGGCCGCTCCAAAATTACAAAACACCTTCATGTATGTTTTCACTTAGGTCTACAATTTCAGAGTATGAAATGCGTTAGATTAATAAATCTTACCTATTATGTTCATGTCATTGAATAATCAGTTTATTATTATTAATTATCAAATACCTGTAGCCATCGCACAGCAGCAGGAACGCTACGAGCGTCTCCAAATGAAGAATGGGCTTTTTTCCGTACGTGGCACAGCAGCGATAACTGCATTAATAATTGTTATTTATTATTAGCGGTAACTTCATTATATTATTAATGTCAGGGTGCAGCCACCAACTGTGGCTTCTGAGGGGCTTGAACACCGTAATACACCACACCAAGGAGCTGAAATCTGAAACATCACAGACTGCGATGTTTGGATACTTTGACGGGAAGGGTTATACAAATTTTGGGGATATTGACCTTCTAATTTCTTTCCACATCTGTATTTATCCAGTTAATTCTTCCATTATGTAAATCTATTAAGCTGTTCATCTACAGGCACTAATGTATTTTATCCCATGTCTCCCATCAGCGTTTGCAACAGTCAACTATCAGGAATGCTTGTTGTTTTTCTTTGTTCCAGCCAAATCACATAAAAAAATATTTACTCACTTACCACTGAAGTATCCATCTTTGAAACTTCTGCCATCGCCTCAATACAGTGGGGGCGAATGAAGTTTTGTTTGTGCTTCTCAAAACACACGCAAAATTACATTTGATTACATTTCCAGAAAGTGTCCCTGTGGATAATCTACAGAACACACTGCCGAGCTTTCGTAGGGACTGTTTCATCCTTAGAAAGTAGTTCACACTGAGGTTTGTGGATTATCCACGGGAACTGAATGGGACCTTGTTTTCAGAGGAAGCTATTCTGCACAGAGAATCACACATATCTGCACGGCTGGATACGTACAGAAACGCAGTTATTTGTGTGAGGGGACCCTTTAAAGGTTATGACTGTGTTCTGCCCTCTCTCAGGCGTTAACACTGGAGGTGTCGGCAGCTACATCTACGACGACCCCGAAGCTGAGGCACAGCCCTGAGCCCTCTGCCTCCAGATAAAGTTCCACCTCCAGGACCCTCGATGTCTCTTTGATTTGCCTTCTACAGTCATGGTGACAAACGATATGTACTGCACTCACAGGGATGGATATTTAGATATTTATGTTGTATTTGTATATTGTTTATATATCTATTTTTTTGTACTGAAACAAACCTTTAACATGTCCTCCCATGTGAGTTTCAGATTTGCCTTTAAGTTTCTTGGTTCTCTTTGCCAAATGATTATTAGCCTATTATGTAGTGGATTAAAGCGTCTGTGTTTTTTCACTCGTTATTAATAGTTTTTCAGACTTTTGTGCACTTACAGGATGTATTGTATGAAAAGAAATGTACCAGCCCACCAATTTATTGTCAGTGTTTGATGAACAGGTTCTAGAGGAGGGATGAGGTGTAGACGTAGCTGAGGTACCGTGCGCACAGAGACGTGCATTTTACTGAATGTTATGAAGGTGAGTTTGGGGTTTGTTGTGAACAAAAAGCGTTCAACTGCGCATCACATTTTCTACAGTAAAACTGTGTGAAACCAAACCTGTGGTCAGTGTCTGTGCATATCTATTTGTTCATAGTTGTTCATGTATTACAAAACAGAAACAATACCCACAAGTTATAATTTAGGGCTTACTTTACGCAGAGCATTTCACACACACGGAAAAAATCTTTAGGGCTGCAACTAACGATTATTTTCATTATTGATTCATCTGTTGATTTTTTTTTAAATTAACTAATTAATTATTTAGAAAATAGTCAAAATTGCTCATTTCTCCAGAGCTCAAAGTCTTGAAATTGCTTGTTTTGTCTGACCAACAATCCAAGAACCAAAAATATTCAATTTACAATCATTTAAACAGAGAAAAGCAACAAATCCTTACAATGAATACGCTGGAATGTTTTATTTTTCTTGATAAATGATTTCAACGTTGTTGTTGAATAATTTTCTGTGGAACGACTAATTAACTGACTAATCGTTCCAGCACTGAAAATGTTTTTACATTAAAGAGCTCCCAAAACCATGCGTGCTTACAAAGTTTTCATATATATGACTATAGCATATATAGCAAACAAACAAAAACGTTTAGAGCGCACGTTAAGTCCTCAGGAAGGATGTTTCAGTAAGTAGGAACATAAAAACTCAAAGTAGCTTCACCAGATTTAAAGTGAGTCTGGGTGACTCAAAGCATTTAAGCATTTCGTACACTGACATACAGTTGAGCTTTTAGTGTTTCTGATAGACAAGAAGAACCTTAAACTCAGTTTTCGTGCAGACTGGAAGCTGATGCAGTGATCTGAAGGCAGATGCAATGTTTTATTATTATTATTATTATTATTATTATTATTAATATTCCCTGTCAAAACTCTTATATTTCTTCATCCAAAGCACAGAAAGCACAGCGGAGACTAATTTGGAGACACAGTCCAGTTTTCCATGACACAGGCTTATTATTGTGTAGCAAGCTGGTCATTCAAATATTAGATTAATAAAATATTATAGCACATTGCTGGGTTAAAAATGTAAATTTTTAATAGATAAATTCATTCATTCATGTTTCTTAAATCAGCTTCCAGACCAACAAAGTAAAAATCAGCGGGTTTAGTGTGAAAAATGGAAGGACAATCACCAGTTCAAACACTGGTCACTGTGGTTCACCAGGACCTAGACTTCTACTTGCCGGAAATGGAACAAAGAGTGTCAAACGCGTGAAAAGGTAAATAAACATACCAGCCGTGTCCACTACACATTTGTACAGTAGTTTTCTATTTTTTCATCTGCCCGCGTCCGAAAGGTGCAACCAAAGATTCTCTACAACCCTCTTCCAAAACGTCTCTGGTGCAACCAAATAAAAAGGTAAAACGTCACTCACAGTCGGCAACGCCCCTTACTGGAAACAGTCCCCGGAAGAGGAGATCTGTCAAGCTAAACCGAATACTACCGGAAGTTTGGGAAAGTTTGTCTACAAAGTAATAGCGTAGAAAGTGACAATCAGAAGTACCCAGTGATGGAGAGTCACGTACCAGCTGCAACATTGAAATGTTGCTTATGCATGTATCATTAATAATGATCCAATAATATTATAATAGTATATTATGAAATAACATTGACAGTGTCACTGCCCAGTACTACCCACTACCCTGATTCCAGTATTTTTAGAGTCCATATATTTAAATTTGACTATTAAAAAGGGGGGAAACTATGTCTATTCACTATATTTCTCCCAGATTTTTAGTCCTGCTAGTGTGGAGAAGGCTTTGACCTTCAAGTTTACAGTAAAAATTTTAAGTAACCAACATTATTTCTACAATCCTGGCTACAGACCTGATTGTGAGTTCCTTTCCGTTTGATACTATCATTACATTTTGCTGATAACACTTTTGTACTTTTACTTGGCACTAATTTGAATGCAGGAATTTTACTTGTAAGAAAGGATTTTTTACATTGTGGTATTACTACTTTTATTTAAGTCAGTGACGTAAATACAAACAGATAAGATACTGAAAATGAGGTACAGTGATGTTTACTGTCTCTTGAGGGTCCCACCTACAGTGAAGCTAAACATTTTAATTCATTTTTTTAACAAGAAAGCACTAGAAACCTGCAGTGGGTCTTCGAAAAATTATTATTAATGGCAAAATTAACTTACCTATCAAGGTAGGAGACACCCTTCATCATTTATTGCTGTAAAACAGTACATTTAGATTATTTCTTTCTTTCTCTGTTTTTAATATTAACACAGACAGATGATAAAAGAATGTCCCGTATCCATAATGCACCTCTGTACTTATTTTGAAATACATAACCGGAAGTCATATGATTTATTCTGGCTGACTTCACATTTGTGCTAACATTACTTCCGCTTTAACAAGCTCAGTATCACCGCCACCATCTCGGTATATGGGGACACCCATCGGTTTTTTAAGCGGCAGAAATAATTTAAACTTTTGAGACGACAATATAACATTATATTTGTTAAGTAATTATTTCTGCGTGAGAGCAACTTGGATACAAAGTATATTATCCACGAAGAAGAAGCTTAGCTAGCTAACTGCTAACTTTTGACGTTTTTAGCTAGCTAACCCAACTTAGCTGCGGAGGAATTTCACAGCCTGTTTATGTTTTCGCCAGTTCAGAGAAATGTTGGACGGATCTCCGGCTCACAACGATGAAGCCAACATCGGCAACGTCGAAAACAACAACCCGATATCGTTGATTTCCAGCAGCGATGGGGTGAACACGGGCAACAAAACGAGGCAGGCGCTGCTGAAGAAAGGAGGGAGGAAGCTGCGGTCAGCAGTGCCGCTGCATCACCAGAAACCCCCGAGAAACAGCCCCAACATCCGCCTGTCGGATCACAACAACAACAACACTCTGACAGCTTCATCGGCTAACAAACCCGCAGCTCAGCCCGGTACCGAGCTCCCTGCCGGTACACAGACCGCACTGACCCTCCATCAGGTCAAACAGGGAGCCAAGAAAGAGGTAACTTCCTGCTGCGGCTCTGCTAAAAGGATGTTTAAACCTAATATGACATCCGGTTTTTGTTCTCGATCAGTGAAATCACCTCAATTATTACCAGAAATTAGTTATAATCCCAGTGGTGTGTTCACATCTGGCCTCTCCTGAAAGCACACTATCTGCTTCACATATCTTACATTAAAGATCAGTCTATGAATCGATTAGTCAATCAGCAGAAAACTAAGTTGGCAACTTTTTTTGGTCATCGGTCAGTCGTGTGTGTGCCATTTTTTTTAAGCAAAAGGACCAGAACTTGACCTCTCAAATGTGAATATTTGCTGGTTTTAGTAGTTCTTTATGACAGTACAGTGAATATTTGTGAGTTTTGGACTGTTGGTGGGACAAAACAAGACATTAGTCTCTGTGAAATTGCAATGGTAATTTTTCACTTTGTTAGTCTGATAACTTAGGGACCAAACAGATTATTCTGCTAACCCAGAATATAATCAGCAGTTGAAAATAACAGTTAGTTGCAGCCCTGTTTACGTCAGTATCAGCATATTTTTGAAGCTCTGTGCTCATAAACCCTTATAAAAAGATAAGGAAGTCTATTGAACAAATAAAAGGTATTCTTAAAATAAAGTGGATTTAAAAGTGATTAAATCCCCTGTAGTGCCCGAGGCAGTTTAAAATGACGCAGTTACTAATCCTTGTGTTGAAGAATCGAAAGTGGACATGTGGTGAACGAGCCTGGCTTCCTCTGTCTGCTGGCAGCTTCAGGTAGGCAAATGTCCCAGGTTGGGCATTGTTGGCAGGCACGTTTGTAAAATGAAAAAGGAGAGGAAGCTGATGTAAACGGTGCACTCAAAATGTGTTTTATGATGTAGGAATTGTATTAAACTTTATCACATAATTGTTGGTTATTGTCTTTTTAAACCTAGTTAATTTAACAGTTATTGTGCAATACATGTTAGATAATTATTGACAAAAACCTGTTGAACTTGACGTGAACCGACGTAAGAAGATTTTCAGTAGAATATAATTCTGTGTGTTTGTATGTTGATAGGACATGCACAGGAGGTAAGAGGAGAGGAAATTAGGTGACAGTTTCAGGTTTGCCCAAACTGCTTAAGCTTCTTCGTCTAACCACCTCACCCGTGTGTGGTTGTAATCTTTTTGCTCACAAAAACAAAAAACTGCTGAGCTATATAACTCCTACAGTTATCTTGTTCCAGTTTCTAAACGTTTATTTATAAGTTGGAACATCATTTGTGTTTTCTGATTCATTCTCCTTCACCAACGTAATCAAATTAGTTAATCAAATTATTATTTTTTTTTGTCTTGCAATGTGTGTCTTGCAAAAAAAAAAGTGACTTCCTGAAACAAAGTGCCACTAAATGTCTCAATCAGTTTAAAAATAGACTTCAGTAATAACGATGAAGTAATGTTTACATCGTCAAGACTCCCTGACGTGGCTTCACAGTAAAAACCCACCACCACCCTCACATTAAAATATGGGTCAAATAAAATCTAGTTCGTAATCTGTGTGATATAGATTTCAGTTATGTCAGATTGTGTGGTGAATTTGTGGTGAAAAGTATCTCTATGATCAAAAAAAAAAAATTATCTGAGAGTAGAGGCACGCCATCAGCAAGCGTTATCCATCATTTCTTCTTCCCACAAACTTCTTTTTCATTTTGCCTCCATGGATTTGGTTTCTGTGTGTGTGCGTCTGTTTTTTTACCCGTTAAACTTAATTAAAACATGGCGCTTAAGAAATGTCGCACTGGCCAGTGTATTCTGCGTCATTTCATGTTGTATTCTGATTGGCTGGTTTGTCGGCGTGGGTCGTAGCAGCAGCCACATTGTGAGAATTTGGCCCTAAATCACTTTGGTCGCTTAAGCTCCAAATAAGCCTTCGGTGGACGCGTCCACAGTTGAATCTAGGACCGCCATTTAGCAAAATCACCAATGGTTAAATATTAGTTATAATGATGATTTCTGGCTGATTGTCTTTTTTGTTATGTCTTTTGTTCAAATATGTCTTTCAGTACCATTTTAAAGTTAGCTGTAGAATAATAACATCAATGTATTTTTTGAATCAGTCTCATAATAAGTTATAGTCATGTCTGTAAAGCTCAAATGTTTGTACATTTGTACTTTTACCAAAATGCTTATCAACTGGTGGATATTAATGTCTGAAATAGAAAAGGAACATACTGTGTATTTAGAGGGTCCATTTTATTCAAAAATCATGATGTTGTTATTGTTGTTGTTGGTGTTTTTGTTAGTATTTAACGCAAACTTCTCAACCCAAGGTCCACCAACTAGTATCTGGAGCTTTCAACTTAATCTCACAGCCTTCAGCTGTGGATGTAGTTTGCTCAGTTGTCACGGAGATAGTTCAGTTGTCATCACATGACCCAAGTTTGGGCTAACCAAACCTGTTATTATGCCTCACTATCATACCGTCTTTGTGCAAGTGAACCATTTCCATGACAACTGAGCAAACTCCATCCGCTGATGAAGGCCATTCTGTTAAGTTGAAAGCTCTGATTAAAGCTAGTAAGTCGACCTTGAGTAAAGAAACTATTAGAACTTTCACGCTCAACGTGAAGATGTTGATTTATCCAGTTATTTAATAATTATATTTATCAGATAATTGGATTAATAAGAGTTTGTTACTGTTTCTTAGCTGCTGAAATCTAAAGGTGGCAGATTGGAGCGAGGGGCCATGCAGCTGGGTGGCCAACCTGCCCGCAACCTGCCCAGACACGATCAAATCAGCCAGAACATGATCACACGGAGCCACAAGCCCAAACAGGGCCAGCCCCCCGGTGCTTCTCACTGCACAAAGAAGAAAGATAACAGCAGCCCGAATAAGCCCTTTTCTCTCCACCAGCCTCCACTCCGAGAGCAGAAAGAGCCCCTCCACGCCTCCAACAACGTGAAGATCGTGAGCACGCCGCCTGCTGAAGCCACGCCCGAATACCTCAAAGATGGCGAGAAGGTCTACGCTGGAGCGAAGTTCAGTGAGCCGCCCTCACCAAGTGTCTTACCTAAACCGCCCAGCCACTGGGTCGGGGAAAACGAGCCTCAACAGAGCAACCAAAGCCGAGAGCAAATGACTGTTCACTTAAAGTCGCTGCTCAAGGTTCAGGATAAATCATGACCACAGGCTGGAGTTTCAAATTGGCGCTGACCTATCTGATACCTAATTTACACGGACAATTGGAAACTTAGTATTGAGGAAAATTGAGTTTGGCCTTTGACACACTGCAATACAATGTAGGGAGTTTTTATTAACTGTAGTACAATTTCCCACAATTCAACATGCTGCCTGCCTTCGTGAACATTTTAGAGACATCGTGTTGTTGCTGGAGATCTGACTGACCTGCTGTGTACCTCAGGTGTCTATCAGATGTTTTCTGCCGCCTTGTTGGCAGAGGAAAGAAAATAATCTGTTTTTGTGATTGAATTTGTGAGCAAACTAACTGTTATTTTCAGGAAGTGAACATAAGAAAGCGTGTAGTAGGAGGCCGAGGTCGTCTCCAGCAGCAAACACCATCAGTGTCTCATGTTTACATTATGTGAAGTGATCACGGCGCTTTCTTTGTGAACACTTGAAAAGGCAGCCTTGTGTTGATTGACTTTTTAAAGAGCTTGTGTAAATGTACATAATATATTGTGAGCATATATTTGTGTATATTTTTCCTTGTTATTTTAACTGAGATTCTAGTTTTGTTACTGAGGTTTTTCCATTTAAAAAAAAAAAAAGAAGTCCCCAGTGAACTGAGGCACTTTGTTACAGCTCCCTCAGAGTGAGGCACAGCGGACGAAAGAAAGACTTTTCTTACCGATTTGCACTGAAAACTAAAATCAGGAAGGGCAGGAAACCTCATTTTGATGTCCCAAAGCTTGACCAGCCACTTTGATGAATTCACCAGCCAGCCTAGAGCACAGGAGAGGACGTCCAGATTCTGGCTGGTCACCTTTCAAAATGGCTCAGATAGCGGACAAATCAAAATCTGAATCTTCCAGCTGGTGGCTGAAGTTCTTTCCCTTCCCTGAACACGGGTCAAGTCGGTGGAAAGCCGAGAGTCGAATCAGGGACTGTGAGGCTGCTGAAGCCTCAGTGAACTGAAAAGAAGATGACAATGTGAAAAGTCTCACAACCAGCTGCTGCAGAAAGCCAGTATCCAGCATCCAGACCGAGTGCTTCTTCTTTTTGAACTCTATTGCACTGACTGAGTACGTTCACATTAAGCCGGCTAAATTTAAAACTGCATCTTTCTCTCTCTGTTTCGATCGTCTGTCCGCACTGAGGCGCCGTTTTTCAGACCCAAAACCGAAGGGGGCTTGGTGTTTCAATGTGTACGGGGAAAACTGGACTCGTGTAAAGCGATGACGTAAGCCTGCACAGTCACAGTTGGGGAATGCGTGGCAGTAAAATTAACAATCTTCTGTTCTGCTTCAAACTTTATCTGTGATCAGTAATTGATCAGTATTTTTAAATGTCAACGCCTATCGATGACCAACACAGCCGTTGTCACTCGCCCTTTTTTGTCAAAAGACGTCACAATTAGAGTGAGTCGATTAAGTAGTTATTCGAATGCCAGAAAAATTATCTTGAGTCATTGTCCAAGCAAAAACATTTGCGTCTAAAATGTGAGGAGTTGCTGCTTATTTCTGTTTTACTGTATATCACTGTAAACAGAAAGTTTGGGTTTTGGACTGTCGGCCAAAACAAGACATTTCAATATGTCACTTAAGGATCTATTGTAAGAGGCATTTTTAAACACTTTTCTGGCATTTTATAGAATGATATGAAACAATCGATTAATCAATAATGAAAATAATCATTAGTTGTAGCCTTAGCCATGATCATAAAACAATGACTTGATCTGCACCGGACCACAGCAGCCTGGCTGCGATCAAATCACCCTCATCATTACATACTCTTGGCAATAGAAACAGATGAACGCAAACAGTAAGTGAGCACAACTAAATGGTGGATTCGGCCGCATAAAAAGACGCTGTAGGTGATCACAGAGAGCAGGAGGGGACGGAAAAGAGGTTTTAAAGAGCTGAGACTCAGCTGCCCCTCACCAGATGTTGGTTGTGAGAGGACAAAGACGAAGCGATCAAGCTGTTTTCCTGTTGGTGTGGATGCAGATCTTTACCAAAACGACGTGAAAACATTAGTGTAGACGCACATTGTTTTTAAACTGGGTTTTAATAGATGAACGGCTTCATGTGGACGTAGTCTTACTTTTGACTGTATATTATGTTTTTTTTTAAAGGGGACTTGTTTTCACACACAACTTCATTTCACATACCTCTTCTTTACTTTTTACTTTTTAAAGCATGTTAATGTATACCAACAGTATGTGTTGAAATTGGCACAGATGATCTTGTGATTACAGTGTGTACCACATGTGGTTTTTATTTTATTTTACTGGTTTCTGTGGATGCAGGCGGCTGCTGGATCTTGTTTCTTGACCTCTGTGACGTCACGTAAATGGAAAATTGTATTGCTGTAGCAGAAACTGCCTGTTTCATTGCAGTGTTTTGAAATTATTTCATTCCAGTGATGAGAATATGCTTAATACACCTCCATGCCACAAATTGGGAAAATAAATTAATTTTATGAAGCCTTTCATACTTAAATAAAAAATTATATTAAAATATTGGTTACCCCTATTATACGTTGCTTCTGTGTTCATTACAAGCTAAAACAAGTTACCGTGTCTGTTTTGTCGTTATAGACATAAAAAACAACAAGATATGGTTATAAAACATGTCCTCCAGAGGTACATTTCATTTAGTAAATTTTTTGAATAGGTTAATGCTGAGAAAATTGTCAGAAAAATCATGTCAAATTGTATCCTACTTTATCACAAAAATTGGTACCAAGGGATGATGGACAAAAGATAAAACCCCACGTTTCTTTTTGGAGATACCCCACTGATAACGTTTGAATATAAAGAAAGTTTCTGTCACTAAATTTGAATTTTGGTGAATGTAGTTTGGCTAGAGATATGAAAGGTACAAGAATTAATGCAGGTGTGTATCACATGTTCAGCCTTTGCAGGACCAACTTGTTTTCCTCTCCTGAGCTGTCTGCTTTATGTTTGATGGTGATTTTTTGCATACTGATCTAAATTCCGTATTTGCACGCGAGTAACTAAAAAATAACTTAACTAAAAGCTACCAAAAGGACATTTTAGATTTATTCAGTTTCTTCTCTTACGTCAGTAAATCAAATCTTTTTTGCATATTTTTAGTCAGTATAGTCAATTCAGACTATGGGAAACATAATTGAATCAAATTTAAATACCACTGAATATATAGCACTGTTTTATATAAATACATTTTATATTAATTCTGTGTATATATATATATATATATATGTTTTCATTTAATGTATATCCCATCTCTTTCCAATGAAATTTGAGCAATCATATTCTTTTGACTTGGCTTGAATTTTTAAGCTTAATTATTTTTAGCCATTTGAATATAGTTTTTGCATACTTGGTTTCTGAATTTGTGAAAAATATATCAAGATGTATGTTCAAGTTTTTGAAGTTGCGCAACTTCAAATTGACAATTGAGAATTTCAAAGAGGGAAATTCAGACCACATAAATACAGATAGACGGTTTTCAAAGAAAAATGTTTCCGTGTTATAAATTCATTGTTATTTAAATTTCCCAATCAGGTATTTCAGTTGCTAAAAAGTTTCAAATCTTTATGGTCATTATTTGCCTAACTTTCCACCAGCTTACATTAAAATCTGTGTGTCGTTCAGGTGTCCTGCTCACTAGCAGACGAACAAACACACAGGACCCCAAACATGACCTCGGGGATGGAGGTAACAATAAATACAGATAAACTGCCTGCTGGCGTCTTTAGTTTAGTTTTTAGTCGACTCAAGTCGTTTTGGGCAAATCAAATTCCATTTGGGATTTTCTTGCTCAGGATCAGACATTTATTTAAAAATAAACACGCCTGTACCATCCATCCATCTTCCCATTGTTTAAAACTTTAAAGCTTTTCATCATAAGAAGAACAAATGACCACATCTCTGTTGCTGTTGTAACTTTATTGATTGCAAAACAACATCCTGCACGTTGCCCAGAAAACCTGCAACAATGAACAAACAGCTCAAAAACCGCTGACACACCCTCACAGCTTCCTTACTAAAACTTAGTATCTGTTGTTCAGTTCTGGTTTGACAAAACAATTATATAAAACACAGAAAAGGAAAAAGGAAATCTTTGCCATTGGGCTTGATAAATCACTTCAACATAATTGGATGGGGCGATGACAAAATGGGCAACAACATTAGTAATCCTGACATGATGTTGGATCAGCCAATCAGCATGCTAGCATGCTCACAATGCTAATGCCAGTATGCTAATGCTGAGCAGGTACTGTATAATGCTTACTTGTTCACCATCTTAGTTATTGTGTTGGCATGCTAAAATTTGCTAATTAGCACCAAACACCAAGTACAGAATGTCATTAGTTTTGCAGATATTTGGTCATAAACCAAAGTATTGGACACATTTGTGACCTGATGGTGGCGCTAGATGGAAAGTTAAGAAATCACCAAAGTGATCGCATTGCATCCTGAGAAGAACATGAATGTCTGTACAAAATTTCATGTCAATTCATCAGGAGTTGTTGAGATATTTCAGACTGGAGCAACGTGATGAACCGACCAACCGACCGACATTTCTATCCCTAGAGCCGCTGCTAGCATGGCTAAAAATACAGAGGTATAAATGATGTGATCCACAATATTCCTTAAAAGGAGAAATGTCATCAAAGAGAAAATATATCATGTTAGAGAAAACAGAAATTATTTGGTAGAAACTGAAGCATTTTGGCTTTGTGAATGTGATATTTGTCCAAGAGACAGTAACTATATTTGATATGAATGCTATAAGATGATATGATATGAAGATCATACTCTATTTAAGACATAACTCTCAAAAACAAAATAAATGAGAAGTGGCCTCATTCTTCTTTTTGTAGAAGGAACAAAAAAGGGAAATTACAGGTCTAAATTTGTTGCAAGGACAGTAAATGTGCAATTCTCATCAGAATAAGGAACTGACAGCTCACTAACCACTCACACCATCATGTCATCATGTTAAGGCTTTATATCAGCTGGTTATTGTGGTTTCAATCTGTTCTTTGTTAGTTGTTTTTATTTGAGTTTATTTGA
This sequence comes from Siniperca chuatsi, assembly GCF_020085105.1. NCBI lineage: Eukaryota > Metazoa > Chordata > Actinopteri > Centrarchiformes > Sinipercidae > Siniperca > Siniperca chuatsi. Next base: position 24,685,616 of record NC_058057.1, read on the forward strand.
GATATTTGAGCCTCTGGCCTCTGATGGATTTGTAGCTCTGTGGGTATGTTGCACTGAGCACATAATCTACATACTCTACTCCAACTCTTTTTTTTTTTTTTTTGGTGGTACACATCACTGAAACTGTTAATGATTAATACAATAATGACAATGACTGATGGCCATTGTAGTCCTGTATCTGCACTGGAAGCGATCCCCACTCCAGTAGCGGAGCAGAGCAGTAAACAACTCCGTGCTTCGGCTTCTATGGAAATCAAAACGAGCACGGTTGGCTCTCGCCTGGTTGTTGCTCACATTGCATCAGAGGATATTTGCATAAAGTTGAGCTTTTCTCAACCTTTTACATGCAACTCTGGACTATAAATCAAAACCTGCACCTTAGGTGTCTGTAACAGGACTCCTGTTCACCCCTTCTGTCAAGCATAAATACGGCTTGGATAGCTGTCCAAAATCCTAACAGAAAAAAAAACATCTTTAGATCATCATCATTAGAAAATCTTAGTAACACTTATTGTATGGGTCTTACAGTTTCCTAATAACTTCCTAAAAAGAAACTGATAGCTGTAAGTTCTTAAAAAGGTTCCTAGAAATGACTATATGTCGTTTGGTGCTAATTATAGAAAAACTAAAACAATTTCGATGGACACACTATCAATAAGTTTCAGTTAATTTGTTGCTTAACCTTCTAATGTAACTGTCTTCACATCAGTGCAGTTTTTCTTTCTGTGAAACTACAGCAAATAATTTCAACAAATGTGGAGAAATCTGAAAATGTATTTATTACTAAATTTCATTTCCAAAAATAATTTATTAAGAATTTACAGGACCAATTAACTCAAACATTACCCTCCATAGGATCATTTACAGGCCGCTGTGACCTCTGATCCCTGACCTCTTTACTGTTGGTTTCTTCCACGACTGCTGATCATTTGTATTGCTGATGGATTAGTAATATAGTGTTTAATCCGGTGTAAATCAGTGTGGATGAGAGTGTTAACTAAATGGCTAAAAAAAAAAGATGATTTAGGCTGAGCATCCGCCAGTGTAAATTGAGCAACATAAAAAAAGAGACAAAATGTAGACAGTCACAATGAGGAAGTGACACATAACCCATCACAGGGAGTAGATTCTTCATTTCACATTTAACAGGCTCCAGTTCAGAGACTCTGACAGTTAATAGCTGAGAAGGGGCAGAAAAAGACTCAAGGACAATGGCTGAAATCAGATGGATTAAAACGTCTTCATTTCTGATGCTGCTGCTTCACTTTACAGGTAAGGATACTTATAACATGTTTATGACCAACAGAAACATTACAAAACAAATTTCTGTTGGATCTTAAATTATCCACAAAATCTCAACATGAAGGCCATATTGATATTTAATCTTATTTTTCTCCTCTTTTCAACAGCGGTGACTGGACAATATTCTTCCTTCCTTGTCCTTGATGGAGATGAAGTCACTTTGCCTTGTGAAAATGTGATAGATGGTCAGGACAAATGTGACCGTACTAACTGGCGCTTCACTGATTCAGGATACACAGCAGCAGTACAGCTGGTTAGACGGGGGCAGATTGGTGAAAACGCAAAAGCAAAATCAGACAGACTGAGCGTTACAGCGAGCTGTTCTCTGGTTATAAAGAAGGTCACAGCTGAGGATGTTGGTCACTACACCTGCAGACAGCTCAGATCAGGACGACAAGATGCTGATGTTTATCTGTCTGTTGTTACCAGTGAGTATTTACATCATAATCTTTTCATCTCAAACTGTCTTTTTAGAACAATATACTGAAACATTACAATAATTATGATCACACTGATGAAGATAATTTCACTCTTTTTGTCTTTCTCTCATGATATCTCCATCTTCTCCAGTGACTGAACATGAGGACCCTGATAAGGTGACGTTCACCTGCTCTGTGTCGACATATGTAGGGTGTAGACACACAGTGAAGTGGCTGTATGAGGGTAAAGATGTGGACAAAGACAACAAAGACATGAAGACATCGCAGTCTGACTGCACAGTTACTGTGACATTTCTAACGTCTTATGTCAAGCAGAAGTCAAAATATCAGGAGTTGTTCAAATGTGAAGTGACTGATATTTACAGTGGAAAAGTGCAGCGGTTTCCCTTCAGCCCTCAGTCCTCAGGTGAGAAACCAGGTGAAAAAATATCACTTTATCCTGATGTAACAACTAAACTACATCTGATTATTTGATGGATTTTAAGTTTTAAAATGACATCATTCTTTCTCATTTATAAACATGAGGTATTTTCTCATTTTACAGTTTTTAATTTGTCAGGTGGAGATGCAACTGCGACACAAGAAGGTGAGAAACAAAGTAGCTACAAACCAAACTCATAACATCTTAAGAAAAACATTGATGTTAGCAGGTATAATGTTTACTGTGTTAACCATCTTAGTTTACTGTCATTAAACTAATGTCATTAGTTTTTTTGGTTATAAACTGAAGTATTGGAAAAATTTAAATTTTGACCTGATAATGGTGTTAGATGAAAGTTCAGGGGATCACCACAGTTGTTGCAATTTATCCTGAGGGAAATATGAATGTCTGAACAAATTTCATCCAACAGTTGTTGAGATATTTCAGTCTGGACCAAAGCGGTCGACATTGCCATCCCTCGATCCATTAGCACGGCAAAACATGTGTCTTGTGCTTCTGATGTTTCGCTAATGACATTATTTTTCTGTTCCACGGCTCGTACAGATTGTTCTGCTCTGAGCTACATAATGTTGGTTATGCGTGTGGCTGAACTCGTCCTGATCACTGCGATTACTGTTCTTCTCATCAGAGCTCGAGGTGAGAAACATTTGTTTCGACTGATTAACACAAACTGTAAGTTTAGAGCTGAAATGTTTCTCTGGGCTTTAAACACTTCCTCTCTCAGTGGCAGAAACACAGTAACTGATGGTGCGTTCAGGTGCTGTCAGATTATTTCTTATGTCCTTTTGTTAAATGTGGGTCAGTGCTGTGAAAGTTGTCAGTTACAGTGTGTCAGAGTGAGGGTTTGTTTGTGTTGTGTTTCACAGGTGCATGATGATGAAGATGAAGATGATGGTGAACTATGAAAACTTTGGAGACCCTTCTGCCTCAGTCAGACTCCGCTGATCAACAACTTCCATATCAACATCAACTCACCAGAGAAAAGACTCCACTGCAGTTAAATAACAGCACGTTTACACGAGCAGTTGAAGCCTTTAGATAACAGAAATCTAACGAGATCATTTTGGGTTTTTTATTACTGATTGTTTTTGTTTTTATTTATCAGTGTGAGAAATGTTTGTGTGCTCAGCCATTTCTATTTCAGTCTGACTTTGGACAACAATATTCAATATCAGGAAGCCCACTGTGAGTTTCATAAAATGTCTTTTCCTGCTTCAGTTCAGAAGACAGCAGCTGGATTTCAACTTCATTTAACAGGAACGAGCATTTAACGCTTCCAGCTGAAGAGTTCAGACCTGAGTTTAAGGTTTACTGGTTGTTTATGAAGCTACAGCAGCTGGAGCGCGTTTTCAGCCTTAATGGAGTCAGTAACAGTCTTCTCTTTGTTATATCTGATAACAATATAATCTGCAAATAAAGAAATGTTTACCACTTAATTCTACACTGTTGTGTGATTCCTTCATGGACTGACAGTGTCATAATGGAAAGGGAATATTGTTTACTATGAATGTGTCATGCTTTTGAGTTTGTGTTCAGTCATTTCCTGTTTTATTTTGAAATAGTCTCCTTCCCTCATGTGTCTTCTTATTATTGATTACACCAAACTACCGCCTCACCCTCCCCCTTCAAGCGTGTAGGAGAAACTACAGTGTTGAACAGTGGAGCACAAAATGTGTATTTATGTCAAACGATTTCCTGTGAAAACAAACAAACCTTCCAGGGGTCAAAGTAGTTTCCAACAGAATTCGATAAGCGCCTCTTTGTCTTGTGTCCTAATCAAGTGTGTCCTGTCTGTTCCTGTGAGCCTCATGTGTTTCTGATGTTTATCTGGTCATCATTAGAGGGTAACACCTCCAGAGCTCTGCTGCTGCTGTTAACCACATTCTCATCTAAACACTTCCCCTTCAGTTCAAAGATAGAATAAGGAACCAGCAGGTCTCAGACCAGTAAAATATCATCTTATCCGTGTTCTTTCCCTGCTGCTACAGTATCGCCATGATGCACCTGGACATCAGGAGTCAAATTCTGGTGGGAGAGGAGTTTGACTCTTCACCTGTCTGTGCATGTGTGCTGTCAAACATCATGAATCCTGTCTGATTTTTAATAAACACTATCTGAAGAAAACAACTTGCATTATTACAAACATTTATCTTAACTAACAATCTTCACACCTTCGACTTCCTCTTCTTCTTCTCTTCAGGAGGTGAAACATGTCATTGCCACAAATGCGCCGCGGGACTGGACACAGTATGAATGTGAGACTCAGTATGAGTCTTGATATAGTTACATATTACAGAAACATATTCCTTTCCTATGAGAGAAAAATACACTTAACTTTTAGACAGAAATCTAAAACAGTCTAAAAGTCACTATGAGGAAGTGACATCATACTAACCACAGGAAGTAGATGCAGCATCTCTCTTCTAAAGAACTACTTTAGAGACTCAGACAGTTGTGAGCACGAGAACAAGAGACAGAAGAAGGAGAGAGACAGAGAATCACGATGGCTGAGTTCAAATGGATAAAAATGTCTTTATTTCTTATAGCGGTGCTTCAGTTTACAGGTAAGAATACATATATCACATATATAAATGGAAGGCACACTGCAAACAATAACTTAATCAATAATATTAAAGGTTCTTTATTAGCTACATTTTATTTAACTAAGAAAACCAAATCTGTTGTTTCTAACGTGGTGAGTTTAGTGAACTCTTGGAAACCAAAGATAAAGAAATAATCGTCACACTAACTATGAACATAACAGACATTTTCTCATTTCACTTTATTTTTCATAATTTTCTCAACAGCAGCAGCTGAAAGACTTCCCCTCTCCTTCACTGTCAGAGTTGGAGATGAAGTCACTTTGCCTTGTGAAAATGTGATAGACGGTCAGCAAAAATGTAACAGTACTACATGGCTCTTTGTTGGTTCAGGATACACAGCAGTAGTAGAGCTGGTTAGACTTGGGCAGATTGGTGAAAACGCCAAAGCTAAATCAGACAGACTGAGTGTTACAGCGAGCTGTTCTCTGGTTATAAAGAAGGTCACAGTCGAGGATGTTGGTTACTACACCTGCAGACAGTTCAGATCAGGACAACATCAAGATGCTCATGTTCATCTTTTTCTTATTACCAGTGAGTATTTACATCATAATGTTTTCAGCTCAAACTGTCTTGTTAGAACAATATACTGAAACATTACAATAATTATGATCACAGTGATGACGTTAATTTCACTCTTTTCTCTCTCTTTCTCTCAAAATATGTCCATCTTCTCCAGTGACTGAACATAAGGACCCTGATAAGGTGACGCTCACCTGCTCTGTGTTGACATCTGGACAGTGTGGACACACAGTGAAGTGGCTGTATGAGGGTAAAGATGTGGCTGAAGGTAACAAAGACATGGAGACATCACAGACTGACTGCTACGCCTCTGTGTCTTTCCTGGATTCTCATTTTATTTACACATCGAGGTCTAAATTGAAGTGTGAGGTGACGGATACTTACTCTGGAAAAGTGCAGCAGTTTCCCTTCAGCTCTCAGTCTGCAGGTGAGAAACCAGGTGAGACTATGATGAGCTCTTCAAACCACCCAAAAAGTTATTTTATTTGATACTCTGAAGTTTTAAGATGACATCACTCTTTCTCCTTTAGTTACAGCAGATGGTAAAAACGATTACATATTTTCTAACAGTTCCTTGGGTTGTGTTATTTCACTGGTGCAGGTGACAAACAAACAGCAACAACTAAATCATCAAGAACAATTGAATACGGCACAAAATCAGTTACAACCACAACAGCAATCAATGATACTTCAACAAAACTACAAGGTAGAAACTCATCTTTCTCTAGTCGCTCTGTTTGTTCCTTACATTTGAATTGGACTGACTCTGATTTAGACACAATGACAGAAGAAAAGTTTCATGAGGAAAAGAAATGAAAATTGTCTTTTTATCCCGCAGCAGATTATGTAGTCCTTCAGCTTCTTATCACGATGCAGTATGGGTACCCCATATATTAGCCCAGTAGCTCTAGCAGTTACTTGCAGATTGTAGACATGCACACTAACATTTAAGCATCTTCAGATATAAGTAATACATGTTTTACTAATAGTGCATTTGTACTTCAAATAACAAATAAACATTTTATTGCATTTTTGCTACATGTACCACATGTTCATTTGCACTACCAGACTATTTATTTAGACATATACTGCTTCATTTGTAATAACTCATCTACTGCACTGTTAATTCTGTCCATAATTTGCACTACTTAATATTCTTTGCACTGCTGTTCTGCCCAGTCCAATTCATTATTGTACATATCGATCAGTATACTTCTGTTTATAGTAATACCATCTGTATATAATGTCTATAGTACCACTTTTTATTGCTCTATCCTGCACATACTTTATATCCTGCACTTATTGCACTTCTGGTTAGACCTAAACTGCATTTCGTTGCCTTGTACTTATATGTGTAATGGCAAAAAAGTTGAATCTAATCTAATTTTTAAAAACACGTGTATTTCTCTTCTCTTTTAGCCACCTCTTTTAAGCAGATCAGAAAGCTACAGCCGAAATATGTTTCATGTTTTCATCCCCTTTCAGACTGGTGGAGGTTCAGCATTGTGTCTGCGGGTTTAGCAGCTCTCATAATAATCGTTGTGGCCGTCAACATGTGGACAAGAACTAAAGGTGAGAACATTCACAGATGAAACTTAGAAACAGGAAGTTTTGATAAACCTGGATTTTCACTGTGGAAACTAAAGTCGACTCTTTTCTTTTCAGGGAAAAAAACACAGATGGATGAAAACACAGTGAGTTTTTGCAACAAAATAATGAAACGTTTTTACAGTTGGTACTTTACACAGCAAACAGTGTTTGTGATGTCTGTTCTTCATTCTGAACTGTAGATATAGATAGAAGGAGACAAAAACACACAGGGCTCACTGTGTCGTACTGAAGTGGTCGTATCAGCAAAGGATTCGTTGCAGGGAAAAGCAAAACATAATATGACAATAAAACATTTAATATGAACTTAAAATTAAGTGGATGCAAATATTAGGGAAACATGACAATATAATGCAGTTCATTACACTGAAAAACTGGTTCATGCATTTATCTCCTCCAGGTTAGACTACTGTAATGCCCTTCTTGCTAGACTCCCCAAAAAGACCGTGAGACGGCTCCAGCTCATTCAAAATGCTGCAGCCAGAGTACTGGAACAAGAAAAACATATTACTCCTATACTTAGATCACTTCACTGGCTTCTGATAAAATACAGAATTGATTTCAAAATATTGCTCACTGTTTACAAATCACTTAATGGTCTAGCTCCTAAATACATCTGCTCACTGCTCACAAAACCTCCAGAACCCTCCGATCATCAGACGCTGGTCTAGCTGTACCCGTGATCAGTAGTAAATCTGGTGACGGTGCATTCAGTTATTATGGGCCCACTCTCTGGAACAAACTGCCTGATAAGATGTACGACAACTGTGTCATCTTTTCACAGCAAACTTGAGACATACCTGTTATCTCAGGCCTGTGACTAGTTAGGGCTTCTGCTTGTCTCTCTGTCGGTCTCTCTCGCTCTTTTTTGGGTATGTGTGGGTGGGTATGTTGATGTTGGTGGGGGGGCAGGGGAGGATTTTATGAATTTGTTTTTCTTTTAATATGTATTTAAATAGAGGAAAGGAGTTGACTCTTCACCTGTCTGTTCATGTGTGCTCTCAAACGTCACCATGAATCCTGTCTGTTTGCTAATAAACACTATCTAAAGAAAAGTTGCATTATTACAAACATTCACCTCGACTAACAGTCTTCACAGCTTCGACTTCCTCTTCTTCTTCTTTTCAGGAGGTGAATCACGTCATTGCCACAAATGCACCGCGGGACTGGACACAGTGTGAACGTGAGACTCAGTATGAGTCTTAATATAGTTTGCTTGTTACAGCGTTAGATTGGCTCAGTGGATGCAGAAACATGTTCCTTTCCTATGAGAGAAAACTGCATTTAAAAAAGTGAAAATTGTAACAGTGTTTGGTTGTTTCAACATCTACAAGAAAGTCAGAGCGACAGAAATCTAAAACTAAAAGTCACTATGAGGAAGTGACATCATACTAACCACAGGAAGTAGATGCAGCATCTCTCTACTAAAGCACTACTTTAGAGACTCAGACAGTTGTGAGCACGAGAACAAGAGACAGAAGAAGGAGAGAGACAGAGAATCACGATGGCTGAGTTCAAATGGATTTCTTTATTTCTTATAGCGGCGCTTCAGTTTACAGGTAAGAATACATATATCACATATATAAAAGGAAGGCACACTGCAAAAAATAACATTATCAATATTATTAAAGGTTCTTTATTAGCTACATTTTATTTAACTAAGAAAACCAAATCTGTTGTTTCTAACGTGGTGAGTTTAGTGAACTCTTGGAAACCAAAGATAAAGAAATAATCGTCACACTAACTATGAACATAACAGACATTTTCTCATTTCACTTTATTTTTCATAATTTTCTCAACAGCAGCAGCTGAAAGACTCTCCTTCACTGTCAGAGTTGGAGATGAAGTCACTTTGCCTTGTGAAAATGTGACAGACGGTCAGCGAAAATGTGACAGTACTACATGGCTCTTTGTTGGTTCAGGATACACAGCAGCAGCAGTACAGCTGGTTAGACTTGGGCAGATTGGTGAAAACGCCAAAGCTAAATCAGACAGACTGAGTGTTACAGCAAACTGTTCTCTGGTTATAAAGAAGACCACAGTCGAGGATGTTGGTTACTACACCTGCAGACAGTTCAGATCAGGACAACATCAAGATGTTCGTGTTCGTCTTTTTCTTATTAACAGTGAGTATTTACATCATAATGTTTTCAGCTCAAACTGTCTTGTTAGAACAATATACTGAAACATTACAATAATTATGATCACAGTGATGAAGTTAATTTCACTCTTTCTCTCATAATATGTCCATCTTCTCCAGTGACTGAACATAAGGACCCTGATAAGGTGACGCTCACCTGCTCTGTGTTGACATCTGGACAGTGTGGACACACAGTGAAGTGGCTGTATGAGGATAAAGATGTGGCTGAAGGTAACAAAGACATGGAGACATCACAGACTGACTGCTACGCCTCTGTGTCTTTCCTGGATTCTCATTTTATTTACACATCGAGGTCTAACTTATTGAAGTGTGAGGTGACGGATACTTACTCTGGAAAAGTGCAGCAGTTTCCCTTCAGCTCTCAGTCTGCAGGTGAGAAACCAGGTGAGACTATGATGAGCTGTTCAAACCACCCAAAAAGTTATTTTATTTGATACTCTGAAGTTTTAAGATGACATCACTCTTTCTCCTTTAGTGACAGCAGATGGTAAACACGATTACATATTTTCTAACAGTTCCTTGGGTTGTGTTATTTCATTGGTGACAAACAAACAGCAACAACTAAATCATCAAGAACAATTGAAAACGGCACAAAATCAGTTACAACAGCAATCAGTGATACTTCAATAAAACTACAAAAGTCTCCTGTCAGTCTCCTTCTCTCCCCATACTAAACTTGTTTTTTTATTTTTTTGTTTGTAGTTTTATTAACTCACTTTCTGGAAAGACAAAACTGGCCATTCATCGAAGTATAAAACAGAAAATAGGGAGCGATCGAGAAAATGATTATTGATTTATTTTCAATAACTCAGTGAAAGCATGTATAATGCTGGAGTAAAAGTGTGATATGAAAGAAATTGACACTTTTAATAAGATCTGGTTCAAGGAGCTTTTTTCTTTTTTAAAATGATGAAATCCGGGAAGAGGAAAATAACTTTCTCGACCCACAGAAGACCATCTAGTCCTTCAACTGAAGTGGAAACTTGATGATGTTGTTTTCAATACAATGTAACAAATAACAAATAAAATGCTGGCCTTTTAGTTACAGAATTTTAAACAGAACAAAAAGCTGCAGCTAAAAAAGGTTTGTATTGTTTTTCTCTTTCCAGGTTGGTGGTGGCTCATCATTGTGGCTGTGGGAGTTGCAGCTCTCTTAATAACCGTTGTGGTTGTCATCAGATGGAAGAGAACCAAAGGTGAGAGCAACCACAGATGAAACTTTTAGAAACAAGAAGTTTTGATGAACCTGGATTTCTACTGTGGAAACTAAAGTCGACTCTCTTTTGTCTCTTCAGGGAAAAAAACACAGATGGATGAAAACACTGTGAGTTCTTTGGCTGAGTAATCAAATGTTTAGACAGTTATGACAGAATCATCAAAATCTAAACAGCCTTCACAGAGCCAGTGTTTCATCACATTTAAGTAGACTTTGTTTCTATTTTGTTTTCAGGGACTGAGCGTAAACACGGCAGTGACTCCAGAAACCAGTCAGGACACGGTGAGATCTCACACCACACCCAGCACAAAGTTACACTCACTGTGTTTTATATTATATTCTGCTAAATGTAGCTCTATGAGACACAGTGTGACTCTGGAATCGAATTTCTTTCTGCGAGAGAAGAAGTGGGGAGTCTGATGATGCAGCTGGACTACACCAGAATAGAACAGAATAGAATACAAAGAAGTCCACATGTTACTGAGCAGCCATCATGTTGTCTTCTCTGGGTAGGCTGATCCTGAAGATGGTGTTTCCTACGCCTCCATCAGCTACACCAGGAAGACCAACAGTAAAGCCCGGTAAGCTGTCTGTTTGATTATAGTGAATGAAAACACTTCTCAGGTAAGAAAAACAGGACAGAGTCTTCATTTTCCCATTAAAGCCCAGGTCTACATGTAAGGATTGTGATGTCAGCGTGTCCAACACTTTGGTCCAGAACAAAATATCTCAACAACGACCGGCCAGAGGAGCTCAGTACATGTTCAAAAACATCTGTAACAGCACATCTTCAAACTGAACTGACTGTACTGAATCCCCGTTTTGTGTTGTGTTGCTCTTTGTAATGCGGTTTGCTATTTGTGTTGTGTTTATGTGGTGCTGGATATCATAATGTTGCATTTACTTACTTACTTTCTTCTGTCTCATTTAATGTTGTGCTGTTTGCCTGTTGTTTTCCAGGATCTGGGTAAAGATGATGATGAAGATGAAGCAGTGACCTACACCACCGTGAAAGCTTCCTCTTCTTCTGCTGGTGCCTCAGCTGATCCCAGCAACCTCTACGCCACCGTCAACAAACCAAACAAAGAAGAGAGCACAGTGTAGTTACAGCTCATATCATCACAGTTATTTTACACTGATACTGATAAATGTTTTTTTATTAGAATTATTTTTATGATCATTTTCAGGATGTATTGCAGTAAAAAGCCTTCTTGTCCAGAAGGAGGAGCAGTAGGTAAACTAGTAGCATAATAACACAACATTATATGGCTGCTTGAAATGTAACTGAGCATCATGTATGGTACATTTTGCTTGATGAACTTGCTGTCAGGCACTTTAATGTGCTGGTGCTGTGTTGTAGTCAGAGATGTGTTAGTTTTTACTGCTTTTTCTGTATCACCTGTCATTGTATGATATGAAGTCACTTTAACATCTATATCTCTGTTCAGGGTATTTTTCATGTTCTGCTATGAAAGTAATTAAAGCAAACTCAGAGGAAGTGGGACAACGCTCATCTTGATTGAGTCACTTTTGAGAGTCGAATTAAACAGCTGCATGAGAGGAAGCTGTGGAAACCCAAAAGGGTTCAATTTTCACTGGTGTTAACTCCAGATACTTCAGGTCAGAGTGAACTTCATACCAGCTCATGTCAGCCATAAGAGAAGGAGGAATGTAAAAGGTGTTGTGGTCTGCCTACATTAAAAGCAACAACTGACACATGACAGAAAAAAAGAGAAAACAATATGAGGAAGTGACACTTTACTAATTAGAGGAAGTAGATCCAACATTTCTCTTTAAGAAGCTACTAGTTCAGAGACTTACAAGTAAGAAGCAGAGAGAAAAGAGACAAAGAGGCACGATGATTAAGTTCAGATGGATTAAAATGTCTTTATTTCTGATGCCAGTGCTTCAGTTTACAGGTAAGGATACGTAACCTTCATTTAACCAAGACAGACAGTTAACAAAGTAGTCTGTTTGTTTTCCAGCAAGGTGGATGGTGAGTTTCGTGAACTCTTACAATCCAAGGATGAGGCACATTTGCAAACTTCTGTTGTATCTAAAATTATCCTCACACTGACATCAATAGTCAGATTTTTCTCTCTCGTCTTCTCAGCAGCAGCAGCTGGACAGCTTTTCCTCTCCTTCACTGTCAGAGTTGGAGAAGAAGTCACTTTGTCTTGTGAAAATGTGATAGACGGTCAGCAAAAATGTAACAGTACTACATGGTTCTTCAGTAAATCAAGAAACACAGCAGCAGTAGAGCTGATTAAACTTGGGCAGATTGGTGAAAGAGCCAAAGCTAAATCAGACAGACTGAGTGTTACAGCGAGCTGTTCTCTGCTTATAAAGAAGGTCACAGTCGAGGATGTTGGTCGTTATCACTGTCAACAGTTCAAATTAGGAGACAAACAAGGTCCAGACTCTGTGGTTCTTCTGTCTGTTGTTACCAGTGAGTATTTCTATCATAATGTTTTCAGCTCAAACTGTCTTGTTAGAACAATATACTGAAACATTACAATAATTACGATCACAGTGATGAAGTTAATTTTACTCTTTTTGTCTTTCTCTCATAATATCTCCATCTTCTCCAGTAACTGAACATAAGGACCCTGATAAGGTGGCGTTAACCTGCTCTGTGTCGACATTTGAACGATGTCGACACACAGTGAAGTGGCTGTATGCGAGTAAAGATGTGGCTAAAGATAACAAAGACTTGGTGACATCACAGTCTCCCTGCAGTGCCTCTGTGAGCTTCCTGACTTCTCATTTTATTCACACATCGAGGTCTAACTTCCTTACATGTGAAGTGACTGATGGCAACAAAGAGCAGCTGTTTCCCTTCAGACTTCAGCCCTCAGGTGAGAAACCAGGTGAGAATATGATCAGCTGTTTAAAGTCACTTCAAACTGACGAGAATAATGACCTAAAATATTTCTTTATTTTATGGATTTGGAGTTTAAATATTACATCACAATACAGGTTTGTTGAGTTGTGTTCATCTGTTCAGGTGAGGACACAACAACAGCAACAACTGAATCAACAACAACTGAAAACAGCAGGAAAGCAGGTATCACCACGACAGCGTCTGCAATCAATGATGCTTCAACACAACTACAACTTAGTAAGTCACAAGGAAAAGAAGATGAAAATGTATTTCTTTTCTTTTAGTCACCTCTTTTAAACAGATCAGAAAGCTACAGCCGAAATATGTTTCATGTTTTCATTCTCTTTCCAGACTGGTGGAGGTTCAGCATTGTGTCTGCGGGTTTAGCAGCTCTCATAATAATCGTTGTGGCCGTCAACATGTGGACAAGAACTAAAGGTGAGAACATTCACAGATGAAACTTAGAAACAGGAAGTTTGGATGAACCTGGATTTTCAGTGTGGAAACTAAAGTCGACTCTTTTCTTTTCTGTTCAGGGAAAAAAACACAGATGGATGAAAACAAAGTGAGTTTTTACAATAAAATAATGAAATGTTTTTACAGTTGGTACTTTACACAGCAAACAGTGTTTGTGATGTCTGTTCTTCATTCTGAACTGTAGATATAGATAGAAGGAGAAAAAACACACAGGGCTCACTGTGTTGTACTGAAGTGGTCGTATCAGCAAAGGATTTGTTGCAGGGAAAAGCAAAAGAAGAAAATATGACAATAACATTTTTTATATGAATTTAAAATTAGGTGGATGCGAATATTAGGTAAACATGACAATATAATTCAGTTCATTACAATACCAACACAAACTACAGCGTCCAAAGACGCCATCGATCTGAATCAACACCTCTTTGACACAGTGTCAATAAAAACTGAACATTATGAGTTCCAGATTAAAGGGTCAGTTCACCTAAATTACATCACATCAAACAGTATTTTCTCACTTAACCTCGAATGGCATTAAGCAATGCAGACAGTTTTGTTGTATTTCAAAAAACAATGTCATGCTCATTCATTCCCCCCTGCATGTCCTTCGTTGCCACATAAACACTTCCTCTCTCAGTGGCAGAAACACAGTAACTGATGGTGCGTTCAGGTGCTGTCAGATTATTTCCTGCTTCCTTGTGTTAAATGTGTGTCAGTGCTGTGAACGTTGTCAGTTACAGTGTGTCAGAGTGAGGGTTTGTTTGTGTTGTGTTCCACAGGTGAATAATGAAGATGAAGATGATGGTGTTGTGAACTATGAAAACTTTGGAGACCCTTCTGCCTCAGTCAGACTCCGCTGATCAACAACTTCCATATCAACATCAACTCATCAACCCTTGTCAGCTGTATCAGTGACATTAGACCCTGGATGACCAAAAACGTTCTGCAGTTAAACAAACACAACACTGAGGTCCTTGTGGTAGGCGCTAGAGGTCAGAGACAGGAGATCCACTCCAAACTGATCTCGCTGTCTCTGAAACCCAGTGAGCAGGTTAGAAATCTAGGTGTTATCTTGGATTCAGAACTAAACTTCACAAGCCACATTACAAATATAACTAGAAAAGCATTTTACCACCTAAAACCCATCTTGTCTCAGTCAGACACTGAAAAACTGGTTCATGCATTTATCTCCTCCAGGTTAGACTACTGTAATGCCCTTCTTGCTAGACTCCCCAAAAAGACCGTGAGACGGCTCCAGCTCATTCAAAATGCTGCAGCCAGAGTACTGGAACAAGAAAAACATATTACTCCTATACTACACTGGCTTCTGATAAAGTACAGAATTGATTTCAAAATATTGCTCACTGTTTACAAATCACTTAATGGTCTAGCTCCTAAATACATCTGCTCACTGCTCACAAAACCTCCAGAACCCTCCGATCATCAGACGCTGGTCTAGCTGTACCCGTGATCAGTAGTAAATCTGGTGACGGTGCATTCAGTTATTATGGGCCCACTCTCTGGAACAAACTGCCTGATAAGATGTACGACAACTGTGTCATCTTTTCACAGCAAACTTGAGACATACCTGTTATCTCAGGCCTGTGACTAGTTAGGGCTTCTGCTTGTCTCTCTGTCGGTCTCTCTCGCTCTTTTTTGGGTATGTGTGGGTGGGTATGTTGATGTTGGTGGGGGCAGGGGAGGATTTTATGAATTTGTTTTTCTTTTAATATGTATTTAAATAGAGGAAAGGAGTTGACTCTTCACCTGTCTGTTCATGTGTGCTCTCAAACGTCACCATGAATCCTGTCTGTTTGCTAATAAACACTATCTAAAGAAAAGTTGCATTATTACAAACATTCACCTCGACTAACAGTCTTCACAGCTTCGACTTCCTCTTCTTCTTCTTTTCAGGAGGTGAATCACGTCATTGCCACAAATGCACCGCGGGACTGGACACAGTGTGAACGTGAGACTCAGTATGAGTCTTAATATAGTTTGCTTGTTACAGCGTTAGATTGGCTCAGTGGATGCAGAAACATGTTCCTTTCCTATGAGAGAAAACTGCATTTAAAAAAGTGAAAATTGTAACACAGTGTTTGGTTGTTTCAACATCTACAAGAAAGTCAGAGCGACAGAAATCTAAAACTAAAAGTCACTATGAGGAAGTGACATCATACTAACCACAGGAAGTAGATGCAGCATCTCTCTACTAAAGCACTACTTTAGAGACTCAGACAGTTGTGAGCACGAGAACAAGAGACAGGAGAAGGAGAGAGACAGAGAATCACGATGGCTGAGTTCAAATGGATTTCTTTATTTCTTATAGCGGCGCTTCAGTTTACAGGTAAGAATACATATATCACATATATAAAAGGAAGGCACACTGCAAAAAATAACATTATCAATATTATTAAAGGTTCTTTATTAGCTACATTTTATTTAACTAAGAAAACCAAATCTGTTGTTTCTAACGAAGTGAGTTTAGTGAACTCTTGGAAACCAAAGACAAAGAAATAATTGTCACACTAACTATGAACATAACAGACATTTTCTCATTTCACTTTATTTTTCATAATTTTCTCAACAGCAGCAGCTGAAAGACTCTCCTTCACTGTCAGAGTTGGAGATGAAGTCACTTTGCCTTGTGAAAATGTGACAGACGGTCAGCGAAAATGTGACAGTACTACATGGCTCTTTGTTGGTTCAGGATACACAGCAGTAGTAGAGCTGGTTAGACTTGGGCAGATTGGTGAAAACGCCAAAGCTAAATCAGACAGACTGAGTGTTACAGCGAGCTGTTCTCTGCTTATAAAGAAGGTCGCAGTCGAGGATGTTGGTTACTACACCTGCAGACAGTTCAGATCAGGACAACATCAAGATGTTCGTGTTCGTCTTTTTCTTATTAACAGTGAGTATTTACATCATAATGTTTTCAGCTCAAACTGTCTTGTTAGAACAATATACTGAAACATTACAATAATTATGATCACAGTGATGAAGTTAATTTCACTCTTTCTCTCATAATATGTCCATCTTCTCCAGTGACTGAACATAAGGACCCTGATAAGGTGACGCTCACCTGCTCTGTGTTGACATCTGGACAGTGTGGACACACAGTGAAGTGGCTGTATGAGGGTAAAGATGTGGCTGAAGGTAACAAAGACATGGAGACATCACAGACTGACTGCTACGCCTCTGTGTCTTTCCTGGATTCTCATTTTATTTACACATCGAGGTCTAACTTATTGAAGTGTGAGGTGACGGATACTTACTCTGGAAAAGTGCAGCAGTTTCCCTTCAGCTCTCAGTCTGCAGGTGAGAAACCAGGTGAGACTATGATGAGCTCTACAAACCACCCAAAAAGTTATTTTATTTGATACTCTGAAGTTTTAAGATGACATCACTCTTTCTCCTTTAGTGACAGCAGATGGTAAACACGATTACATATTTTCTAACAGTTCCTTGGGTTGTGTTATTTCATTGGTGACAAACAAACAGCAACAACTAAATCATCAAGAACAATTGAAAACGGCACAAAATCAGTTACAACAGCAATCAGTGATACTTCAATAAAACTACAAAAGTCTCCTGTCAGTCTCCTTCTCTCCCCATACTAAACTTGTTTTTTTATTTTTTTGTTTGTAGTTTTATTAACTCACTTTCTGGAAAGACAAAACTGGCCATTCATCGAAGTATAAAACAGAAAATAGGAAGCGATCGAGAAAATGATTATTGATTTATTTTCAATAACTCAGTGAAAGCATGTATAATGCTGGAGTAAAAGTGTGATATGAAAGAAATTGACACTTTTAATAAGATCTGGTTCAAGGAGCTTTTTTCTTTTTTAAAATGATGAAATCCGGGAAGAGGAAAATAACTTTCTCGACCCACAGAAGACCATCTAGTCCTTCAACTGAAGTGGAAACTTGATGATGTTGTTTTCAATACAATGTAACAAATAACAAATAAAATGCTGGCCTTTTAGTTACAGAATTTTAAACAGAACAAAAAGCTGCAGCTAAAAAAGGTTTGTATTGTTTTTCTCTTTCCAGGTTGGTGGTGGCTCATCATTGTGGCTGTGGGAGTTGCAGCTCTCTTAATCATCGTTGTGGTTGTCATCAGATGGAAGAGAACCAAAGGTGAGAGCAACCACAGATGAAACTTTTAGAAACAAGAAGTTTTGATGAACCTGGATTTCTACTGTGGAAACTAAAGTCGACTCTCTTTTGTCTCTTCAGGGAAAAAAACACAGATGGATGAAAACACTGTGAGTTCTTTGGCTGAGTAATCAAATGTTTAGACAGTTATGACAGAATCATCAAAATCTAAACAGCCTTCACAGAGCCAGTGTTTCATCACATTTAAGTAGACTTTGTTTCTATTTTGTTTTCAGGGACTGAGCGTAAACACGGCAGTGACTCCAGAAACCAGTCAGGACACGGTGAGATCTCACACCACACCCAGCACAAAGTTACACTCACTGTGTTTTATATTATATTCTGCTAAATGTAGCTCTATGAGACACAGTGTGACTCTGGAATCGAATTTCTTTCTGCGAGAGAAGAAGTGGGGAGTCTGATGATGCAGCTGGACTACACCAGAATAGAACAGAATAGAATACAAAGAAGTCCACATGTTACTGAGCAGCCATCATGTTGTCTTCTCTGGGTAGGCTGATCCTGAAGATGGTGTTTCCTACGCCTCCATCAGCTACACCAGGAAGACCAACAGTAAAGCCCGGGTAAGCTGTCTGTTTGATTATAGTGAATGAAAACACTTCTCAGGTAAGAAAAACAGGACAGAGTCTTCATTTTCCCATTAAAGCCCAGGTCTACATGTAAGGATTGTGATGTCAGCGTGTCCAACACTTTGGTCCAGAACAAAATATCTCAACAACGACCGGCCAGAGGAGCTCAGTACATGTTCAAAAACATCTGTAACAAAACATCTTCAAACTGAACTGACTGTACTGAATCCCCGTTTTGTGTTGTGTTGCTCTTTGTAATGCGGTTTGCTATTTGTGTTGTGTTTATGTGGTGCTGGATATCATAATGTTGCATTTACTTACTTACTTTCTTCTGTCTCATTTAATGTTGTGCTGTTTGCCTGTTGTTTTCCAGGTTCTGGGTAAAGATGATGATGAAGATGAAGCAGTGACCTACACCACCGTGAAAGCTTCCTCTTCTTCTGCTGGTGCCTCAGCTGATCCCAGCAACCTCTACGCCACCGTCAACAAACCAAACAAAGAAGAGAGCACAGTGTAGTTACAGCTCATATCATCACAGTTATTTTACACTGATACTGATAAATGTTTTTTTATTAGAATTATTTTTATGATCATTTTCAGGATGTATTGCAGTAAAAAGCCTTCTTGTCCAGAAGAAGGGAGCAGTAGGTAAACTAGTAGCATAATAACACAACATTATATGGCTGCTTGAAATGTAACTGAGCATCATGTATGGTACATTTTGCTTGATGAACTTGCTGTCAGGCACTTTAATGTGCTGGTGCTGTGTTGTAGTCAGAGATGTGTTAGTTTTACTGCTTTTTCTGTATCACCTGTCATTGTATGATATGAAGTCACTTTAACATCTATATCTCTGTTCAGGGTATTTTTCATGTTCTGCTATGAAAGTAATTAAAGCAAACTCAGAGGAAGTGGGACAACGCTCATCTTGATTGAGTCACTTTTGAGAGTCGAATTAAACAGCTGCATGAGAGGAAACTGTGGAAACCCAAAAGGGTTAAATTTTCACTGGTGTTAACTCCAGATACTTCAGGTCAGAGTGAACTTCATACCAGCTCATGTCAGCCATAAGAGAAGGAGGAATGTAAAAGGTGTTGTGGTCTGCCTACATTAAAAGCAACAACTGACACATGACAGAAAAAAAGAGAAAACAATATGAGGAAGTGACACTTTACTAATTAGAGGAAGTAGATCCAACATTTCTCTTTAAGAAGCTACTAGTTCAGAGACTTACAAGTAAGAAGCAGAGAGAAAAGAGACAAAGAGGCACGATGATTAAGTTCAGATGGATTAAAATGTCTTTATTTCTGATGCCAGTGCTTCAGTTTACAGGTAAGGATACGTAACCTTCATTTAACCAAGACAGACAGTTAACAAAGTAGTCTGTTTGTTTTCCAGCAAGGTGGATGGTGAGTTTCGTGAACTCTTACAATCCAAGGATGAGGCACATTTGCAAACTTCTGTTGTATCTAAAATTATCCTCACACTGACATCAATAGTCAGATTTTTCTCTCTCATCTTCTCAGCAGCAGCAGCTGGACAGCTTTTCCTCTCCTTCACTGTCAGAGTTGGAGAAGAAGTCACTTTGTCTTGTGAAAATGTGATAGACGGTCAGCAAAAATGTAACAGTACTACATGGCTCTTCAGTAAATCAAGAAACACAGCAACAGTAGAGCTGATTAAACTTGGGCAGATTGGTGAAAGAGCCAAAGCTAAATCAGACAGACTGAGTGTTACAGCGAGCTGTTCTCTGCTTATAAAGAAGGTCACAGTCGAGGATGTTGGTCGTTATGACTGTCAACAGTTCAAATTAGGAGACAAACAAGGTCCAGACTCTGTGGTTCTTCTGTCTGTTGTTACCAGTGAGTATTTACATCATAATGTTTTCAGCTCAAACTGTCTTGTTAGAACAATATACTGAAACATTACAATAATTACGATCACAGTGATGAAGTTAATTTCACTCTTTTCTCTCTCTTTCTCTCAAAATATCTCCATCTTCTCCAGTGACTGAACATAAGGACCCTGATAAAGTGACGTTAAACTGCTCTGTGTCGACACGTGAACGATGTCGACACACAGTGAAGTGGCTGTATGCAGGTCAAGATGTGGCTAAAGATAACAAAGACTTGGTGACATCACAGTCTCCCTGCAGTGCCTCTGTGCACTTCCTGACTTCTCATTTTATTCACACATCGAGGTCTAACTTCTTTACATGTGAAGTGACTGATGGCAACAAAGTGCAGCTGTTTCCCTTCAGACTTCGGCCCTCAGGTGAGAAACCAGGTGAGAATATGATCAGCTGTTTAAAGTCACTTCAAACTGACAAGAATAATGACCTAAAATATTTCTTTATTTTATGGATTTGGAGTTTTAATATTACATCACAATACAGGTTTGTTGAGTTGTGTTCATCTGTTCAGGTGAGGACACAACAACAGCAACAACTGAATCAACAACAACTGAAAACAGCAGGAAAGCAGGTATCACCACGACAGCGTCTGCAATCAATGATGCTTCAACAGAACTACAAGGTAGAGTCACCATTTTTATGTATCTGTTTCTACTACATTCACAGTTAGCAAAGACCTGCAGGCAAAATAACTTTTAGATACTGACAGACACTTTGTGTCTCTGTGTTCTGTCGTTTGGGGTTTTCTGGTTTGTGTTGAAAATGGTTGAATGTTTTTGAAATGCTCTACACAGCGGCTGTTGACAAATCAGCATTTTGAAATGTTCCTTACATTCGTACGGACCCAGTGACAGAAGCAAACAAACCTTTTGGAAAGAGACAAAAGGCTGAAGAGTTTTCTGAACCCACAACCACACAACCCACAACCACGAGGCCCTTCAACTTCAGCTTTTTTTAAAAACAAATAAGAAAAGCGTTTTACTAAGTTTTAACACCATACTTTACACATCCAAAAAAAATGTAGTTGGTTAACTTAGTTTCTGTTGCACTAGGTTTTTTGTGGAGCTTTCAAACACATCTTGACTGTGACATGCAGTTGAAAGCTCTGGGAAGAAAAAATAAGTGGACCTTGAGTTAGGTGGGGTTTTTTTTTTACGTTGGTTTGTTTGTGTGTTTTGTCAAACTAGTTGCAGACTGTGTTTTTATTGGATGCAGTTTTTGTACTAAAAGTAACTTGATTTGGTTAAAACTATCAAATGAATCTTTAAACACTCTCTGTTAGCGACAGGATTTTGAACAGAACAGAAAACTGGAGCCAAAATGCTTAAAACATTTTCATTATCGTTCCAGGTTGGTGGTGGTTGTACATCATTGTGGCTGTGGTTTTAGTTGCAGTTTTAGTAATCGCTGTAGCTGTCATCAGATGGAAGAGAACTAAAGGTGAGAGCAGCCACAGATGAAACTTTTAGAAACAAGAAGTTTTATTAACTGGATTTTCTCTGTGGAAGCTTAAGTCGACCCTCTTTTTTGTCTTTTCAGGGAACAAAACACGGATGAATGACAATGTCGTGAGTTTAAAAACTGTTCTTCACTATACATTTTGAGTCTATAGCTGAGAAAGGATAAGACGAGATAAACAGTACTGACTGTGTTGGATTAAAACTACGCTGTTGCAACAGCAAAGGTCAAGGAAGTGATTGTGAGGAAAAGCAAAAAGGGGCCCAAAGCTCATTTTTACTTTGCAAATCCGGCCATGAACACCTTCAATTACAGCCTCTGAAACGCTGACAGAGTTGAATCAACTCCTCTGTGACACAGTGTCAACACAAACACAACATTATCAGCTTCATAGACGCAGTATTTGTGGTGGTTGTATTGGATGACATCTCAAGTCAAACTGAATTCATCTGCTGGACTGAAGTTGTAGATCTGAAGATGTTGTTACAGTCCCATCACACTACCTGTACCTGAAGCCTGCACAGATGTGCTGCATACGTTGCACAGGTCTGTTCGGATTGTGCCCTGACAACATGTGCATTAACTGAACTGTAAC
Source organism: Siniperca chuatsi (assembly GCF_020085105.1). Lineage (NCBI taxonomy): Eukaryota > Metazoa > Chordata > Actinopteri > Centrarchiformes > Sinipercidae > Siniperca > Siniperca chuatsi. The sequence continues at coordinate 24,707,983 of NC_058057.1, forward strand.
ATGCTTTGTGACCAAATGTGTTTTGCTGCAGGAGCTGACCTCAAACCCTGCAGTGACTCAGTCGGAAACCAGTCTGGACACGGTGAGATCACACACTACACCCAGTACAAAGTTACACTCCCTGTTGCTTGCATTTGTTCTCTGAAATATAACTGTATTTTACTGTCGGTACAGTCCTGAGAGTGTGAGAGTGTGCAAGAAAGATAAAAAAGGAAGTTAGATGATGCAACTGGACTACACCAGAAGACAACATGAGAGTCAAACAGTGGGTTGTAAAACCAGGGTCAGAGGCCAAACCGCCACCAAAAAAGCTACTATACAACATTTTGAGACATCGTTTGAAAGAGACATAACACGACCTTCTGGGCAGAAGTAACACAATCTGAAATGCTGACTGTGATAAAATAGAACGGGATAAAGTTAGAAGAGAGTCAGTATTAATCCGCATGTTACTGAGCCGTCTTCTCTGCGTAGGCTGATCCTGAAGATGGTGTTTCCTACGCCTCTGTCAGCTACACCAGCAAGACCAAGAACAGTAAAGCCCGGGTAAGCTGTCTGATCGGCTGTACTTGTGATATCAGTGAATGAAGAAGAAACGTTTTCAGGAACGTCTCCCTTTTCACATTCAAGTGCATCAGTTTGTCCAACCCTTTGCTTGTGCGTTGTGTTGTACTGTGTTACATTGTGCTCTAATCTGCTGTGTTGGTGTGATGATGTTGCTTTGCATGTTGTCACATTTTCTGATGTGTCGCTTTGTGTTGTTTTGCACGTCGTGTTGCACTGAGCTGCGGTGCACTGCGTTGGGTTATGTTGTGTTTTACTGTTGGATACCGTTAATGCTCCTTCGCACTGCTATTTTTTATAGTGTTGTAGTGTGTGTCATATCCTGTTGCTTTATTTATATTGTGCTGTTTCCTGCCAGGTTCACAGTAAAACTGATGAAGGTGATGCAGTGACCTACGCGGTCGTGAAAGCTTCCTCCGCTGATCCCAGCAGCTTCTACGCTACCATCAACTAACCAAACAAGTCAAACTCCTGCCATCAGAGCTTTGCTCATCTCTGTTAATGTGCTTTATGATCATTTTCAGGATGGATTATTGTAAAAAAGCTTCTTCTTCAGAACAGGGTGTAGAAGGTGAACTAGTGGCACAATGCACAAAGGAGAAGGAATAACTCAACATTTATATGGGTGGTTGCTTAAAATGTAAATGAGCATAATATATGACACATGTTGCTTGATGAACTTGCTGTCATGCAGTCTGTTGTGCACAGTGATGGGTGTGCTAATCTGTGCTAAAATTTGACTGATTTTTGAATATTTTCATATTTTTTTCTGTTTAGTTTCACCTGTTATTGTTTGATATGCAATATTTTGATCATGTAAGTCTTTGTTCAATTAGCTTTAGCAAACTGAAAGAAGGTGGGATGTGACATGACTTATTTGAAGTGCATAAATGAATGAAATGAATGAGCGAATGAAATCAACCTTGAAAGTTGTATTAACCACTGAATGTGTGAAAACTGTAGAAATCCAAAAGTAACTTTGAATCATATCACTATAAATAAGTTAGTTAGAAGGAAAGTATGCACACAAGACTAAAATAAGGATGAACGTCACTATGTGGAAGTGACGCCTTACTGACCACAGAAGGTAGATTATGTATTTCTCTTTGAGGAGCAACTTTAGAGACTCTTCAAAGTTTAAGAACAACAGAGGAAAGAGAAACTGAGATGCATAATGGTTAAATGGATTAAAATGTCTTCATGTCACATGCCAACAGATACTCATTCTGATTGACTGATGGCAGTCATGATTTTTGGAAAATACCTTAATTGTGTCCAGGAATAATTGGGCACAAGGATCTAATGTGCAAAACTGAGTTATGGTCATTTAAATTCATTATGTCGATGTGGTGCCACCTATTGGTAAAATGCCATACAAGTTTACAAGTCAGAGTGAAAAGAATTTACGCCAGGGTTGATGTGTATACCAGTCATATAAATTTGGCAGTGGTGGTGGAAGTATTCACATCCTTTATTTAAGTAAAAGAAGCAAAACTACAATGTAAAAATACACCATTACAAGTAAAAGTCCTACTTAGAAGTAAAACGTTTTAATTAAGTAACAGTATTTAGTATGAAGGCAAAATGGCCTCTGTCAGTGTTACATTATTATATATTATACTATTGGAATATTTAACTGATTGATTAACATGTAAGCAGCATTTTTATGTTGGTTGTAGTGAAGCTAAATCTACCTATTTTACATAATTTAAAGTTTTGCTTTAATTTACTGTATAACAATACATAATATTTTATATGCTTATTATAGGTTTTTAAAATCTTAATCTGCAAAGTAACTAGTAACTATAGCAAGTACTATACAAGTACTTCAGAAGAGTATTTGCAGTACAGTACTGGGTGGAGTATTTGTTACTTTCCTTTATTGACCTTTATTTTGAAAAGGTGTTTCTCGAACCGGAAGTGCCTGCCCATTGACCCAGAATTGGTTTCCGTTGGTGTGATGGAAGGATTGTGAATTTGGTGCTGAATTTGCCTGCACAGTGGATGAATAACCACGTCCGCATTTTTGAAATTATCTTTATTTAAACATAGGAGTGAATGACGCTGCTCGGTAAGTTTAAAACGCACAATGAACAGAGAAAAGCAAACGTTACCGAGCATTTAGCTAACGTTTGTTCAGGTGTCAAATGTCCGCGGCACCGGAGGCTGTAAACAAGATAGCTCAGCATCTTAGCTAACGTTAGTAATCGCTATCACATTCTCCTGCAGAGTATTTGTAACCTGCTAATTGCGTTGTTTTACTGAAATATGAAACGCAGACACTGAAAAATACTGGATTTTGTAACTTAACGTTAGCCTACTAGATTGGTTTCGTTAGATTTCATGGCATCCTAGTTAGCATTTAGCATTTAGCTAGCTACGTGCTGTGAACCAACTCTTCGGCTGTGCCTCTGGTTTTCGTCAATGTCTGGTTTGCTTACTCCTGTGTCAGATGTGACTCTGGCAGCCGTCGACCATGAGTAATAGCCACCCTCTGCGTCCACTGGCCTCCGTGTCGGAGATCGACCACATCCACCTGCTGTCGGAGCAGCTGGGAGCCCTGGTGCTTGGCGAGGAGTATAGCGATGTCACCTTCATCGTGGAGGGGAAGCGCTTCCCGGCTCACCGGGTCATCTTGGCAGCTCGCTGTCACTACTTCAGGTAACTGTAAATGTCTACACCAATGGTTCCTGTCACTTGTGTGAGATCATTTGGTAAGCCCATCCTTATAAACACATCCTGTGCGGACAAATGTTGAAATCCGCAAAGACGAATATTTAAACTAAAGCCGAAACAATCAGTTGATTAATTGTTTGATTTTGATAATAGATTCTTCTTTTCCTTTCGGCTGTTCCCTTTCAGGGGTCGCCACAGCGAATCATGTGCCTCCATCTAACCCTGTCCTCTGCATCCTCTTCACTCACACCCATTAACTTCATGTCCTCTCTCACTACATCCATAAATCTCCTCTTTGGTCTTCCTCTAGACCTCCTGCCTGGCAGCTCCAACCTCAGCATCCTTCTACCAATATATTCACAGTCTCTCCTCTGAACATGTCCAAACCACCTCAATCTGGCCTCTCTGACTTTATCTCCGAAACATCTAACATGAGCTGTCCCTCTGATGTACTCATTCCTGATCCTGTCCGTCCTCGTCTCTCCCAAAGAGAACCTCAACATCTTAAGCTCTGCTACCTCCAGCTCTGCCTCTTGTCTTTCCTTCAGTGCCACTGTCTCTAAGCTGTACAACATCGCTGGTCTCACCACCCGTCTTGAACACCTTTCCTTTCATTCTTGCTGATACTCTTTTAACACACAACACACCTGACACTTTTCTCCACCCGTTCCAACCTGCTTGCACTCGCCTCTTCACCTCTTTTCCACAGTCTCCATTGCTCTGAACCGTTGACCCTGATTTTGATAATAGATTAATTGTCATTTTTAAGCACAAATGCCAGACATTTCCTAATAACAGCTGCTCAATTGTGAGGATTTGCTGATATTTTTTCATCTTATGTTTATGATTCCTTTATTACATTGCAGGTAGGACAAATTCAGGTGAAGACGCATTCTTTCATGTTGTGATTGGTTGTGTTTCTGTCCTGTGGGCTGCCTATTTCTATATTTTCACACCGATGCTTCCTTCCACTGTGACACACAAGCTCACACAAGGGAAATTATTCACATTTGGTGTCGTATTCAACAGTAATTTGACAGCTTTTCAAAAACACACCATATTTACATATTTCATATTTACACAAGGAGCATTTAACACTACATATACACGATTTCCACAATCTTGATACCTTGCCAGTTGTTTTTATTTAGTATGCTTGTCACACTGTATTGTTGTGAGACTGCTGGCAGCTGGTTGAGACAGTCCAAGGCTTGACACATGTAAGTGAAGAAAAATATTAAAAAAATATAAACACTTTTATTTTTTTGCTTCTTCTGGCTCCTTTAGGGCCCTGCTGTACGGTGGGATGAAAGAGTCCCAGCCCCAGGCGGAGGTGTGTCTAGAGGAGACGCGGGCTGAAGCCTTCTCGATGCTGCTACACTACCTGTACACAGGCCGGGCCAGCCTCAGCTCCGCCCGGGAAGAGGTGCTGCTAGACTTCCTGGGCCTGGCTCACCGCTATGGCCTCCAGCCACTGGAGGACTCCACCTCTGAATTCCTTCGCACCATCTTGCACACCAACAACGTCTGCCTGGTCTTTGATGTGGCCAGTCTGTACTCTCTGAGCACGCTCAGTGCAGCCTGTTGTGCCTATATGGACAGACACGGACCTGAAGTGTTGAATTCTGACGGCTTCCTCATGCTCTCCAAGGTAAGAGTTAGCAGGAGTGTATGAAGAGTTATAATCAGTATTGCATCTGGTTCATTATTACATTAGGGTAGCCTTCATTTCTCCATACATTGTGAAATATAGTTTGAAATATTAGAATAATCTGGGCAGTAGATATCTCATGTGTGCCTGTGGTGTAACATAAATCTGAGATACAGTGACCCCCAGTTGCACGTGATTTCTACCAAACAATGCAACAGGGTGTCTTAAAGGTGGGTTATGCAATTCTGGAGAAATCCAAAACAGTGACAAATACCATGATATGGAGCGAACAACTACACAGCAAGTGATGTAACTAACGTTAGCTAGGTTGTTGGTTAGCTTAGCCTGGTTGTGGGTTAACAAACTGTCCCTACAGTTGCTGCTGCGACGCTAACAGCCAGACAGGACGAGATGTTTTCCCAGAGCTAGCAAACCAGCTCCAGACAGCGATGCTCACAACTCTCCTGCTACTATAGCTAACATCACAACAACAGCATATCTCGGCAAACTAGAAAGTAAGCTGAATGTCTGTGGGCAAGTACTTTAACGTTACCTGACACACAAATCATGGCTGGAATAGTTTTGTGTCCGAGCCACTTTGTTTCTTTAGCATTTACAGAACCAGGGCTGTGTACAAACACCAGAGGGTTTTTTTTTCAGAGCACACACTGAACGGACAGCTAGCGGACCGTGAGGAGATATTCGCTGAATTTGACAAAAAGACGTGTATTGGATTAGAATCGCATACCCCACCTTTAAATGCAGGTGTGTATGAAGCCACAGGCTCATAGGACACACAATTCATGTGTCATTTGATGTAACTTCAGCTAAGCTAATGACACAGAAACGGTGCCTTAAACTTTGCATGCCCAGGTAAAGATATTTTTTCCGATTGGATCTTGTTCCATTACCTGTACGGCTGCAACTCATACTTATTTTAATATTGGAGTAATCTACAAGTATTTTCAAGTAATCAATTATTATTTAGCTTGTAAAACGTAATGACAAAATCTCAACTACAGAACCTAAAGTAATGTCTTGAAATTACTTACTTGTCTGTCCAACAGTCAAATTAAACCCAAAGTATTTGATTTATAGTGATATGAAATGCAGGAAAACAAGCAAATACTCATAACTAAGAAGCTGTAACCATTACCTGTTTGGTATTTTTGACTTAAACAATTGTTTGATTACCTGTGTTTGCAGACTGCTCTGCTGACTGTGGTCAGGCGGGACTCGTTTGCTGCCAGTGAGAAGGAGATCTTCCAGGCCTTGTGTCGTTGGTGCCGGCAGCATGTGGACGGGGCCGACACCCAGGAAGTGATGGCAGCAGTGCGGCTCCCGCTCATGACTCTGACAGAGATGCTGAACGTGGTGCGACCGTCCGGCCTACTGAGCCCAGACGACCTGCTCGACGCCATCAAGACCCGCTCTGAGAGCCGCAACATGGACCTTAATTATCGTGGCATGCTCAGTCAGTGCTCTTACTCCTCCATCTGCTTACTGTTATTATTATTGTTACTGCTATGAATCACATCAAACATCAGATTAAAAATGTAATTTAGTTTATGTCTGTGTATTTCATGTATTCATTTGCACATCTTCTTCTTGGATTTCAGTCCCAGAGGAGAACATTGCCACCATGAAGTACGGAGCTCAGGTGGTGAAAGGGGAGCTGAAGTCGGCGCTGCTGGATGGAGACACCCAGAACTACGACCTGGACCACGGCTTTTCCAGACATCCCATTGAGGAGGACGGCCGGGCCGGGATCCAAGTCAAACTGGGCCAATCGTCCATCATCAACCACATCCGCCTGCTGCTGTGGGACAGAGACAGCCGGTAAGACAGGCTTGTCTCATCCTGCTAAAACAAACAAACAAAAAAGTTACAAACTAGCATAGCAGGGTTTGAATTTTAGATTTAGACGTGTAGTATGATTCACAGTGTTTTTATTGAATATTGGAGCGCATACTGAAGTTCAGTTTATTGTTAAAATGGTTGACTGACTATACTGATATCTAGTTTTGCTGGTTCCAACAAACTGTGTTGGCAAGGTAATAAGAGGGCTTATCTGAAAGTTGTTGTGTTTGTGTCTGTGTCTGTCTGTAATGGTATTTTCTTGAAGCATATCAAACAAGAGTGTTGTTCCCAAATAAAAAACCCACCAATTAAAAATATAATCACTGTTATTACAAAATGATTGCTGGCAGAACACATTTTTGGGACTTTTTCTTGTCTAGAAAATGTTCTCATGTTGGATTTTTAACATGTGATTATTCTTTTTCTAGGCAAATTTCTTAAGAAATGTGTATATATATTTTTGCTTTATAATTAACCTCATTATACTGACTTTATATGATAATGACAAACTGACTCTGAGTTTTGTACTGATTTAAAATGTCATTCTCGATTATTTTAGGTCCTACTCCTACTACATCGAGGTATCTATGGATGAGCTGGACTGGGTGCGTGTTGTGGACCATTCCAAGTATCTCTGCCGCTCCTGGCAGAACCTGTACTTCACACCACGAGTTTGCAGGTAAACTGTACTAAAGCATCCCAGTTCAGTTACAGCAACAGTTATTATTCCTAGACCCGAGCTGTTGAGGAAAAGTTGACTTTGTAGCATTTTATGTATGTTCACCCTGCCTATTTACAAGAAAACCAGGGCTTGTAAATAAGAAACACTTGTACTCAAAAGAAGTTCAGCAACTTTCTTTGGTGTTCTGTCATCTTGCCAGTCTGGAGATTTTGGTGGCACGACAAGTCAAAACAAATCTGATTCCATCTCGCTCTCTCTTTTGCCAAGCACGAAGGGCTTGTCTGTGCCCTTTGCCTTAACTTGGTGTACATAGCAATTTCAGTTTGTTTTGAGGTTGTTGTCTGTAGTTGATTTGGATTATATTCTCAGTGTTTACAAACCACACTGATGTTTGCTTGGCAGAGGACAGAGAAGCGTCTTTTCAAGCATTTCAGCACAGTATTTTGGGGCCTCCTGACATGGAGATGCTGGAGACACTCCAGATTTGGAATAATGTGTTGTGGGCACGCCTGGTTTGTAATAACAGTGTGTAAACATCCAAACGGATGTCAGAAGATGTGGCTCAAGCTCGCCCTAAGGAATGCAATAATGGTGCTGCACCATTATACTGACACAACCAGCATTCCACTTCCAAAGAATGTGTTAAATGCGAATTCTCATGCAGTTTGAACCTAAAACAATGTATATACACTCCGTTACCATTTTATTAGGTACACCTAGCTAAAACTAATGCAGTCTAATACAACAGTCATGCAATAACTCATACCTTCATTAAGGTTATAATGTTCAATTCAACAATTCAACAGCACCACAAACTGCAGCCTCCAAAATGACCATACAGTTGAATCAACACCTCTCAAACAGTTTCAACAAAAACGGAACATTATAACTTTCACGAAGGTCGGATTTATTGTAGGACTGTTGTATCAGCCTGCATTAATTTTATCGAGGTATACCCAATAAACTTGCAACTGAGTGTACATATATATACAGCTCTGGAAAAAATTAAGAAACCACTGCGATTTTTTTCTTAAATCAGCATCTCTACAAGTATGGAAGCCATTCCATTCCAATGTCTGTTGAATTCCAACACAGGCACACCTCATTCTACTGAATGAGGTGCTGATTAGGTGATCGCCTGAACCAAATCTTTAAATTTAATAAGGCAAAGTATAAAAAAAACACTTCTGTGGTCATCACTATCCTCTTGCAGTGGGACCAGCTGGATGGCAAAAACAGTGCTAGTAGTACCTCAAAAGTAATTGGAATCAAAAAATAACTATTAAATATTGACCATGCCAAAAAAGTTGAAAAGGAAAGTTTTGAGTGAGGAAAAGAAGGGTTCAATTCTGGCTTTACTGGCAGAGGGATACAGTGAGCGTCGGGTTGCTTCCATCCTTAAAATTTCAAAGACAACATTAAGGGCTGTATCTTCATGTCTGTTTTCTCCTGGTTGTTTAAAGATCAGATTATGGTTGTTTGGTTTTCCTGCTCACTCAGATCTGATGTTGCTCTTTGTGTCTCAGGTACGTTCGCATTGTGGGAACACACAACACTGTCAACAAGGTCTTCCACCTTGTGGCTTTTGAATGCATGTTCACTAACCGCTCATTTACCCTGGAGAACGGACTTTTGGGTAAGTTGCAGAAACAGACAGAACAGAAACAAAAATTGTGTCTTCACTACATATGTAATCTCAAGTGTTTCTAATACGTGCACATTACTTTTGACGCAATAGGTTTCAAACATTTCTTAAAGTTCATATATTCTTTACTCTGGGTTGCTTGTAATATGTGTGTTTTTAGAAGTTTAAGCCTGTTCTGTAGGAAAACTAGTCTAAAACCCTGCATCTAATGTCTGCAGTGCCCAGTGAGAATGTGGCGACCATCGCATCGTGTGCCAGTGTTGTTGAGGGTGTGAGCCGTAGCAGAAATGCCTTGCTCAACGGCGACACGCGCAACTACGACTGGGACTCCGGCTACACCTGCCATCAGCTGGGCTCTGGAGCAATCGTCATCCAGCTGGCTCAGCCCTACTCCATTAGATCGTTGAGGTACATCTGGCCACATCATTAACTCTGAGTATGGTACAAACCAGAAATCTCAACATCTGGTGAAGTAATAGTTTAGTCCGTGCTAATGAATCAAACAAGAATTTTGTAACTCACCAAGCTGATATTGCAGTTGTATCTACCACAGTTAAATAAGTATCTAAATTATTAAGTATCTAAATCATTTCATTTCTCTAGCTGGAGTTGAAAATGGTGACAATGTTAACAACAATAGAACAGAACAATGGGGGGAAAATTTTCTTTAGTTATTATTTTTTCTAAATCATGTGGACATTCAGTTTGCTTTGCATTGTATCTTGATTGCAGCATTTATCACAGGGGTCAGAGGGGCGATACATGGTTTAGAAGTTCTGCTATTTGACATGGTTATATGGCTGTAGTCTCTTCAAGAAACTGTTGTGAAGTGTCATTTTAATCTACAGTCTGAAATAGCATTGAAATCTTGTATACAGTAATTATTAACACAGTTTCATTCCTTCACTTCCTCTACCTGCTCAGGCTGCTGCTGTGGGACTGTGACGAGCGCTCCTACAGTTATTACATTGAAGTCTCCACCAACCAGCAGCAGTGGACGAAGGTGGTCGACCGCACCAGGGTGGCGTGTCGGTGAGGCTCCCATCCCATTTCCTCCTCTGCCGCTTCCTTCAACACAGTTACTTTTTCCTGTTACCTGAACTCCTTGAACACAGGTGTCAGATTGATATGTCAAACCTGGGATGTAGACACCTTGAATAACTTCACACTCTGATCTAGAAATTAAAGCAATGGAAGTTTTGATAATATATGTGTATAATGACTGAATGCTACGAAGAACATGTTTCATCTGAAGATGTCCGTGAAATGCAACAATGATAGAGGCTCCAAAGTGGCACAAAAATTACATCTCATTACATTATTTCAATGTGTTAACAGTTAGTTTAGAATTGCATGTATAGGTCATATTGCATCATTGTAGTTACCTGTTACAAACAGTAAATATTGTCCTGTGCGCAAGGTTTTTACCTTTTTTTCCACAATACCTTAAATTGTTCATTTCTAATTAATATGTTTTTACTGTTAAATTATCCCACTTGTTTGCTGACTTTTCTTTTCAGTACACATTCTCTTCAAAAAGTCGGTCTGATTGTAAAGGAACATTGAGCCTTATGTTCCACGCTAAGGAAGGAGCAGGCTTGTTTGAAAATCACTTCCTCGAGGGGGCAGGATTAAAAATACCTGGTTATATTCTAGCTACTGTTGCCTAAGTCTTCATTTTTGGCAGATGTGCGCTTAAATAGCTGTTACTCTTGTAGACTAAATTTTAAGCTTTAAGGAACAGAAAATTCCAGGCTTAATGTCAAACAGTGTACAAACTTTTCATTTAATGTCTATGAAAAATAATCAGGGCCCTGTCAGGAGAACATAATCATAACAGATATAAATGTTGTAAACAAAAACATATGCAAACTGAGATATAATCAGAATGTTTCATATTTTTGTTTTGGTTTTTTTTAACCGCCCTCTCTTGCAGATCATGGCAGACTTTGAAGTTTGATAAGCAGCCTGCTTCCTTCATCCGTATTGTTGGGACTCACAACACTGCTAATGAGGTGAAAACACAGTTTACTGTGGTCATCGGGCTTCTTTTTTAACACTATAGGAAATACAAAATCATACATTTGTCACTTAATCTATTAATTTGTCTTGGTGGCCCCTTTTTACATTGGTCCAAACTTTCAATGAATTAGCCAGTTTTATCTGTGTCAGCCACAGTGACAGGTATTTTCCAAAAATCAGTGGGTACCTAAACTGTTTTAATATCCAGCTGGATTAATTGAAGAATAATAGTATCTTAACTTTGTTGTTACCATTGTAAGTAGTTGGTAAAGTAAACTTTCAACCACAAGCAGACTTAAAAAGTGTTGTGTGTGTGTGGTGGTGATTTCTCCTGTTAGTGTTTGACCCTGATCTCTGATCTCTCCTCAGGTGTTCCACTGTGTTCACTTCGAGTGTCCGGCCCAGCTGGACACAGAGGTTAATGAAGGCACCCCGGGCCTGGACTCCTCTGATTCTGGAGCCGCCTCCCAGCAGCAGCAGCAGCAGCAGCGACCCCAACGACCTTCACGCACACACAGCCTGCTGCCCTCCCAGCCCTCTTCCTCCTCATCATCTTCCTCACAGTCCCATCATTAAGAGCCCCCGCGTCCTCGTATCGGAAGGTGTTGAGAGGAAGGGAGACCTCAGAATGCCATTTTGCACAGCCTTCATCATCCAGACTGCACTGCTACAACGCTGCTAAAGGCGATCGTCTCATTGTCATAACCCATGGTCCGTCTGTCATAAGTGCAACATTAGAGACTGGTAAATCTGTAGCAGCAGCATTTAGGGCTCCAGTCTTCCCACTTTTGAAACAGAAAGTGAGTTATTACATCCACTGGCTCATACATTTTCTTGAAAATACTTTTTAGCTACTAAGACTCAAGTTTTGTCCTTCAAAATCATCAAAGTGGAATCTTTACTTCTCCAAAGATGAGGCACACACTGAAATGTGGTTATACTGTACCACCAAAGAGCAGTAAGACCAGGGTGGGGGGGTTGCTATCTGAATTTTACGAGTTAATATTTCCAAAAGAGATGGATTTTATCCTTAAACAAGCTATTTTTTTAAGAAACTGTCTTTAAATGACTCTACTCACTTTTCATACCATCAAGCAGTCAAGTATTTTTCAAAGTTTGGAATTAAATTCTTCAAACGTTTGCCAAAGTTGTGGAGCTAATACATTCTGTGGCATTATTATGCAATTTGCACTTAATCCAATTATGCATTTGCATATTAAGTAATAGATGTTGAGTATTTGTTGACAGGCTTTCACACCCGAAACCAAAATTGGTGGTCCTTATCTGGTGTGACTTTTTGATAGCTAAAATTAATACCTCACTAAAACTAAACTTAGATTGAATTAAGTGTCTTAATTCAGCATTTTAAGCGCTTGAATAGCTTAGCACAAATGATTGGGGAAATCAATTAGGTTGTGAAAATTGGGGCTGAGGGTCTCGGACCAAATTATGTATGCACTAGGGCTGCAGGGAAGGACGTTTATATACAGTAGATACATGAGCAGCTGCTATTGGCACTTTATTTTACTCAAGTACACAGAAATGAAGGTTGCAGCTTGGGTCTTCTGACTGAAGTACAGTACTGAAGTGCTGGATTTGGTAACTTTCTGTTTGTATGTTAAATTAATTTAAACACTTCCTCGCTCTGTCAGGATCTGTCTTTTGTGTGTTTTTGGAGGTTTGTTTTTAAATTAAGCTGTAAGTGCTGTGGTTCCTGTTTGTTTCCTTTGTGTCCTGATGTTGCACTTTTGAGTTGTTTGTCTTGAAAAACTCCTTTATTTCAAACCTTTTTATTTGATGTTAAGTAACCTGAAATACCTAACTACCCTGGGTGACCCACTGATGTTTCTATAAGCCTTCTTTAGTCATCCCCATCTACATTGTAGAAGATTGCCTAGTTGGATAGTTGGATAAAGTCTTCCTTAATAACTAACCAGAGAACTGAAATAGGGCTTTGTTCAGGTTACATTGTTTATATAGAGAAAACACTCCCTTTCCCCCATCTAACTTTATGTATGTGTATAGTTTTACTTAATATATATATATATATATTAGTTTTGACCATTGACGTGTGATTGCATTTCACTGCCTCTTGTTCAATACATTGCCTGTCAAAAATGTGATTATGGAAACAACTGACATTGTTTATTAATGTTCATTGCTGTGAGGGGTCACACCCGTCTGCTTGCTAGAATTGCTGCTGTTAAACACAGTGGAAGTCTTTGATACAAGCAATACGGTGATCTGTTTAGTCTTGAGAGCCTCTGTTACAGACCAACAGTGGTGATTGATCAATCAACATGTATTTATCATGCTCCAGGAACTAATGCCCTGGTAGCTCTTTAGAAAATGTTGATGTGTAATGCTGCCCAAGGAGCCGTTTTATTGTCGTGAAACATTTAAAAACATCTCATTTTGAAGCTCAAATAGCATTTTTGTCTTGTTTTTATTGCTGAAATAATTACCTTGTTTGTAGGAACAGCAACCAAGTGGTTTCAACCAGAACAGTGGGACAGAAAAGATTTAGAAGGAGAGCAAACCCATCTATTTGACTAGCAGAGTTTACCTGTTAAACTGATGAGCATTATATGGAAATAGTCACACCTCAGTTAAGTTTTGTGTACCTTTTGTGGGTTTATCGGATATGATCACTGATCACAGGCAGAATTGTTACCCACAATTTTAAGGGCAATGTGATGAACTGCCCCGAGGCCCCAGACCCTCAAGGGGCCAGAAGCCTACAGGTTCACCATGTGGCGTTTGTGATTATTTGATTAATTGCAAACTTGTTTGGTAATACTGTATCCACCACTAAAAGCACAATACAAAAAGTAGGGGCCTTAAGACATCACCTGCATTGTTACCTATCTTGAGGCTCCACCCTGTAGAGGGGCCCTGGGATAAGATCTAGTCTTAAAGCCTTTATTATTTTATTTTACTTTACCTTTACCATGGCACACATTCCTAAATTAATTTGTACTTAAATCTGCTCTAATCAATATTTTTACATTAACAATTGGTCATATGACTGTGTAATCTGAAAGGTGTTGTTTGTATTGACAAACTGCTTTGGCGTCTTTCAGCTCATTGCTTTGGTTTCCAGCTGCAGCAGCTGTTTTCAGAGAAAAACTCCAATAAACCAACTGTACACTACCTGTCCAGCACCAAAAAGCAGACAGACAAAGTTAGTGACTAGCTAACTAGTGAATATTGGACTCAACATTCATTAGGTCACCTGAAACATGACTGCAAATGAATGCTAATCTAGCTCTGCGTCTGCTTGATGTGTAAATAGGCAACTCCTTTCTAACATGTTCACCATATCAGAATTATAAGGTGATCTAGGTTGTTTTCAGCTTGTTGCGCTGCTCAACAAAACAACAGCAAACTAACTAATACACACACAATGCACAGACACTGGGGAAAGAAGGGAGGTTAATAGCTGTCCACATCTTAATTTTGCCCTGGGGCCATGTAGAGTTAATCCCTGACAGCTAGTATATCATTGAACTAGAGATGCTGTTAACTTTGTAAAATCAGCATTTGAACACAACATTTCAATGTAAAGTACATTCTGTCTCCCCCCACCCCCATATGCTAATATTAATAATGGTTTGATGGAGTCCTATTTTAAGTTGATTTTATTTTCTTTTAATTACAAATGTAGAGTTAAGTCTTCACTGTAATCAGGTAAAACGGATTACAGTAAAGCCAATGATCAAAGCTGATCAAACCCTTACACATTTCTGTCTTTCTACCCATTTGAAGTGAATACAGCGACACAACATGTTTACTTTGTCATTTTTATTGGGATTTAGTCGTGAATTACTGCAATTAGTGCATTTACATGTCAGTTTGTGGCACTGTTTTGCCTTCATTTCGTTGGGCAATATTGACATTTCTGGTTTGATGGACGCGTTTCCGGCCCAGCATACTTCGTACCAGCGACGTGTGAATAGGGGTGGCCATGCACTGTTAAGAGGGGAAGGCCTTACTCAATCTATTTGTTTTATCTTTTTCGTATCCTCCCACGCATTCGACATCGCCACAGTTGTATTTTATCTGTATCGATGGACAGCTTGCGATTTTTCTAAGCTTTTTAGTGTCGAGTAAAACACCGGGACGCCCCTCTCTTTTTGTTTGTCGGTCGTAACGTCCGAACGTCCAGCTGATTGCTTCGAGTGCCGTTCAATTATTCCAGTTCAAACTAAGCCGTTTTGTTTGACTTAACGGAAGGATTTTGTGGCCGAAACGGGCCGAGTTCGCCCCCCTTTTTCACCGACTTGTGGACTTTAAAACAAAGAGGACATTTATCTTTTTGTTTAACTTGAGTGTTGGATCGTTTTTCTCATTGAACGACCAGGCCCCGGACTCATCCCCAGCCTCGCGTTTCCATATCGGTTTTTGTTGGAAGTCATGGGAGACACTAGTGAACGAAGCAAACCCCCGAGTCTACCTCCCCGGTGTCCCTGTGGATTTTGGGGGTAAGTTAAACCTAATATAAACTAGATTAAGCCTGCTATCTTGAACTGAAAGGTAAAACCGGATGAAATATGCTCAACGGGTTCAACTAGTCCAAACCCATTGTTGTTGTTCTGTTGTACAGGCCGAGGGTGGGGGGTTGGGAAGTTAGCTGATAAATAAACCTCCTAGCTTTAAAGCTAGCTAAATATCCACAGTTTTATGTTTATGAACTCACTTTCGTCGTTTCTAACGCCGGCTATTATTTTTTTAATAGTGCTATATCGTGTTTTAAGGCAATTTGTAAACCAGGAGGTGACGTACCCGAGATAGAACATGATTTATTGCCAGCAGGTTCCTTTTAAACCAAACCTGTTTTCTTGAATCACCTCGAAGATAAGCAGCAATAAAACGGTTAACACGTTACTTTGGTTAAACCCTCGAACCGAGCAGTGCTGGTAAACCAGTCTTTTGAGTTATTTTACACCCTTTTACATTCGGTCTTGACAAGTGGTGGATGTGTGTTGCATACCGGATGTGATTCACTGGTGTCTCCTGTGTTACCCCATAGGAAAAATGACTAACTTACATCTAACCTTTAGTCGATTTAACAACGATACTCAAACATGACTGTCCGCTTCTCCTTTATAGGGATGTAAGTTATTCCAAAGCAGCAGAAAAAACATACTAGGATAAGATTACTGTCATCTCATTACAGAGCACCATAGCCACACTATTAACCCCCTGTAATACTTGCATTACAGTAATATTAGTGATGGCTGGCAACCTACTACTATTGTGTGAAATACAACCAGTAAGACAATTGCCTCCCTGTTTGGGGGTATTGTCATTACAGAACATTGTCATATGACTTGTCATTTGGTTGCCGACCCCCTCCCTCAAGCCCCATCCCCCTGTTGCCTTCATTTTGTGGCGTCCAGTAAGCAAACTGGAACCAGTAACCCACCTGTCAATGTCAGGTGACATAAATGGCAGCGTTGTGTGTTGACGGCCCTGCCTGCCTCAGCTCAGAATAACACCTGGCCTGGGGCTGCTGGCTGTCCTGTCCCACACAGGCTCTTCACACATGTCACTGAAACTCAAGACCTCTTTAAAAGATCTTGAATAAGGTTACACTTTCAGCATTTTGAGGGATTGAATTCAGTATTGGTGCTCTTTTTAAAGCATGTACGGCCCCTTAACCTGGCAGTATTAATGACATGTGTCTCCCATCACTAAATACAGTGTTTTTTGTGGTTTAAGCAGCATTATGGTTAATTTAAGGTAAGGTATGACTGATACAGAGTGCTAATACTTGTTTTTAGTATTCAGTCTTAACATTTTACTTATGTGACAATTATTCAGTGTTTCCACAAAGATTTTAATTCTTGTCAGTTTTTAAAAGCTTCAAATAATAATAATAATAATAATAATAATAATAATAATGATAAGACTGGGTGTACACAAACATGTGCGGAAAGTATACATGTTTTCATTCAAATCAAAGACTACACCAGGTGATTTCATTGACTAGTTCTTTGACTTTGGGTGAAGCTGTGTTAATCAGGGAAATCACCTGATTGTAATGATAACCTGAGGAGTTTGAGAACCATATAGACCTTTATGAGAAACTAAAACTCTCCATTGAAAATCACTTGGAGATTTGTTAAGGTACGTTAGCAGTATAGGCCTGCAGATACTTGAAGCAATATTCTCTTTTATAATGTATTTATTTTTTGTTACAGAACACACAACAAACATTTTTGCTAGTGATGCCTTTTGGTCTGGTTATTAAAGGAGTATGACCAAGATATATACTGAGTAGTACACTTAACAGTTGTAAAATAAACTTGTCAGTGCTCTCTGGTCTACAAAATATGTAATAGTGATGCTGTTTTTAAATTACATCAAACATATATTACTGTATTAGGCTATATACTGTATTGGAACTTCTATATCGGCTGACATATATCCGATATGGATATATCAGCAATTGGCTAATATGGAACAATATATTGGAGAGAAATATCGGAAATACTTCCAGCCCCAGTTCAATCCTTTTCCAGGGTTCAAGGTTAATGGCTTGTTTTCTCTGCTGTCTTATCTGCGTATGTTTTTTCCACTCTGCATGCTACTATCTGATGAACCATATGTATTTTAAGTACCTCAACAAGATATGTGGATATATGACTTGGTTGTGGCACTTTTTCTGCCGGAATAATGAAATATTCCCATCTAGTCTCCTAGTTGGAATATTACCTGTAATGGGGGGCACTCTGTAATACCTCTTGCCTAAATGAGTTTTAATTTTTCACCTGCCTGCTGTAAATTGCATTCCTTTCGTATTATTATTATTATTATTATTATAGCTACACAAATTATATTTTGTGCTCCTTAATTGGATACATCAGTTTGTCTTCTAGTATTGTTTAAGCTTCATTAAATACAAGGTGATATAAAATGGTCTCAAAATAACTTTTGCATTGCATGCAGATGTTGAGTAGCCCAGCATCTGAAATATTCGTCTGTTCATGTAAATTGATTTTTTTGGTGTCGCATCCTCGTCAGAAGGGCGAATTCCCAATTTGACAGTTCGATTGCATTATGCAGTTTGTTTTTGTGAAAACAATCGACAGAAGAAACATTCTTATTTATTGCTCTTTGGACATAACGTGTGAAGAAACTTTTCAAGTTTCACCATTCTTAGATTTTATAATACTTTCTCTTATGAATTTCTCAGCACAAGTAAATCACCTTGTTTTCTAGCAAAAAAAATGAATGAATGAGATTATTCTCATTAGAATAAAGTGAAAATGTCTGAACTTGGTTGGACTAACCTTCTCTAAACACTTCCGTTGGCCACAAACCTGCAATTTTCAAAGGAAATTAGGTAGATTTGGCTGTTCAGTTACATTTTACAACGTGAAGTGATGCTTAGAGGCAACATGAATGCAAAATGAATGGAAAGATGCAGCCTGAGGCAAAAAAAAAGTCAACTTGAAAATCTATGCGGCACAAAAATGTGCAGTTATCCTAAGTTGTATGACTGCATGAATGTACAAAGAAAGGAGAGTGCTGTAAAGAAATAAGTTAGTCTGAGCTTTCGCACACACAGTCGGTTCTTGTTGTCACAGCAAACGTCCATCGGGGATCTGTCATCCATCGACGGTTTGTGGCCAAAAGGCACAGACTGCAAAAACACTCCAGCAGTCACAGCGAGCTTAAAATTCACTTTACATTGTATGTGAATGCAGCCTGTCCGTGGGATGGATGTGGCGTTAGCTTGGCTTGAAAGGCATCACAGACAGTCTGACTCTCTGTGCTCCGCTCCCCCTCTGTACTGCTCAATGGTACATGAGAGCCAACTGATAACATTTACTTTGTGTTCTTTTGTTCAGTTCCATTATGCAATATCATAAGAGTTTTATGTTGCGAAATAATAGTAATAAAGCTGCTATAATATACCATTAAACACATACCTTTAAGAAATTTGTTAAGGGACAAGACACATTTGGTGTCTAGCTAAACATCGTTTTTAACTGCTTACGTACTTGTGAGCCTGTCAGTTCAATAAGTAGATGGGTAGAAATCAGCATGTTCTTTAAAAAGTTTTTCTGCTTGTGCTTATGAAGCACCTGGTACAGTTTAAAGTAACTACACGGCAGGTCAGTGTAAGTACAGGGGCTGAGATTTTGACTCAACATTGCTGCCGTGTATTTGGGAGCCCAGAATCATGGTTGCTAAATAATAAGAAAAGGCAGACTTACCTATTTTTGTTGGTTTTCTTTTTGACTCGGGCTTAAAATGGGTTAGACCAAGTGTAACACATTTTTTGTTCACTCAATCGTACAAACATGTAGACTGCTATGGGTTAAATAATTTTAACCTACCTTAAGTAGCTGTAAGATTGTACTGTTTTTATTTGTAACTTTTTCCCCGAGAGTCAATATGATCAGTTTGATTTGCTGTAGATGTCACATTATGAAGTGAAACGCATGCAGAGCTTCACAGTGTCATCACCCTTCATTCTTTTTACTGGTCAGAGATTACACTGAGTTTCCAGTTTATTAGGCACACCTGTACAGTGTAATACATCCAGCAGACCTGGAATAAATGTTATCTTTGTGAAGCCGCTCATATTCAGTTTTTGTTGACATTGTGTCACAGTTTGTTGATTCAGCTCTGTGGCAATTCTTGAGGCTGTGATTAGTGGTGTTTATAGTGGATTACATTATATATGTGTATATATATTTCTAATATTCTGTCCGCCTCGCATTTGAAAATGGGGTTGGACAAAATGGTAGAAGCACCGTTCTAAGTCTGTATCTCCAGTAGTATAATTATAGCAAAAATATGATAATGACAGATCGGGGTCACTCACACCAAAGTCTAATCAATTGTTACTTTGCTCAAGGCCCGTCTTTCTAACAAATTTCATAAGAATCCATTTATAGATAATGCGATATCTTGGTGATGCACAGATGCAATGACTGTAACAGGTGAAAAACATCACCTCCTTGGTGGAGGCAAAAACAGTCTGCAGGCTTGTCCTGCTGCATTGGTCACAAAGCTCCTGTAGGAACAATGATCTGAATACCCTACGGAGTTCCAGCCTCTGTACCATTGACAGGGCTCACAGCTGACAGAAATGGCTGTATTGTGGTGGTATGAACATTAAAGAGAGGTCCAGAAGGTGAGGGAAAGACATGACGTATCTGTAGGAAAAGGTACCACCAACCACCAAGAAAACCAGGAGACAGACAAGTGCATTTCCAAAATGTTCAATGTTTAAAGATTTAAAATCTCAGTTTAAAGATTGAAATCAGCAGAGGTTCACCAGTTGATAAAACTGCCCATTGTCCCCTAGATGGTGTTAAAATGAATCGTTGAACTTTAAGGTCACAGGAAGTATTACAGTATGTTTAATCTTTATTAGTAGTCATATTAAACTGTGTAATGCCAATGCTTTCCCTGTCTCCTCGTGGTTCTCTGCCACACTAAAATCATTGCCCATTATGGCAAAAACGTTGTTAAATTACTCTGTTTTTGTTGACAATTCTCTAAGTAGGCTGGGTCACTGTGCAGCCATGACTGAAACAGGTGACTGACAAAGAACTCTGGGCTTTTGCAGGACCTAACTCTGTAAGTGAAACCTGCATCCATTACACATCCACCCCCTCGCCCTCAAGGCAGCCAATAGCATTTTGAGTATATAGGACATCTCACACTCAGCTTGTTAGGCTCGGCTCTTTGTTGTCAGACTTGACTCAACCTTTATCAGACTAAGCTGTACTTTTTGTCATCTTCAGCTGGCCTTTGTCATGTTCAGCTCCACTGTGTCGGCCTCAATTGTACTTTGAGCTTAATGCTAGAATGATATGGAGACAGTTGCAGACTGATGGAATTTAGGCTTATCATTTTCAAATAAATGCGTTGTTTGCATATCCAAAGGTGTTGTACATGGGCGTTAGATCATCATGACGGCAGGGTACCTAGTGTTGGTTTGAGCTGAACCCAGTATAAGTGACATTATAACTAAACCTTTCCTTGTTTGACTGCAGAAAGATCCGCAGTAATCTACACCAATGTGTAACAGGAGACAGATTTGAAGCAAATTTTGTCTTTCTGCTTGCATGAGACTAGTGGTGCTGAAACAATTACTCTATTGACAGGAAATGAATCAATAACAACGGTAAAACAGTAAAATAATGTAATTTATTACAACCCTCAGCTCCTTCTGTAAGTGATTTTTTTAGTGTCCCCATAACAGCCATTTGCTTCCCCGTCCTCTGATTTCCTGTCATCCAGCCTTGAATTTATTGACACAAAGGCTCAGTTGCCAGAATGACAAACAAAAAAAGGGTTGCTGAGATGAAACATTAGGAGCGATTATGAAAGAGGTTGACGCTCAGGATGTGGTGATAATTGTCATTTGAGATATTTAAAAAGAGGTATGGTCCTACTAGTGTTTGTTACGGAGGCAGTACCATATTTCATAATGGCATTTGTCTTCCCCATTTATGATTAGCCACTCTGCATAAAGTTGATACAGGTATTGGTCTATGTGGAAACAAAATTTTTGTTTTGCCAGAAAATGATGCACCAGATAATTTATGGTAATCATGTGCTTTATTTGTGTACAATTTTGTTTCATTTTCCATATAATTGATTTTTGTTTAATCTTTCATGCCATGATGTTGTCTTCGAATGAACAACATTTTACTTTAGGTTTGTATCAGAACAAGTTGTGGAAACCGTTGTAATAAATAGAGGCAAAGCTTGGATGTCTGAGGTGGTCAATGACATTAATTTTCTCACCTGTCTCCTCAGGTCCAGTAAAACCATGAATCTCTGCTCCAAATGTTTTGCTGGTAAGTCTTTTCTCAATACACAGTATTTCTGAAATGACAAAGAGCATCATGAGATTAAATTGCTTATTTTGTCCTGGGTGACATCTGCATATCATCCCACAGCAAAGAGTTTAGAGCAACTAACATGGGCATGAGACGAAAAAAGAAGTGGTTAAACAGAAAAGGCAGTTGGTCCCTATACTGTGCCACTGTGTCTCCCTGGGTTTGAAACTGGTTAATAAAATGATTTCTGCTATTAGCACAGTCATCATAACCACGCTGTTTCTTCATGGCTTACTTTATTTCCCCAATAAATGTGCTATGCAGCTAAAGTCACAGTTGTCATGAAATAATTTTACAAGCATGGGAGCCTGCCGAATCGTGACTGGGATTGAAAAGTTGCTTGCTCTCTTGTTCACCGGCAGGTGACCAGCTGCCATTTGGGACCCTTTTCCTATTCTAAAATACAGTTTGCAGAAATTGTACAGCACATACATTTCAGGCACAGCAGTATTTAAGGCATGTTAGCCATGAAAAACAGTTTCCAACATATCAGCATGTTAGAGCATCACTTGCCTCGAATGGTTCACCTGTAAAATGTACAATTTCATGCTCGACTACTGAGTTAACTGATGCAAATGACCAAATGTATGCATACTTACGAGAATAATATATTTAGACCAGAAGAGAAGACATTGAATTTCATGTTTTCCATCTCTAACATAGTCTTTGAGGATTAGCTGCTTTCAGCTGGCTACTTGTCACACATAAATGGGGGAAACAGTTCCACATTTGTTTTTTCTGTGAAGTTTTTTTTTTTTCTTGGCATGCAGAGCTGTTCTCACTGACAGACACAGACACAGACACAACTAGCAGCAGCTTGAGGCTAGATGTGCCAGCTAATGTCGGTTAGGAATGCTAACAATGCTAAGAAGTCATTCTAGGAAAATGGAAGGATGTTGTGTTTTAAGAGCAGAATCGGCTATGCATTTGGAAAACAGACCAATAAAGTCTGGTTACCTTATTCAGCATTTTGTTCTGAAACCCCCTTAAATGTAGAAAGTTTGCTTTTCCACAATGTGGAAGTGTCTGACAAAGAAAAATGCCCAATTAAAGTTTGAAAATGTCATGGTATGCATTAAGTTTTTTTTAATGACTCCTCCGGTCTGGTTTGGGAGGATGGGTTGAGGGTGCACTGCAGCCCCGTCGGTGGCCATGGCAACCAGTGAGTATGGCAGACATCAAGGACCTAAGGGCCCGGCTTTGAGTCTAGCATCACAGACAGCAGTGACGCTCAGAATAGACTCAATACACATGAGTATAGAGGCTGAGCAGAAGTGGGTTAGTCCACATGTGGAGGAGAAACTAAAATCTAGGCTGACCTCCCTCACCCTCCCTGAAGGGGAAAGAGTAAAGACAATATCGTCATGGATCAATATCGTCAAGATTATCAGAGAGGTCTGAAGTGCAGCTCAGTCTTCCAAGGTGATCATGTCTTTCTCTTACCAAATCATTGGAAAAGTTACCTTATAGTCATGTGGTTATGCAGTTAACAGCAGGGACTGTTTTGAAAACTTTTGAATTTGGTGCATTTAGTGCTTGGACGACTTGAACATCTTTTAAAGGTATTTTTGGGCATTGGATTTGTCTTTATTAGACAGATGACAGTAGAGAGCTGACAGAAAATGAAGGGAGAGAGAGAAAGAGATGGGGCTGGCGCATTAGGGCTGCAACTAACGATTATTTTCATTATTGGCTAATCTGCTGATCACTTTCTCATTTAATCAATAAATCTTTTGGTCTGTAAGACGTCAAAAAATGGTCAAAACTGCTCATCACAATTTACCAGGGCCCAAGGGGATGTCTTCAAAAACTGTCTGGCCAACAGTCCAAGCCAAAGATATTCAATTTACGATAATCAAAGACGATAACCAGGGAGTTTTTGGCATATTGGCATAAAATACTTGAATGATTAATCTATTGATCAATATTTTACCAATAAATGTTCTTTTAATTGACCAATCAATTAATCAACTTAATTGTTTCAGATGTAATTCAAATCATCCTTTGCATAATCTCCACGTTTGCTTATGGCAATTTGGTTTTGAAGTTTGATTGTCCGACAAAAATGTGAATTGAATGCTTTAATTAGCTAATTGTCAACTGGTGTTGGAGGTTCCTTGAATGCACCAACAAGGAAGAGTTTTCTAAACTTTTGTGTTCTCAGCTGCATTGACATGTGACTTAATGTTTGACACCAAAGGACAAGGCAGCTAAATGTTTACTTTAATGGATCCCCTATCTCAACCAAGTCTCTGCTAAAAGAAATAAGAGGTAATAGACGATGAACATCAGCACTAAGAAAACCTGTTAGATGTTTGGAAACTGTACACACATTTACATTTACCAAGCGGCCAGTACATAATCATTTCATGGACAGGAAAAACCAGCATACCAAAGGAAGTAGAGAGGCAACAGATAGATATATATATATAACGTATGAGAGTTCTCCTTACTCTGGGCAGAGCACTCACTCACTGCTGTTCAGACTTTTTTTGCCCCTTAGTTTTAATTGATCATTTTCGATGAGCAAAGAACCGCCCACCAAAATTCACTTCACAGCTTTATTGTGTAAAAATATCAATAATGTTAGCCTGCCTGGTAGCTACAATACCATATTTTCTACACACTTGCTACATATAACCTGTTATTACAGTTGTAGTGTCAGGAGGTTTGGGGTGTGCGGCTGTATTTCTGTACTACACACCATAAGCAGACGCACAAGTCCAGATTTGAGTGTTTTGACTCTGTTTCTGTGTCGTCTCTCTTTTCTCCTCCTCCTCCCTTTCTGTCTGTATCTATTTCCCTGTCCTATTTTTACATTTCTCTCTGCTTGCTTACTTACTGTCCTTGACCACAGACATCGAAAAGAAGCAGCCAGGGGAGGACTGCACCACCAAGCCTATCCAAAGCACTGGGAGTAGCCAATCACCAGTTTTTAGTAGCGAGACGAGCAGTAGCAGTAGCCAATCCCTTTTGTCATCGCCGCCCTCTAGCTCCGAGCAGCCGTCAGCCGAAGAGCCCTCGCCCACGTTGCCCAGCACGAGGGAAGGTAAGATGGGACCACCAAGGTTTTCACACGTAACGTGTCCTTTTTTTTTTTAGGAAACAAAAACCCTCATCATACCATTTTTATCTTCTGATGAAAAATGTCCTAAAATAAAGACAAAAAAATAATTCATAAATACAGCACTTGTTGTCCAAGGCAAGCTGTTGATGAAAAATGGACAGTCTATTCTTCATGTCTTTTTAAATCCAGTGGGAAAGTACAGAGTGAGATAGAGCAGGGCAAACAGGAGATAAAGTTCTGACTGGATTCAGTCACAGGCTGGTGGGGCGCTGAACCCTTCAACTACTCGCACCGAGGAAGCATAATTGAATGTGAAGTACGTTGCAGAACTCAGGAAATCATTTAATGCTGCAATACTCCCAGCAATTGCTGAGCTCGAGACTACATCAGCAGTGTTTCTTTATAGATATCAGTAGTATGATGTCTTTTGAGGTTGGACCCGTCGTACAAGCACAAACGTTCCTGTGCAGCCTTCAATAACTTCAGATCGGTGCAGTGGTAGAATCCCAATAAAGATATAGGAATCAGTCTGTGTGAATTTTGCTTTTTGACAAAGAGCCACAGCAATAGTAATGCACCAGTACCAAGTGACACACTTGGACAACTGGACCTGTACAGTGCAAGATATACAATAGACAGTTGAGAGCACACTTTTCTCAGTGAAAGATCTAGCTTGTTAGTTTATCTGAATGCCCTGTACGTTAACCCCGTACGTCTACTATTACACTATTATTGAGTCTGTTTTTGAGTTCCAGCATTGTAACTTTCTTAAAGCAAATACAAAATTCCAATTGGGAAAGATAATTCACTTATTTTCACTACAAATTAACATGTTCAAAGAATGTAGAAATGTTTATTTTGTTTATTCTGTCATTTTATGGGGCTTTCGAAAATATTAAACTGCTTTGGAATCTTTGCATCTCCTCTTGTGGAGTATAAAGTATTTTTCGTTTCTAGAACTAAAAAGGACTCCAGGCAACACTCAAATATTACTCAGTAACATAAAAAAGTAAGATTCCTGATATATGTGACATTTACAGTTGATACTAATTTTAGTCACATGTTTTCACTTACAAGTGGAATTAATGTTCCATGTTCAATAAGACTCCTCACAACTTTGTAAAGAGGTCACATTTTGTGCTCTTAAAAGCACAAAATTGAAACGAATGATTTTAAAAGGTGATTCATCAGTACATGTAATATTTTGTTATTTTATAGTAGTTTTCTTTACTCAACATGGACGCACTGTATGGGAAGAGAACGTTTCACATCCTGTCTCACATATCTCTTCATTTTCCATCTGCAGGCATGTCGTCCACAGAAACAGCCCAAGGCACACTCTGCACACCCACAAAACGTCCACGAGAATCAGGTACAGTCAGCCTCTTCGCCCTGCCAGAAGCTATGCGTGACCTCCCCCACTTTCAGCGCTAACTCTTAACCTTGCCGTTTGTTTTCAGCGTCGGCCTCAGAGAGTGAGGCGACGCCAGAGAAACGGCCACGGACAGACGAGAAGGAGGGGAGCAGCGAGGCCCGCGGGACGCCCAAGCAGAAGAATCGCCGGCGCTGCTATCGCTGCCAAACCAAACTAGAGCTGGTGCAGCAGGAACTGGGCTCCTGTCGCTGTGGTCAGTACAAACACATCAGTCACATGTCATCTTAAAAGGCTGCATTAACTTCCACCTTCATACCGCTGCTTTTAATTTCACTGACTCAGTTCCCCCACTGTTTGAAAATGCGTCAAGCAACAAAGTCAGCTGCTTTTAATGTTTCATAAAAGAAGTGGACGTAGTCACCTTGATGTCAACCACTGGTTTGTGGACTACCGTTTTGAAGCCTCAAGATTGGTATTTTGGCCGTCACTATATTGTTTATTTTTTTATTTTTTTGCAACCTGTGACTGGAAGGGACCATATTTGGATGCTAGCTAGGTTAGCAAGGTGCATCCATATTTCACATTAACTGTGATATTAATTGGGATGCCAATTTTGGCTTGTGAAAAACAGGCTTAAAACAAAATGTGCTTACCAAAAAAAAATTAACAGCCGACTCCTAGAGTGTCTTTTAGTACAATCGAACGCTGAAAAAGAAATCTTTAGGCAACCAAAATGTCATAATTAACTTTCATGAACTGAAAACACACTGTGGGTCAAAGTTCTTAGACGAAAACACCGACAGCACCCAAAAACAACTTCACAGCTAGTTAAATGTACACAGTGCAGTGATTATGCATCGCCTCTATCCTGATTGCCGTGGTAGTGACTTATCAATCACAAGGTAGCCCCGCCCTAAAGCATACCATGCTTTATCATCTATTTTACTCTAAATGGGACCATAATTTACTAAATGACCATCATGCTGTATTGTAGAAGACCTGAAACTAGTGATTGAGAACATAAGGTCATTAGTAAAACCGTTTACTGAGGAAATAAATCAAGTGAGCAGTAGGGTCATTTTCTCATAGACGTCTATACAATCGGACTTCTTTTTGCAACCAGTGGAGTCGCCCCCCGCTGGTCATTAGAAAGAATGCAGGCTTGAGGCACTTCAGCATTGGCTTCAGTTTTCAGCTCTGAAGGTTGCTGCTTGGTTTGATGTGAAAAACTGACCACATAAACCACTGACCTAGAGTAAGACCTAAGTATGTCAGCCCCTGGTTTTATTCTTGCTTTTAGGTAATTGTTGGTATTTTACTTTGAAAGGCACAGTCTGTAATCCAGATGTTAAAAAAAAAAGAAGAGAACAACCATCAAAAATAATCTGCTAATACTTTTAAGCTGATTTAACACTGAACACTGAAAGTCTATAATTATCTATGTGAATATACTTCACATTTGCGGTCAAAACATTATGGATGGGGTTTTACTATTCCTTGATGTATCCTATATGAGTGGTGCACTGCGTCAGAGTGCTTTAGAAAATGCCAGGTAAGCTGTCTAACAGACATGTGTTGATGAATTTATAATACTGTACTATTATAATAATGTACTTTGTGCATTGGCATATATGGCAAACCCACTAATGTTCCAGCCAAGTAAAACAAATCATCAAAATACCTGTGCACATCCCACATGTGACTGACGTAACTACTTGTATCTGGGTCTCAGACCCAATACTGAGACCAAACTGTACAATTTTCACACAAAAGTAAATCTTAAATATGCGAGTATCATATTTAGAAACCTCTGGAAACAAGCTAAGAAGTAGACTTTGAGTTAAGATAATTTAGTCAAATTCACATTTTCTGAATCACTTGGATCTACGGGTATACAGATAATACACAGACTTGCACTTGCAAGTTTTTTTTTTTAATTACATATCATTTGTTACTTTTTCAAATCAGTTGGAAAAGTCAGTAAGACGCTTGTTTTTCTACGTTTGTGTTTGAGGTAAAAACACTGATGTGATGTTTTCTCCCATGCAAAGCAGGAACAACAGAACATTTATTGGGGTCACTTCCTCCCTCACCACTTTGCTTTCTGTTTCCCTCCCAGGCTATGTATTCTGCATGCTTCACCGTCTACCCGAGCAGCACGACTGTCTGTTCGACCATCTGGGCCGCGGGCGCGAGGAGGCCGTCCTCAAGATGGTGAAGCTGGACCGCAAGGTGGGCCGCTCGTGCCAACGCATCGGGGAAGAGTGCTCCTGATTGGCCACACCGTGACCAGCCATCCAGTTAGAGATGAGGCGCTTACAAAGAGGAGGAGGAGGTGGAAGGAGAGCTGGGAGGAATGACAAATGGGGGGAGGGGGGAGGGGGGGAGAAGAAGAAGAAGAGGAGGAGGGGAGGGAACATGGTTGTAACATCCTGCATCTGACCTGACAATTCTGGATCTGAGCTTGACGCCACCCTGTTGATGTCCTGATTTCCTGCGTGGAGCGTCTGTTTGGACGAGGCTCTGGACGAGGCCGCTCGGGGCCAACAGGGGCCCTGGTGGCTGTTCTGCGGAGCCACGTTCAGTATCGCATGTTCACACACACAGCCTTAACCCAACCCCCAGTCTTCAGAGGAAGGATGCCGCAGAGACGGATCCAGCCTGTCGTACATCATGCACAGCTCCGCTGTTTCTCGCCACGGTTTCCTCCTCTTTGCTCACGCTCCTTTTATTCAGTACAGGAAGTTGTGGAAGATGAACTGTTGTAGCGTTCAGCTGAACTGATCCATTTGGATTCTCATTCGACAAAGTTTTTGTTTTTGTTTTTTTTTTCCATTTCTTGGTCGCGGGTGAGGGGTCCAGCTCTATCCCACGGCCACTCCTCAGGTCGTCATCAAGGGGTTGGAGTATCAAACCTGTAACCCTGCCTTCCTCCTTCTTTTTTTCTTCCACCGACGTTAAGGTCCATGTGTGATGCTGCACTAACCATGTTTTGCTCGTGCATGGTACCAGCAACAGTGTATTTGTGCAGGTTTGAGTGTGGTAATGTGAGGCAGTCCAAGGATGCTGTCATAGTTTGATTTGATTTTTCTTTTTTTCCCCCTGTGTGGCCGTCATGGTGATTAGCTCTGTTTTTACTGCTTAACCACGGTGTCGTGGAGGACAATACAGCCAATCCCTGCCTCTGCTCACATGGACTGTTGACAAAAAGAAAAATACAAATAAATATAAAAAAATAAAAACCACACTAATGGACAAAAAGTCACTTGGATAAATCCTCTGTGTAGCAGATCCTCTTCTCCCTCTTACCCTCCCCTTTTTCAATTTACTGAGTCGTACTGTTGTTTTACCTAAAGGGGAATACGACTGAATTTTTGTATTCAAATGAAGAGTTCTTCGCCAAATCGCCATGTATTCATTTATAAAAAAGAAATAACCGAAGTTCATCACTGAGTGTCTCTATAGTTGTAGACGATCAGTCAAGAGTGCTAAACTGAATACTAATTACTTACTACCCTTTAAATCGTTCTATAATTTATTTTGTGGGTAGGATTAGGTCATTTAATTTTCAGGTCGGGAATATCTGTTTGGAACCTAATTCTTAAAATGTAATAATTTCGTTGTTTTTTTACGCCCAGGGCGTAATTTCTGCTAGTGAGCTTTCACTAAATCAAAGAGAGATGGGTTTGTCCCACAGTTTAAATCAGTGATGTCATATTGATACACAGCACAAGTGAAAATTGATGTTAAGGCTGAGAAATTAACCAAAAGCTGGTTAACTTGGAGACGTTATACACCTAAAGCAAAAATGAAAAACAAGGTTGGGAAGATAACACCAGCCAAACGTTGATACGTTTTGAATATGGCTGGACTCTTAACTCGCCACGTCAGCAGAGTGATCAACCATGATTGGTTCTCTTCAGTTCAGTTTTGCTATTAATTAACCTCATTCAGGTGTATGTAGGTGTAAGATGAAACGTGAACCCAAGACTCCCAGCGGTCCATCGTGTATTTTTTTTTCTTTTTTTTTCTGTCTGACCCTGTCGAGGTTGTACATCTCTTGACATCACAGATTCAAACCGTCGCTCTTTAGTGTCTAATGACGCCTCTGCTGGTTTTGGCTGCAGAAAGAACGTGGATTCTTAAATTGAGTGGTTTCCCCTTTCCTCATACGTTTTTGTTTTGTCATTGTTTCCGACCCTGCTCTTAATCAGCCTACACAGTCTGACTGCTTGGACTTTGTGCTGTGCATATTGTTCAGTTACACACCTCTCTTCCTCCTTCTCCTAAAGGGGTGTTTTACCAAAATCAACTTTTTTGTTTGTGACGTTGCAGAGGCTGACTTATTTTCTTCAAATTAAAATTTTTGTTGTTTGTTTGGCATTTAGCACACATTGTAGGTGCATTAAAAGTATAAGTTGTGATTTGTTCAGTACAGGTACGGAATCTCCATAAAACGTACTTTGCAGCATCACAGGAAGTGCAATTTGATGATTTTGAATTGTATGTGGCTGTTTTTCCAATTTAGAGAAGTAACGGATACGAAGCAGTAGATTTCCTTAAATGGCAAGAAAATCAGAAAGCGTCCTTTTTTGCAAATGAACATCGAAAAAGTTGATTCAGGTGGAGAGCCCTTATAACCACACACCACTTAACTATGCTAATCCTCATGCACAAATTATTGTTTCTTCCCTCCCTCACCTCTCCCCACCCCTCTTGTCTTTTCCAATGAGAACACAGCTCATAAAGGGAGCTTGGAGAAATGTCGTGGCTGGTTCTTATTTTGATATTTTGAAAAACGTGTTCCTTTTTTGAGTGCTAATGAGAAATGGAAGAAATGGAATATGTTTCTGTACCTTTTTAGAGAAAAAAATTATTTAACCTTATATCAGTTTGAGTTACTTACACCCTAGCATAGAGTGGCATATTTAGTTAAATGTATAAAAAAGCAAGAACATAATTCTGTCCTATTTTCTCCTTTAATTTTATCGTGTTCCAATTTCTGCTGAGGAAAATAAACTGGATTAGAGGATGTGGTGTGTGTTAATCTCTTGTGTGTTTATTTTTCCCATATTAACATTTGTTTGAAACAGTTTTCTGTTATAAAATAAACCATGAACAGAATGCCATAATCCATCAGAGTTCATTATTGATAGTTAAAATGTGAAGCACACAAAACTTACGTAAGTCATGATCTTAAACTACCATAGTTTTTGTATTTCCTGCAATGATTTTGTTTAAGAGTTGATCCCATTAGAACTACAAGATTCAGTATCAGTCTACTGGCCAGTTCCTCAGACGGTAGCAGGATTTGCCTGTAATACTGGTGATTGGGTGTAATGATCATTAAAGCATAGTAACTCAGAATGAGAGGTCACAGTTTGGAGCTTTAACAGATATCCTAAAATGATTGATAAGATATCATTTCAGTGTTTTTTGTGGTTCAGGTATTAATTTGGTGACGACCAAAGTATGTCAGTTAGATTTGCAGTGACATCTTTAAAGCTGTACTTTTCCTATTTAAAGAAAGGAAAATATTAGTTAGCCTATTCATTGCAGTTTCTAACAAATGATATTTGATTATTCACCCTAAAACTAATTAATACATTATTTAGAATACCAAAACATTTTTCTTATAGTTAGCTATGGATACATTATTATTATTATAGTATCTAGGAGGACAGTGATGGCTTATCTGAGTAGTGTCATTTTGTTTTTTGGAAATCGGATCTGCTGATGAGGAATGTGTAATACTGTCTAAAGCTTAAGAGCAAGCAAGTAAGTGGACCTTGAGCTTATTGTAGGTCAACAGCTGTTTCCAAAGTCAAGAATGAGAATGAAGCTCAACACTGAAGTCAACATGGATGAGAATAGTGGTGAAGAAGTATTCAGATCCTTTACTTAAGTAAAAGTAGCAGTACCACAGTGTAGGAACACAGTGTTACAAGTAGAAGACTTGCATTTAAATTTTTAATTTAAGTAGAAGTACAGAAGTATCAAAAGTAAAAGTATTCATTAGGCAGAAGAATGCTGTCTGTGTTACATTGCCACATCATATATTGTGTTATCAGATTATTGTTACTAATAACGTGTAAGCTTCTTTATATAATGTTGGTTTATTTCTTAATATGTCATTTGATAAACTCATCATAGTTTGTCTGCAAAGGTCTAAAATCTTAATCTGAAAAGTAACTAGCAAATATAGCTGTTAGATAAGTGTAGTGGAGTAAAAAGCACAATATTTCCATCTGAAATATTTAGTGGAGTAGAAGTATTAAGTAGCATTAAATGGACATCCTCAAATAATACCTCACAATTGTATTTAAATAGGTTACTGTACTTGACTTTACTTCTGGATTAGAAGAAGTGCAAAAAATTCTGGAAAGTTCTTACATCTGCAGCTCCATGGCAACAGGGCAAACCCAATCTGCGGATGAGGACCATGTAACACAGTTAAATGTCCAGAGCAAGCTAGTAAGTGGACATTGAGTAGTGATTGTTTTGTCAGCTGCTGTTTCTAATGTGACCTGTCAAACTCAGGATTAATCTCATTGGTTGAGGCAACTGAAGTGGGCGGGGCTACACAGCAGCATCGTTTTTGGGTTTTTTTAAAGATAAACCAGTCAGACTGAGGTCGAGATAAAGAGAGTTTTTGACACAAGTTTTTAGCAGGACTCCATCTTTGTCATTCTCAACAAACCTGCTCACAGGTTTGACAAACAGCAGACGAGTTAAGTTAATCAGGGGGAAATGAGAAAATGTCCCTCTCTTGCTGAAATAACCATGCTGTGGTTTTCAAACTGCTGGGACGTTTCTTGTAGTTTAGGTCAGCTGTTTTTAGCTAACGTGCTACAAAACACAGAAAAACTATTTGAAGTTGCTACATTTGTAACTTTTCCCCCGCTTAAAAAACGTTGGACGTGTAAGTGAACTCTTTCTTTAGCGAGTTAATAAAGTGGACAGGCCAACAGGTCCTTAAACATCTTGAAAGGACACTGGACCAGTTATGCTAAGTCAAAGGCTACAGAACATTTAGCTATATCTCAGTATTAGCAGTTCATCTGTTTTCGGCTACCTTAAGGCGAGGTAAGTTTATTTGTAGAGCACCTTTCAACAGTAAGGCAATTTAGAATGCTTTATAAAACACAACAATACAATATATAAAAGAAACACAAGGCAATATTAAAAAAAGACACCTGTGTGAAATAAGATGGAAAATAAAAATAAGCAAACTGACCTCAAGGAGTTTTCATTGGGTTTTGGAGACAGGAACACATTGACCATGGTTGTTACAGTATTGTGTATGTTTTAAATTTGTAGTTTTTGAATAGGCTAATAATGAGTCATATTTCTTTTACTCACCTACCTGTTTTTTGTGTTTTTTTTAGTTTTTTTTAAATTGGCTTTTATTTTATTTGCGAAAGAAGATCAGCGAAAGAAGAGCGAAAGAAGATCATATTGAAAGAGGAAGCTGCTGAAAAGTCACCTTAAAAGGTACAGGAATTGTGTTTTTTCCAAATCTATATATATATATATATATATATATATATATATATATATATATATATATATATATATATATATAGTATTTTCTGTGTGAGAGCTGCTGTAGCTCTATGAGGGGCCATTATTCAGAATTACCATGCATGTACTTGTACTTTTCCTCTCACATACACGTATGAAACCAAACTCATTCACATACTTTACTGACTGGACAGAACTGGGAAACCTCCCGTTATTCCAAGATGGCTAACCCCACGGCTAGCCAAAGCAATGCAGCTTGAACCCTCTGTGTTTGATTTGTAAAACTGATGTCAGTGTGCTTTCTAAAACGGTTACTATAGTGAAATTAGACACTTTTTTTTGTACTTTTATCGCAAGTACATTTTGGTGAAGTAACAGCACTTCTTCTTGAACCTGACATTGCAGCATGTACACTGGTTGCATGTATACCATTTTAAACCTCGAAATGCTGAACAGAGCTCAATTTGAGTGGGAGTTACTTTTTTTTTTCCCTGTGTACTTTGGAGATGTTGAGTTTTAAAATAATGTTTTGAGACAGATTTATTTCAATTTCAGTGAAAAAGCCTCTCCACAACATGGAGGGAATGTGACTTTGTTGTTGATGTTTAAGATGTCTCCACATACTGTGCACCAGAAACAGACAAAGGACAGTTACTGTGCTTAAACACTAGATGGTGCACTAAGACAGTAAAGACGTGGTTTCTCCTCCGGTTCATCTCTTCATCATCTCTCACACAAGAAGAATCATTTTTATTTTCTGTTCCACATGTTTTATTAATAAAGCTAAGATGGAACCATGTGCTCAGTGGTGTGTCTGATAATTTATTGAAATAAAATGTGGGATAACTGATGTTTTTTTTTTCTTGTCAATTTTTTCTCATCTCACCCCTCTTCTCAGTTTCTTTCTCAGTTCCTCTCTTCATCATTTCTCTCCTCTTGTCTCCTCATCTTCTCTTCATCTGCCTTCTCTCCTCTCTTTCTCCAAGGCGCAATTGTTTTGCTTTTCTCTCCCTTTTTTTCTCTACCTCTTCTCTCAAGTCTACACACTAAAATTGACCCAGAATGGGTTCATTTTACCCAGTATCCATGGGCAGAAGAGGGGTGGACAACTCATGGATTCTGGGTAAAGGTAACATAGTATTCGTCTGTGCTATATTGACCCACACTGGGCCAATGCTTTTAGTGTGTATTCTTCTCCCCCCCCCTCTTTTCCACTCTTATTTTCCATCCTTCTGTATTTATGGTTAAATGTTTTTATCTAAATGCCAAAAATAACCCTTGTTTGGACATTTATTGTGTTACCGTGGTTGTTTATGGCTTATATTAATTCAGATTGACCTTAAAGGTCCCACCTTTAATTCTGTCTAGTTATGAACTACAACTTATTCTGTGCTGCTATGAACTGTTTTACTCTGGTTTCTTCTTGCTTTATCCTACTATACTTTTGGTTTTTTTTTTAATTTAGTCTATGCCATATTCCTCTCTTATTCTTGCCTTTTGTCAGAGGCGGCAGCTAACGATTATTTTCATTTTTGATTAGTCTGACAATTATTTTCTTGATACATCATTTTGGTCAAGAAAATGTCAGAAATTGGTAAGATTCAGATTACTTGTTTTGTCTGACCAAATAGTCCAAAATCCAAAAGTGTATGATAGAAAACAAATGAGGAAGCGTCCATTCCCTTTCTTGTAGACAGTATGCCCGAAGATTTTAAAAAGCTAGACTGAATTATTGGCATGTTTGCTTAATTAGATTAATTCATAGTCAGTTGTTGCAGATTAATTTAATGTCGATCGACCAATCGATCTGCTTTTGTCTTGTGTTTCCTCTTTGTTTTTATTCTTCTATTCACCTGTAACTATTCTATTCTACTTTAGTGGAGCAGGCTAGTTGTGGGTGTCGGCAGGTGGAGCTCCATGCACTCCCATTCAAACCTTCAGGAGGGTCCAGGACTCGCTCAGAGACACACACTGATTCACACACACACACACACACACACACACACAAACACGCACACGCATGCATGCGCGCGCGCACACGGCTGTCAGGCGTGTCAGAGAAGCGCTCGAGCCTCTGTGAGTTGAGAGAGAGAGAGAGAGAGCGCGCGCGCGCTGTGTAGTCAGTGTTTTACCGTCAGCGGGACCGGACAGACTTGTGTGTATTAGTTAGTGTGGGTTTGCTGGTTTGTGTGGTTGTTTTATTTGTTTTCTCGCTTCTATAAAATGGGATTCTGACAGCAGCCGGGCTACGGGCGCCGCCGGCTCCTCCTGACCGGAAAATGAAGCGTCTCTGTCGGAGGCTGGCGGTGGCCGTGGCGGTGCTGGTGTGGCTGGGGGCGCTGGTTTACCTGCTGGTGCTGAGCCGGAGGAGGCTGCCGGACCTCGGTACCGGAGCAGGGGGAGGAGGAGGAGGAGGAGTAGCGGGAGGCGGAGAGACAGCGTACAACCAGGTGAAGTATAGATACTAACACCTTTGCTACTGTGTTTGCGCGCGACATAGGGTAAATTGAGTGTGTGTCCGAAAGAAACATCGCTATGATATCCCTGTAGGGACTTCCAGTGTGTCTGTGGAGTTCACGGCAGTCACACTGTAGGCTAATCTCCTATAGTAAACCCAAAATACCGCCGTATCCCGAGTTAAAGTGCATCAATAATGACTTTATAGTGACATTAGTGGTTGGTTGTTGGTTGTTTTATGGCGTTTATATCCCCATAAAGACTTGTAGTTTGGCTGTGATATCTTTAGTTTCTCCCAAACCTCAAGGATAGTTTGTGATTCAGTGGTGGAAAAAGTATTCAAAGTCTTGAGTAAATGTAGCAGTATAATAAAACTATTTGAAATTGAGTAATAGCAAGCAGGTTAGCAATAAAATGCACTTCAGGAAAGGAAATGATGGCAGAGTTAATGTATGTGTGATTAATTTTAGTAATTGGTCCTGGTGCAGCTAAGTGGCACTAATTAGTAGTTTAAAATGGCAGGGATTCCAATTTTGTAAGACTTTTTCATGTTTTGAAGATCCATTCTTAATCTGCAACTAATTTAGTGAAGTAAAAAGTACAACATTTCCTTCTGAAATGTAGTAAGAAATCTCACAAAATTCAAACACCAAATGTAAGCAAATATAACCAAAAGTGCCTAATCCTAAGAACTTAATTCAGGTAAATGTACTTAGTTATTTCCTGCCTCTAATGTTCCCAATCTAAACTACAGGAAATATGTTATGATGTAACTTCTGTAGTTTCCTCTTTGGTATCAGTGAGCCTTTACCTCCTGCGCCATAACAGGAGATTCCTATTTAATCCTACAATTGTCCTGTCTGTAGTGGCTCTAAAGATAATGATATAATACTCAACATGCTATTTTTATACATACTATACGTGCTATTCCTATTATACCCCAATAATATATCCATACATCCACTATAGGGGCTCTTATAATTGTATAAAATCATTATCAGATTGCTGTGGTTCTTTTGAAGATAATTAAGTTAATTTTCGACCCGGCTTGGTGTCTGCGCCCAGTGTGCACTGCAGGGTATCTGTTATGCAAAAGACCCACAGCATGTTAACTGTGGCTGGTGGGATAAATTGTATTGATCCTGCCTCTCTTACCTTGTTTTATTGAACTACTAGCGCACGCACACACACACACACACACACACACACACATACATACACACACACAAACTGGAAATGGGAGAACAGCCCACATTTTCGATAAACACTTCTCTATAGGAATATTGTGAGGTGAGAGGACATAAAAATATCATGAAGTAGTATAAACCCTACTTAATATGCATTATGCCCTTATAGGAATATTAGACATTAAATAATGTTATTGTATGTTACTAGAATATTGTAGGTTTTTGTAAAGAGTGTATGAGGTTTCACATTAACAGCACAGTGAAAGTGAAATATCCATGATGGTTAGGAGTGTGTTCTGCTGCCACTTATTTGAATAATGAAACTTACTTGTACCAGAATCAGTTTATTGCTTTATTTGTGAGTCACTCTGTACTATAGGCACAATCCACCCAGTTCAGTGCACTTTAATGGCATGAATTTAATGAATATTTCTAAGGCATCAAGACAAAAGATGTTTAGATGGAAAGACCTCCAAGTGTGTGCAATGCATTTCTGTGTGTGAGCGCTGCTGCATATTCAGCTCCTCCACCACACATCGAGACTCAGCAGTCTGTGTCAAGGTGGCAAGTGTTTATGTAGAGACAACAGAAATACATAAATGCTGCAAAGATCTGTGTATAAAATCTGATAGCTCTCCACTGACCTTTGTGTTCCTTGTAGTTTCCTAGAATATATACAGTATGTTCCTGAATCACAAGATTAATTGTTCTATTGATCAACAGCATGTTGTGGCCTCTGACCTCCCTTAGCTCCTTGTTAATGGTTGCTTGTAATGCAGGTGATCTAGCAACTGAAATTTACTCTCCTTTTGGATATGAGCATCTGTTAAATGGCTAAAATGTAAAATGCGCATCAGTCGCTGAATAAAAGCTTTTGGAAAGGTCTGAGTACACAACGTAAACGCACATCACTGTAAGATCACCTGCACTCAAAAGCATGTGTGTGTGTTTCTGTAACAATGTGAGTTTGCGGTGGTTTTAGAGCTACAGTTGTTTTTAAAGAATCTGGAAGTCTCATACTTCCTTCATGTCATGATATTGAAACAGAGCAGACCAGTAACACTCCACGACTACACTGCTCTGAAATATGCAGCCACCTTTTGAACAGAGGCCTGCAGTGGCAGCAAGGTATTAAATAGAACTGAGCTTGGCCCTGTAACAGGTCTGAATACTGACTCCTAGAGTTGGACTCAAATAAAGACTCTCGATGCAGATGTAGTGAGGTAAAACATTTCAGCCTGTGTGTATGTTTTATTACTTCTAATTAGTAACTATTAGCATGCTAACACGCAAAATTAAGATGGTGAACATGGTAGATATAGTTGCATATTGAGATGCTTAAGTTAGCATTTAGCTCAAACCATCATTGTGCCTAAGTACAACCTCACAAAGCCGCTAGCATGGCTTGTCTTGTTTCTCAGTATGTTGGAAACATGAAGGCTGTCAGATGAGGCAAACAAAACCAAAGACAAGCCGGCGGATATCCAAAAAAGGCAGCAGTTTATCAGAACAGGCAGGCATAACACGAGGAAGGTTGAAACACTGAGGCAACATAGACGGTCTGGCAGAAAGGTCTGCTACGTATACTTGGTCTAATGAGGAGCAGCTGGTGATGGGGTCAGGCGGTGTGCG
The DNA here is from genome assembly GCF_020085105.1 of Siniperca chuatsi. Lineage (NCBI taxonomy): Eukaryota > Metazoa > Chordata > Actinopteri > Centrarchiformes > Sinipercidae > Siniperca > Siniperca chuatsi. The sequence continues at coordinate 24,747,199 of NC_058057.1, forward strand.
GGAGCATGAACCTCTGCAGTGGCCTTTAGTGGACAGGTAAGGAAGGGCAGAAGTTTCTCAGTTTCTATGAGAAGCGGCAAAACCCTTGACAACGAGATCGCAGGTGGTAAGGGATGGGCAGGCAGAGCTGAGGTTTATGTTCATTTAAAATGATGATCATAATTAATTAGTAGTTGATGCTTGCTTTAAGAAGAAATCCCAACAATATAAAATGTGTTCATTGACAAAATGATTGCAATTTTGGAGAAACTCGGCATAATTTGTGAAAAATACAGAATCCAGTCCTTAAAAATATGATAATCATGTGTCAACAAAGCTCTTCAGACGTCAACAGTTGGTTTTAATTTTGAGGCTCGAGTAGGATGTATGGTGGATAATTCAGGCATTGAAGGTTAATCTGCTGTTGCTCTCATTGTAAGTTGACCGGATAAGATCCTCAGCTAAATCCCTCAGATATGAAATTTGAAATGTAATTAAAGTACTTCAATAGAAGGGGTAGAAACAGCTGCGGCCACTTGGCTGATCAGGAGAAGACGACTGTCTTGTCTTGTGTGGACTTGTTCTGTGAGATGTGAGCCTACAAGCGAATGAGAGAATCTCTGATCATTCATTCGGCAGGACAGTCAGTGTGTTTGTGTGTGCGCGTATGCATGTGCGTGTGTGGGAGCATGAGTATCATTTTCAAGTCAGGACACACATGCTATAACACACCTCGGCTAATACCTGTGCCAGATACAGACTAGCCAACTGAATCCTACACTTTTTCACACCCAGTGTAAAACTGTAGGATCTGTCAGCAGCTACAGGCCGCCTTGTATCATCATTACCAAGGACACAGTCTGTTCCTATCATAAAAAAAGAAACCTAAATTGGGCCCTTTCTGATGCAGTGGAATATTATTCAAAGCATTCCTATTTCATTTCTGTTTCCACCGCATCTGAAGGAACATTAAGATTCGGTAAACTAAAAGTGTAACAGACTGAAAAGCAACTGCTTTGTTTGAGACGCCATTCTTTGCACGCGACGAGACATCGAGTCATCACGCTGTTCTTTATAATTCATTGCTAGTTGGGAAGTCTACTACATAATATTGATACTACTGGTAACCATTACATTTATTATTACATTATTATATTTCACTGTGGTTGTGCCTTATATGATTACATGTGACAAATAAACTTGATTGATTGAACCGATGCCTGCTACTGTGTGAATGAATGCTGCACAAGTTTTTGCAGTCTTGAGTCTTATGTTTGACCAGTGGCATTCAACACTGCAAACTCCACCCTGATAGTGCTTGCCTCATAATAAAGTCCACATTTGAAGCAGGGACCTTTGGAGGACAGGAACTATGACCCAAAAACCCAAACTGAAACAAAGTTCAGGCAGCCAAAATGCATGAGTCACTAAAAAGGTTCCTGGAAAAGGGTCAAAGCTTGTCACTTTGTGGACCTTTATCCTTTAGGTCTGAAAAAAACTCTTAATCATAATTGCATGGTAGCACAGGTAAAAAACATTGGAAAAGCAAGGTTTTCATCCAGACACCAGCATATGTTCCTGCGATTATGCGTACTTGCATGTAATCAGATGTTGTTTATATGGGCTCTTACCCTCATTACTGGCCTAATTACAGCATAATCACATTATTAATGTGCATGTAAATGTAGCTTGTGGTTGTGTTGGACAGCTTGCAGGTGAGAATGTGCAGAGGTGTGTAAATGTGAAGCAAATTGTAGCTCAGAAACCTCCAGTGGATAAACCTCCAGTATTTTAAAAACAATCAGCAGGTGGTTATTTTTTCTCTGAAGGATCCTGTGTACATATAAACTACATGTTTCTGACTGAAAAATAGTGCTCTTCGGCTCTGAATATATTCAGTGTATTTGTGTGCGAATGTTAGCCTGGACTGAGGATGTGTGTTAGTTTTGTCAGCAGTACTTGTGTCGCTGTGCGCTATTCAAATGCTAATGCAGAATTCCCATTTCTCACAGGATTAGCCTGCACTCCTGTTTACCTAGCACGACTGCTTCCTGTACAAGGCATGGTACGCCTGTTTGCGCACACAGACACACATACACACACAGAAACGCTTATATGCAGGATCACACCCTCATCTGCATGTGCACACAAGAAAATGTTCTTGCACAGAGGCAAGAACACACACACACACACAGTTGAGAGAGCCTTTGGAGAGCCTTTGAAGCAGCGTGGTTGGAGTGTGCCTGTGTCCTCAGGCAGGTTGGCAGGGGATCTTTATGGAGTTTCTGCCTTCAGAAGTCCAAACATGAGAGGAAACAATCTGTTGGTTCGTTGAATACTGAAGGACATTGCCTCTCTGTGTGTGCCCCACTCTCTCTCTCTCTGTAATGGATGAATGTCAACCGTCCCAGGACAGGTGTTTGATCAGATTTCAAACAGGATCTGCTGTATGATGGACCAGACAGAAACGATTAGAAATCACGCTATTCAAGGAATTACAGTTAACTGCAGTTAAGATTCTGCCGTTAAGTGATAAGAACATCCATGTGTCTCAGCAGATTGTTAGCGCTGGTGCTTCATGTAACACTTGACACTATGGCAGACTGGTGCCAACACTGCAGGACACATTGCAAACACATCCAGACTGCCGTTTTTTGTTGGTTTGTGCTCTCTATAACTACCATAGCCCAGCTCCTCAGACTCACTTTAACCTTGGAAATATGTCAAATCAGCCAAATGGTGCTCATAATCAGCCCCAAAATAGTTTTTTAGGTCAATGTCACATTGAAAAACAGCATAAATAAAAAGTAACTCCTTGATACTGACTTCGAACTATGCATTTATTTAAATAGACCGATCTTTAGTCAAAAGTTTGACTTTCAATTTCAGTGGGATCGATTGATGGGATCCCAATGTTTGTTCAGATAAACTTGTGGTTTCAGTCTCCAGGCAGTTATTTTTTACTGATGTGAGATCTGTGACTTAACAGCAGGTTCAGGTCTGTCCCAGCTTAAAATATAAAGTTTTTCTATTGAATGTCACATTTTACGTTTTGAACAAGTATTACTGTCAATATTAAAATTACAGTACAATACAAAACATACACTGACTGTAGTACATACTGATAATTTTGTCCTTGTCTCGCTTCATGCCTACACACAGATTTGGCTGTGTGTTTGATACATATTCACAGAAAATATAAAGAGTAAAATATGTAATAATAATAATAAGTGTGAATATTTATCCCCAGTTTGTCAGGTTCTGAAGGTTCTGTTCTTTCTGTATTTAGCTTGGAGAATGTTTTTGAACTTGCATTTTGTCATTGTGTTCTTCTTACATCACGGCAAAATGAGTCAGTTTCTGCTTATTAATTGATCATTGCTGATGTGTGTTCTTTATCAGTGGGTGATGATTTAACGATTCTGTCTGTGTGTGTGTGTGTGTGTGTGAGATGTTTGGTCAAATAATGCTTAATGTCTACATTATTATCATAATATTTGCAGTCATTCACCAGTTACTTCATCATAATGGACAAGCTGATAACTTACAGCATTAGACTTGACTGTGAACAGTGTACCAGAATCTGTCTGGAGATACTGTATGTGTTTATGAGAGACAGGGTGATAAAGGGAAAGACAGAGAACATTAGATGTTGAAATATTGACCTCAGGTCGGGTTCAGGCTGAAACATTGTGGTAGCTGCATCAGGCTCTGGCCAAGATTTCCCATACATCCCGTAAAAAGGAAGCTTACATTTTTCAGTCACATACATTAAAATAAAGTCATGTAGTCTGAAGCTGGATGGTTGACAGACAGGTGAAAATCTCTCACTCCGTCCAACCTCTTTTTCTATATTTCCATCCATGTATGATTTTCAGCATGTGTCAGTGAGCATGTGCCAGTGTGAATGACTGTTTTGAGATGCAAACAAGGTGACTAAAATGTACTTTTAGAGAGATCATACATTAAAAAGAGTTACAGTATGAATTGGCAAAATACAACCCTATTCTATTCTATCTGAATGGACGATTCTCTTAACTCATGTATCTTTATTACAACTTTCTTTGAAACTGAATCTCTCCATTTCTTAGTTTCTGTCTCAGTTTCTCTCTCATTTCTCGAGGAAACAAGATCGATGCTCCAATCTGTGTGCTTGCCTTGTGTATCACAACGCCCCAATCGCTCCACAATGTCACAAGGCAAACACACACACACACAATACCCTACACTACGCATTTACACACACATTTACACACACACACTGCATGTACACACACAGTTGAAATTATTCATTTCCCCGTCATATGAAATGCAGTTATTGTTCTTTTCTCCTTCCCTCTCCCTATCAGGAGGTATTCACATGGACAAGAGGAGAGGGAAATGAGTTTTCAGAGCGGCTATAACCAGCTCCCAGGGAGGGAATAATAATAATAATGTTTTATATGAGGCTCTCTGTACAGCAGGGGCCCACAGGTTGGCTAACTAGACTGGCCTCTGGCACCGGGGGCCTCATTTGTGAAACACGCTGGGAAAATGAACCCGTCAGTAGTTCAACAGCTACAGTGGCTGATAAATCCCAAAAGTCACCTGCCAGTTTTGCTCTTTCGGCAGCCAGAGTACATCGGTTTGGAGAAATGCAAAAAAATCACCTGCCAGATTCAATAATGTAACAGCTGAATTTTACACAGTGTTAAGTGTTTATTTTTTTGTGATAATCTGTGTTGAACAGGCACCAGTCCAACCTTTTTAAAACAATATAAAAGGCTAAACTAACTTAAATTTAAATGGAATATGGGCATGTAAATGAGACATGAAAAATGCCACTAATAGGTGATCTGATTAATAAAATGTTCAACTGAACACATTAAGAAATGGCATTTAATCTGAACGGAAAATGAATTTATTTCACTCTCTCATTTACCCAACATATATATGCCTTTTTATTTTTGAGCCCTGACATTTCACATAGACTATTACCTGCAGAACATATCAACTGTTGTTGCCACTGTAATTCAAGGCCACAGTTTGCAAAGAAAAAACTATTTTAATGCAAACTTGACACTTGCTGCAGCTGTTTCACAGTAAAATCTTTGGCAGCAGTTTGGTGCACATCAGTTCTCTAGTCCTGTATGTGTGAGTTCATGATACTGATTCATATTGTGCCTGTTGTACACCAAAATCAACAGAACTAAAACACTACCAGGAATCTGACTAAAGACAAGGAAATTTTGTTGTGAGGACTTTACTGTCTGACTCAGCCATGAGGATTAGTCACCAAGGACCTGATAAACTCTTTTTTTCGAAATATGAATTTTTAGTACCGATAAAGCACAGCAAAGGTGAATGGATCAAGAAAGAGTTAAGGCAATGCATTTCTTACCTTGAAATGTTAATTCAGAATCAGAAATACTTTATTGATCCCAGAGGGGAAACTCTTTTGTTACAGGACACAGGAATAGAAGTTCTAGTTTTCAAGGTAAGAAATGAAACACAGGATTGAAACAAAACTCCTACTGCAACAAAACCCCACAATTTTTCAGGAGTGATGAGACCTTTTTGTCATTAAAAACATTAACGATGGCTCTGTTCCGTTTAGGTGACACTGTGAATCATGTCAGTGAGCCAACATGGCCAATACCAGGGTCCTGGAACAGACGCACCTAAATGGAATGTAGCCATTAGTAATGTAATTTATTACACCTGCGCTTTTCGTGCTGTGACTTCTTAAAAGGTTATGAAAAACTTAGACCGGGGGGGGTGAGTATGTGGGTGAGCGAAAGAGAGAGAGAGTGATGGTGACTGCGCTCAGAGCAGACAGGTGCGTTGGCGATCGGAGCAGAGGGAAAGGTTAGCAGTGAAGTTGTGTAGTGGCTAGTGGGGGCTTTGAAATTATGATGTAATGATTATGATGTAATCAGTTGTTATGGCTGTCAGCCATCCGTCATAATTTTGGTAAATGACTGTTTAATCCTATGTTGTGAGTATATACAGCCTACTAACAGAACCAGAGTTTATACCTTCTATTATGTATATCTGGCATTGTTTTTTCAAAGTTCACTCCAAAATCAAAAATACATATTTTTCCTCTTACCTGTAGTGCTATTTATCCACCTAGACTGTTTTTGTGTGTGAAATTTTGGAGATATCGGCCGTAGAGATGTCTGCATTTTTTTTAAATAATGGGACTAGATGGCACTCGGCTTGTTTGAATAACTCAACAGCAATGTCTCTTTCCGGAAATCATGACCCGGTTACTCAAGATAATCCACAGTTTTGTTGTGAGCAGTTTCATGTAGAGGAGATATTTTCTTTCTACCGATTTGAAGAGCTTATATGTCTCTTCACTTAAGTTTTCTCAGGTCCCTCAGAAACGATTTGCAGTCTCAAATATTGATATTTGGGTGCGAGTCTGATGAAGCAACATGCGAAACACGTAGTTCACTCCTCAATGTGATCTATTAATAAAATAGCGTCAGTCCTAGTATCCTGGTGTGCGCTGGAATATAGCGATTTTTTTGGTTTACTGTGTTTTGTACTGCACCAGCTGGCGCCCAGGAGAGAAGCACTGCTGTGCAAGGGGTACCCTCAGCTTATTGATATTACGGTTGTTTACTTTCGAAACTCAGTCTTTCAGGGGGACAATCCAGAGACACATTCGGCCTCATGCAAGAATATTTTCGCATTCTTATCTTAATTTTCTCATTTTTTTCGTATGGTTGGCTCGTACGAGTGTGCCACGTCAGATTCAGCAAACGCTCCTAACTTCAGATAACTGTGTAAATGACCCACGTAAACCTGATGAATGCCTTCTGTGCGTAATTGAGCGCGTGATAATGAGAATTGTAAATTGGCATAATTAATGCCCCAATAATACCATATAAGGCTGTGCGTCCTGCCTCATATGTCAGGAAGTGTTCATTCATACAAATGACATCGAAGAGTAAAAAGAAGAACTTTACGAGTTCGCAGATTGAAGTCCAGCTCTTGGAGATCCACAAAGGGAAAGTCTTTCATTTTTAACAGCGTCAGCAGTGGAATTAAGGCAATAAAGTTGGATTGGTGTGTCTGTCTGCAGGGCTCTAACAAGTTACACTGTAATTACGTTGCAATCTAAACCGTGACAACAACCATTCATTTGTCTCTGCCAATATATCAGTACTCCGTCTAAAGACACACTGACGTGCTAAGGCATCCAAAAGATTACACTTCCAGTGGACCTTATTATACACAGAGACAAATTAACCCTCAATTAGGGCATTATTTAAGTCATTTAGCAGTTTGAGATGTTCATATTGATATCAGTGTTGTACAATAGCATCAATAGCCACTTTAAATGAATGATATCATTAGGCTATATGAATAAGTTTAGAATTGTATTATAATTTGAATTGCAGAGTCAAACCGGATAATGTCAACATAATTATGAAGTGTAATTTGGATTTTCGAACTCAAAATTGCTTCAAAGTAATGAAACACAGTCCATTAGTGAAAAAGTGTTGGGATAACAGCAGACTGTTTGCACATGACTCCTACGATAGGTCTGGACCACTGAAATTGTGTTTGTGCCTAAGAGACAATTCAAAATATGAGAAAACTGGTGAATGCAGCAAGTTCTCCTAAATCACTCGTACAAGCCACTTAAGAACAAATCTGTTCATAGAAGTGGTTCTTGCATGAGGCCCATTGTTACATAAGGAACCAAATGCAACAGATGTAATGTACAGAAAATAAGGCATTTAGCTGAAGTGAATTTGCAGCCCTAGTCCCTGTTAAGGCTTTTGAATAGTGAGTGCAGCATCATGCAGAAGCACCTTGCACCTTAGACCCCTGACCAGACAGCAGGTAGAGCCAAATGTTGTGATGGTAGAGAAGTGCTCATTGAGGAGATGACAGATAAGTGAGGAGTGTTAGCAACTCCAGTGATTTCTTGTTTTGCCCCTCTTTGGCTTTCGGCTAAATGAACAGTTGCTCTGATATTATACACAGACAGGCAATTTGCAATCACCGTACCGTTCCTGCATTAAGAAGCATGTTTCTCACAAAAGCACAAGAAAGTGTGTTTTGCATTTTTTCCCTCCTCATCCCTTCCTCCTGTATAAATGATTCAGACGATTCAGAAAAAAACAGCAAGAATCAGCATAAATGGAATTTTTTTTTAAGTTGAGGATGCGGCATAATCAAGCATCTTTGACTGCAAAATTATCTAAGTATGCACACATGCACAGTATACACACACACACACACACACAGATAAACAGGCATGGAAAGACTGAAAGCAGTTGATAATTTTAGCTTTAGAATGGCGTTGTCCAGGCTTAGCAGGACAGTGTCAATGAATCACAACCTTACGTGCGTTGTCCATTCATATGTATTTCATTTATGTTATGGTTACCTGCATTTTAATATACCTTGCTCACAGATTGAGAACGGCATTTAAACTGTTGACAGGAGCAATGTTTGCGGTGTCCTGAGTATGAGGCGTGTATCTGTCCCTCAACAATCTGATGCAAAAATGATACAGATACATTTGTTATGATTTCTACGAAATGGTGCGATTCAGAGCTGATGCAGTACAATTCGATTCAGCGTGACTGAAATCGATCATTTATGTTTTCAATTTTGATTCAAATACTGAATCAGAAATACCCCAGAAAATTATGTTTTCTGCCACATAAACAATAATAAACAAGGGCAGTTTACACTGGATAACTTTTTCACCAGTCCCTGAGGAGGATGAATTTAAAAGCTGCTGGCTGGGTATTGTTTGCCTCAGTTCCGGGGTCAGCGTCAGCCTTCTGAATTTGGTATTTTCAATAAAGCTGAATGGCCGCAGGTCCCTGTGAATAAAACAGCACAAGTCTTCAGTAACCGGGAGGAGGATACTGTAGCATTAGTTGCTAACACTAGTGTTACTTGCCTTGTGTTGACTGCCCTTCTCGGTTACTCTACGGTCAGTGCACACGTTACCTTCTTTAATGAGTATGATTGTCCACATTGTAATTTGGTGTATTCTGTACACACCACATCTATTGCATGTCTTTCTGTCCTGGGACAGGGATCCCTCCTCTGTTGCTCTACCTTTGTCCATTTTTTCCCCGGGTTTTTTGTATCTGAATCGAGGGTCTAAGGACAGAGGGTGTCGGATGCTGTACAGATTGTAAAGCCCCTTGAGGCAAATTTTTGATATTGGGCTATATAAATAAAATGGACTTGACTTGAGTAGTGAGGGTCGAGGTGTCAGGTTTGAGCAGGAGGACACACAAACAAGCTAAAGCCGCAGGAATGCCAGGGGGGAGGAGACAGCGTTACTCGGAAAAATCGTGTTTTGACAACCGTATCGATACTTTAATGTAGAATTTGGGTCGAATCTGTGGTTCTGTATAGATTCTGCCAAATCTTTGACTTTTGTATCAGTTTCTTGGCTCATATTTAATCAACTTTCAACCCCTACTCCTAAGGTTCTTAATGCACACCTGCAAGCCAATCAGAAACAAGTATTTTTAGTGGTCATGGTGTCAATAAGATTTCTGGTTATTGGCCAGTTCCATTTAATCACCCTGCCTTAAACCTGATTTCTGCCAGTAACCTGGTTACTTTTGTGAATGTCAACAGAGAGAGAGAGAGAGGAAAGGATACTGTGTGTGTGGGAGGTAAAGGGAGTGAGAGTGTGAATAGGGCTGTCATTGTCTACTGCTATTTGTGTGAGTGTGTACATGTGTGCGTGTGTGTGCTGGTACAAAAATTGTAATTCTCACCTTGATACATGTAGGATTAAGCCATCAATCTAGTTTATAGAGAGTGGAGGGTAAAGTGAGGATAAAGAGAGTGAGGGAGAAAGATAACAGAGAGGGAGAGAGCGAGGGAGAGGGGGTGAATCAAAGAGGAAAGTCAAAAACTGAGAGACAAGAGAGAGAGCACAAAGGAGAGAAACGTAGAGAGATAGAGAGCCAAAGAAAGGGAGAGAAATGAGAGACAACAGCAGTGACAGAAAAGGAGGACAGAAAAGTAGAGAGAAAAAGAATATGAAATTGAGAGAGAACAGAAAAGACGAAGAATAGGAGGCGGTACAAAAGGAGAGCGTGATGCAAGATGAGAACGAAAATGAGAAAGAAGAAAAAATGGATAAAAGACAGAAACAAGACGAAATTATAGAAATATAGAGAGGGTGGGAGGAAAAGAGAGACAAAGGGAGACAGAGCCAACACACACACACATACACACAACAAGAACAACAACAGTGAGGCGACAGGGAGCAAATGAACTGGTTTAAAGCAGACAGAGTACAAGCTGTTTTCGCTGTCGCCAGTCATTTGTGCTCATTGTGTCATTTCTCCGCTTAGTGCCAGTTACAGCCATCGTCTCCTGTCACTGCCTGTGTTAGCACAAGCTAGTATTAATACTGCTACAGAACTGCATGGTGAGTTTAAGTATTGAGGTGAAACATACAAGAAGCCACTTAGCAGAGGACAACTCTTTATGATTCTCTATCTTAGCAAAGTTGGTGTGTTTTATCAATTGTTATCCCACTTTGATTTGCAGTGCTGGTAAGCAAGCGATGATTTTTTAATTTATATTTTTGGACTGAGAACATTTCACACTCAAACTTTCTTGCAGGGATTTAGAGAAACTGTGACATCAGTTGGTCCAACAGGGAAAGGAGACGAGTGGTCAGATCACACAGGTCATAAACAAACACCCAGATAAGCCATATTATTGAATTGAAAGCGAACGCACCTGAAATGTTGGATAAAATCCTTTGTTAAAATCCCATAGAAAAGCTATGGGCACACTACTACAATAAGTACTAACTTGGTGAGTAAACTAAAACTAAATAAGACTCACATTGGACTCTTTGTTTCTGTCTGTACCAAAACTCATATCATATTGGCACCGATATTGAAACATTTCCACATGGCATTTTCCTTTCAAAACTGTGTTTATAGTGTATATATCTAAGACCAAGTCTTTCCATTGATAGGTATAATTAATTTTAATAATCAAGGTGTGTGGCTGTGCAATCCTGCCTAGCTTTCGTCTCACTGTATTTGTCTTTATTGTTCTGGTATTTTACCAGGTCAAAACCTGAGACGCGAATGTTTTTGCCTTAAAGTCTCACGTCAAGTCTCAGAGTCTGTGAAGGTTCATGTCATTCATCTACCTGGATGAAGGAGAAGCTTCAACACAAAATGGAGAATGTACAAGTCTCAGAGCAGTCAAGCCCAAGTCTTAATCTTTGTGATGTAAATTTGACTCAAGTCTACTCAAAATTGTCAAGTCTACAGCTCTGCCTTTGTAATCTCAGAAATGAAGCTGCACTTTTTGAAACTCACAGCTTTGCTACCCAGAAACAGAGTGTGTTGTCTCTCTGTATGTATTGCTGTCGTTCTAGTCCGTTGCACTTCCTTGCTGTCGGTGTTGTCATTGCTGTTGTTGTTGTTGGGGCTAATAGCAGATATATCCTCTCCATTAGCAGTTAATCTCCTTGCCAAGAGAGTGAAGAAAGCAATATTACCAGGAGGATTTAAACGAGCGCTCCTCTATCTTCTTCTTCCTCCTCCTCCTCCTCTTCCTCCTGCTCTACTCTCCTCTGAAAACTCAAATCTTTCATTCTTCCTCAGCAACAAAGACACACACACACACACACACACACACACACACACACACACACACACACACACACACACACACACTATTGTGTATTCCTCGACTGGCCCTGCTGCTTGGGTCCAATAAAGAAAGGGATTAGATTGAAAGCTCTGAACTTTGCACACACCTCTAACACACACACACATCAACGGCTGCCTTCAACACTTTTAATAATGAATCTGTGTGTGTGTGTGTTGTTGTGATTACGTCCTTATGTGTGTGAGAGTGTGTTTTCATAGAGAGGGCATACTTCTCTGTAGTTATTAGTTTTTATTACTTCTCCTGTTCGTCGTTTGATAACGGTACACTGTATTTATGTGTGTGTGTGTGTGTGTGTGTGTGTGTGTGTGTGTTTCCTTGCTGTTTCAACATGATATTTATTTCATTTCTGTTAGTTACCTGGGTTGAAATTCCAAAAAAAATATTTTCTTTGAGGGAGGCTCGATGCAAAGCAAAGGTGAAAGAGATGTGTGTGTGTGTGTGTGTGTGTGTGTGTGTGAGAGAGAGACAGTATGAGTGAGAGAGAGGAGGAGACAGAGAAATAGAAGAAAAGAATGAGCACATTTTGTATTTTGTCGCTTCCCTTAAGTTTGTTTTTATTCATGGCTTTTGCAGAGGGTGAATTATTGCTCTGCTTCCAGACTGCTTGCTCTGCAGTGTTTGCTAAGCATCCCGCACCACAACATAGACACACACACACACACACACAGTCCTAGGCATTTATATTCACCAGTGAAGGTAGGTTTTGTGGGAGAAGGTGAGGAATTTTGTACGGCTGTGATTGGATAAACAGTTCCCCAGTCTGCAGTCCACTGGGATATATGTATGGATTAGAGAAGCAGAGAGCGAGCAGTAATACCCTATGGTAACAACAGCACCTGAATTGTTGATGTGGTGTTATTTCGTAGAGGAGCAACAAAACATCCTGGTTTTGAGGAGTGTGTGAAAGTATTACAGCTAGAAACACAGAAAGACAAGTTTCAAAACATTAATTACGTGGACTGGCAAAATTTAGTAGCAATGCAGGAAGTAATGTGATGTTCATGTAGAACAGGGAATTGGTGGATGGTTGCATGTGTTTGTATTCGGTCTTCAATTCCAGCACTGGATTAATGCCCAGTCTCCTTCTATGTGCAAACAATGCAGTTGCAAAGTGCCAAAAAATGCAAGTCAAAGCATGAAATTGTCAATGAATTTTGCATCACTGCAACACAACACAGAAGGACAAAAATACAACACAATTCTATTTTGTACCCACAAGCAGTAACACAAGTACAAGCTGAGCTTTAAAAGCTGCACATAAAGGGTTTTTTTGTTTTTAATTTTAAGGAGTCAATGTGGATTGACGCTTTACTTGCAGTTTGCAGTGAGTTTCAGAGACAAACGTTACACATACTGTAGGATAATTTTAACTATGATCACAGTTGTTTTCCTAATCCTAACCGATGGGCACTAGATGCATCATTACTGGAGTTGCTACATGCCTAACCATTACCCATACGTTAGTTCCCTTCATGGAAATTGAATGTAAATGTTAAGTGAGTGCTTATTTAAACATCATCCACAGTGCAGAGGCTATTTGCCCTGTGCATTTTTTTTTTTGTGTGTGTGGTCATTTTTCAATATCTGCTTATCTTAGAATGGATTATCTTGCTTATGAAATTGCCACTTGCCAGAAATATCAGATTGACCTGCTATGGGACCATAAGGCAGAAATGAGCTGTGGGCGGTGAACATTGGCAGATATTGGTGGTGAATATTTTGCAGATATATATTCCCTCCAAAACATAATTTGGTGACACAAAATATTGATAGTAGTATGTAGTATGTAATTATTATGTAATTATGTAAATATTTAATTAGTGGTGTTGAAGTCTTTTGTAGCTTGTGACTACTGACAATATATGAGTAGAGTTTCTGACAATATTTTAGTGTTGTTTACAACAGTATTTCATAAGGGTGTCATTATTTTGATTCTAAAACAAAAATCGATCGAAATGAGTTTTTGAAATCAAAAGCAGGATCGGCGCTTCTCTCAGTTTTTTTTAAATCTCTCCACCCCTGCCTACTTGTGCGTGTCCAGCGCGCGTTCGAAGGAGAAAAAAAAAACACTTCAAAGACAAAACACAGCGTAGCTTACAGGTAGCCTGCAGCTGCACTTTTCGAGACACCATGGCCACTGCCGGAGTCGGAAATGACGGACTAACAACAGAACTGGAAAATCCTCCTGCTTCCCTGAAGTCACCGGTGTGGCAACAGTTTGACTTCCCTGTGAGTTATGTCAACAACAAATGCATCACTGACAGAAAAACTACAGTTTGTAGGCTTTGCTACATGCGGGTATCATACGCCACCTCAGGCAACGTGACAAATATGGCAGGACATCAAAGAAAGCAGCAAAGAAGAAATTCTAATCACCGGCTTTTTGCAGGTGAGGAAACTCAAGCTGTTGTTGTGAAGTACCCTTCTGCACCTTCTGCCATCTAGTGAGTCAGTTTGTTCCCAGTTGACTGGTGAAATAAGTTATTGTTATAACATTTTAAATAAATATTTAAATTTAACCATATTGTCTTAGTGTGCTACATTCAAAAAAACAAAAATACGGCGGTTATATCACACTTGATACCATGTAGCAATGGCAATGACAATGGCATAGCCGTCAAAAAAAAAAAAGTTTAAATCGAAAATCGAATTGAATTGTGGATTTGGAGAATCGTGACACCCTTAGTATTTCAGTAATGTATACTACATTGTTTCAGTAGTATAGATGACACTATTTTTGTAGTTTGTAACTGCTGACGTACAGTATATCAGTAGTTATTTCAGTGTTTCAGTAGTGTCTATGACAGTACTTCAGCGTGTATTTCATGGACCAGTTTTCATTCTGAGGCGTTTCATATATGTGTGTGAAGGGTAAAATGTGCATCTGTACAAGGTAACGTTTAAATTACATCCCATCTGTCACCTCATACATATGCATGCAGAAACACACACACACACACACACACACACACACACTTATAAATGGCCTTGGTTGTTTTTCTCTACAGTTTGGAGCTCAGTTGAACAGAGACAGAAAGCCTTGCAGAGCTGCAAAGAAAAATACTGAATACTAAATTCAAGGAGAATTTTAGATGTAAACACCTACAAACATATTCTCTCTCTCTCTCTCTCTGTGTTTATCTCCTCCTCTCTCTACCACTCTCTCACACTCTCTCTGTATGCTTTATGGTGAATGCTTTTATCCCCGGCTCTTTGCTGTACCATGAATATGCGATGCGATCCTCTCTTGATCCCTGTGGGGTAATTGTGCCTCGTCTCCTCTCTGCTGCCTCCACAGGGGGGTCAAAGGTCAGAAGTTGGGCTCAGCTATAGAGCAGCCGCAACCTGGAGCTGATACAGATTCAGTGCCTTGCTTAGTGACCCTCCAGCTGTACTAAGTCTCCTTGTTTAAGAAGAGGAGGCAGGTTTGGGTTTGTTGGGTGTTTATTTTTCAGAGACATCCTTTAAATTAAGGTTTGAATGAAGATAAATTTCTGTTTCTGTGTGTGTGTGTGTGTGTGTGTGTGTGTGAGAGAGAGTCTTTATAGAGTTGACCAAAATACTATATACAGTATGTGACTATGTTCCACTATATGTGTGTGTATGTCTGTGTGCTGTCATGTGACCACACATAATGCATGTTGGGTCAATGTAGAAACCATATCTTTTAAGGGGAAGACCAGTGTTGCAGCTTTTTCTGCTGCTCGTCCTCCATTTAGATATAGAGATAGAAAACACACACACACACGCATGCACGCACACACACATTGCATACCACCCAACAGCTGCCAGGCCAATTCCACTCATGTCCCAGTGCTCCCATGATTCATTGCACTGCTGGTAGATTTCAGGTTCAGTGGAGAGTTCTGTGTCTGTGTTATGAGATATGATATGTGTGGACATAGCTCTCTCTGTGTGCGTATACTTTTTTGAGTGTGCATATTTGTCTTTGCAGGACTGTCAGGAACTAAACTCATCAGGACCTAAAAGTTCCTCTGTGTACATTTGTGTTTGATTTACACAACATCAGTGAAGATTAGGCAAATCATACCAATAATTCATTAAAAAGCATCGGCATGGTTTGTGATTTTTGCATCTGATGAGATAATAACAAAGAGGCATCATGTCAATCTTTGTAATTTCCTGTTCTGTGACTGTTGGAGTGGATGCTGGATAGCAGACGTGCAGAGGTGGAAAGATTAACATTGAAATAGGGCTGCGTCTAACAATTATTTTGATATTTTTGCTTGCAGAATTGCTGAAATGATAAATCAATCATCAAAATAGCTGAAGATTACTCACTTACTTGTATTCATCGACTTATTGTATTCTATTCATTGTTTCAGCTCTGTCTTTAAAAAGTGAAAAAGGAAAACCATACGTAGTATGTGGGTATTGTTTTTTGTGCAATCATCTTTGCATTTGCTCAGCTTCTCAAGAGCAAATTAGACCAATAACAGGGGAAAAAGTGACAGCTTGGTTTGAGATTGACAGCACAGATTTATCGTATTCTTAGTTTTTACTGTTGTGTGACTGTGTGATGTTTCAACTGATGTTGAACGGAAGGAGACACGCAGATATGGAACCTGCAAAGTAACGATGATGTACAGAACATTTACTTCTGGTTATTGTTCTGCTTTAGTACGTAACTACTTAATATGCTCACTTTATTTTCTTTACCCTTGTTGTTTTAGACCGGTCAGGAACTGAATTGAAACAACTTTATTTAAATGTAATGTTAAACTTCTCCTCCCCTGGCTTAACATCACTACAATAACCACGTCTTCTGTTTGACCATTCAGCCTCATTCAGTACTACACCTTGCAGTGAAAATTCAGATAAAGTTCATGAGTTTCTAAAAAGGTTCCAGGAAAACATCCTGCATGGTGGCGAAAAAGGCTAATGGTGTAGCAGTACATAAGTGTGTCTGTGTGTTTAGGTGGTGGTGTGTGTGTGTTTGTGTGTCATAGACAGAGATGTATGAGCTGGAACAGAAAACAGTGTAGAACCCGCTGCTGCAGGGAGCGATCTGCACACACCCTTAATTGATGACTGAGCAGTGTGTGTGTGGGTGTGTGTGTGTGTGTGTGTGTGAGCGTTCTCTCCTGTGATTGTGTGTGAGAAAGTGCTGAAGGGAGAAGAGAGGGAGAAAGAGGAGAAGGTGTGTGTCTATGTGTGTGTGTGTGTGTGTGTAGTATTGACGTAGCAGTGCTCTCTCCAGACCTGAGCTCAATAAGCCCTGACTTCAAACAAACAACAACCACTTCACACAGTAGGAGAGGAGAGGAGGAAGGAAGGACGAGGAGGTAAAAATAAATGAAGGGGTAGCAGAGGGGAGAGCAGTAAGGCAGTGTAGAATAACTGAGGAGAAGAAGTGACACACATGTCTACCCTTGAACTCATTGTCTTTCTCTCACTAATATTTGCATACATTTTCGCAAATTAATTATCATTACCAAAAGATATCAAACTCCATTTTCTCAAAATCAAGGTTTAGTAATCTCATTACCTCAAGACAGCAAAATAGAAAAGCAAACTTTGAATTTTATCTGTAAGGGAAATGCTCGGTGCAGTTTCTGCCTGTTCCACCCTGATTAAAGCAGAATGTGAAGCGTTGATCAATCGTTTCCTCTGACTGTGTCTCCACTGCTTTGGTTTCTCTTCAATGAGCCGGACTATAAAGGGCGAAGCCACCCCGAGCTGCTCTGATGTCGAACTCAAGATCTAAAGTCACGATTTGACAAGACAGTTTTCAGTTTCATAAGATAACAAGATAGCTAGTTATGACCTTAAGATAAGAAAAGTTTGATACGTCGGTGTGGAACAAAAACTAATTGGCAAGCTTGAGATAACAGGATTAGAAAAAAGTCCATGTAAATTGGGTCTGTCTTGCTGTGAGTAATTTAAAGAATCCTGCAGATACGTCTTTTTTTCAACATGGTTGTTTTGTGCAGCGTCTGGACTGCAACTAATCCACATTTTTTGTTTTCTTTCTTTTTTTTTGGTTTTCTTTCTTTACCCTGTATAATCTGTCTTCTGGATGCTTGTCTCTTATCTGTTTTTGTTGGATTTTTTGAATCATGGATTTCACTGTCAGTCTGTGCTGCATAATGCTTAATCTGGAACTGAAAATGAATATTCATATGTTTCTCTCATTGCTGCAGAGGATTTTTTTCGCCTGTTTTGCGTGACCAAAGCTCAGAACAAAATATTTAGCATTTTCAGTTTGTTTTTTTATTCCACCTTTATTTATGTACTTATTTGAGCATTATTTGGCTAGAAGGTACTCTTGAGATCTAAATCTCTTTTTTACATAGTCCTGGCCAAAATGGCAGCAACATAATGTTACAGAACCAACATTCACTGAAGGAAGAAGAATAAGGTAAGTAAGAAAAAGGAAAATTAAGAATCCTGGAACCACATATAAAACACAAAAGGAGGGACATCTCTGATATAATTTATGCTCAGCGACCTTTCTACCTTAATCCCACCTCTGTAACCTGAGTCAGATAATTTTGAAATTGGAGGAGATGAAGGATGATATTCCTCTTACATTTGTAATAATGCCACTGATTACTGCCAACTCTTAATCGTGCCTTTGATATTACATTCGAGAAGAAATATAAAATAATGGAGATATTACTATTGTCTTGCTGCTTTGTTACAGTCGTGATACATCACAATATAATAGAGGGGTTGACATGTGTGTTTATATGTGAGAGAGAGGTCGTGTTTATATGATGCACATGAACAGGGGATAATGAAGAGGAAGCACACACACACACACACACACACACACACACACAGACACTCCATACATGATTTATGCCTTGGATATAATGGGTAATTCATCATCTGACTGGGGCACATATTAAGGTTAAGAGACACTAAGAAAGAGAGAGCGAGAGAGCTTAGTAGTATGTGGTTTATCAGAAATAACAGTGGCAGTAAATTGAAAACTTGATTTGTAATGTCTGTTTTTCTGAAACTACACACTCATACTGTATCTTCCATTTTGTTTGTGTGTAACTGGGAGAGAGCGTTACAGACTGTCTAGCGCAACATGACAAACACACACGCAAAGAACAATTCATGACTACAGGCCTAAAAAAGTGGGAATAGGTCATTTTTCAACTTTGCTAGTATTGTTAATAACGGCACCATATGTGGAGACATTTGCACACTAGTCTGCATCAACACCCACATTTGAGATGACTCAGCAGGTAGAGCGGGTTGACTATTAATCGCAGGCTTGAGCTTTAGTGCCCCCTGAGCAAGACATTTTGATGTGTCCTAACAAGTATAGCTAAACCTGACTCTCTCTCTTTCTCTAACTCTCACTCACTCACTCACTCACTCACTCACTCACTCACTCACTCACTCACTCACTCTCACACACACACACACACACACACACACACACACATACAGCAGCTGTCCTGTGTTCAGAGGCTGATGTCTCTCTTCTTTCTTCTTTAATTCTTTAGCTCTTTGCCTCTCTGTTTGTGAATCACTCTGACAACCAGGTGACACACTGAAAATATTAACACTAATAATGCTGATACTAATTACTATTACAGGTAGTGACACTGATAAAGATACTAATACTATAGTAATAGTGTATCTGCTACTGTACGTAATGACCATCATCCCCATTGCTAATGCTACTACTATTACAACTGGCACTATTACCACCATTGCTGCTATTTTGTGTATCACCACAATATTACTACATCTTGATAAATAAGCCGGATTTACGGTTGATGAAGAGGTTAACAGGGGTCCCACAGTAGATACCTCAGCGTTAGATTTCTCACCACAGCGACACTAAACGAATGTACTGTACATGATCAGACCATATTGTGCTTTAATTACATTCCCCCCCAGTGACTGTGCTTCCACTCTTTGGGAAGTTCCACCTTGTTTCATTACTGAATATGGGACTATTAAAAAAGTTAGCTAATTAACAACATACTAATAGTTTGATTACACAACACAATTTGTTGGCAAGTAGGGGGGGGGGTGTTGGTTTCATGTATGTAGTTGCCCCCCACACCATTCATTACAATCGTGGAAGATTCACCTTGTTGGGTATCATCCTTTACTTGTACTACTACTAATACCACTCGTACACTCATCTAAGTAGTAATAACAGCAGTTGGTTATGCTGCCTTGCTTGAAGCTGAGTGTTTGTCTTTCACTTTTTCTGCTTGGACTTTTCAAACTGGTCAGAGGAATTCAAACCAACAACCTTCCTGTTACAAGACCCGTTTTAATACACAGTATCCTGCCCTTCATACCCCTCTCTCTCTCTCTCTCTCTCTCTCACCTCTTCTGTCTTTCTCCAGTGTGAGCTGTCAAAAAGTATGCAGTGGCCGTGACACCCCTGTGTGTGTGTGCTCGCAGGCTTCAGCTTTCTCATTATGATTCAAAATGTATCAGTCTGTCTCGTCTGGATGAATTAATAGGTTCCTTGGTGGCTTGGCTCACACGCACACACACTGTTTGTCCAGCGCTTCGTGCCTCAGGTTCGTTAATTGAATGTCTGTGTTGATGTAAGAAGCCGTGAGAGGCATTGAGAGGATGCCACGGTGCATTAGGAAGACAAGCTGTGTGTGTGTGAATGTGTATGAAGGTGTGTTTGTGTCTTGTAAATAGGATAGAATCCAGAGGACCTTGAACGCAGCCTCTCCTGAGCTCCTAGCGAGACGAGACACAAACAAATCTTACAGAGGCGAGAAGGCCACAGGTGTGTGTGTGTGTGTGTGTGTGTGTGTGTGTGTGTGTGTTTGTGTGTGAAACTCAGACAAGCTTAATCGCACGCCGCCCTTGTTGTCTTGCTTCTTCTCTCGTCTTGTCTCCTCTTTCCACTGCACTCCTGCTCTCTTTCTTTGTTCACTCTCTTCTCCTCTCCTCTCCTCTCTTTCCTTGTCCTCCTCTTCCTCTCTAATAATTTGCCTCGTTCCCTCCCCTTTATCCCTTTCCTCTTCTTGCTCCTCTTCTCCTGCTTTCATTCCTTCTCCTCTTCTCTAACTTTATTCCTTTAAAAAGGAATAAAGTTTTTTTTACCATTTCAATCTTGTCCATTTTCCTGTTTTCATCTTTCTTTCTCTTCTTCTCTTCCCCCATGTTTCCTTTTTCCCTCTATCCCCCACGATATCTTCAATATTTTCTCCCTCATTCCTCTCATCTCCTCCTCTCTCTCCTTCCTCACGTTCTTTCTTGAGTTTTTGTTTTATAATTTTTCCCATACCTTTATTTTTCCTCCTCTCCTTTCTTCCTCCTTTCTTTCTCCACCCTTCCCTTTGGTTCTTTCTTCTTCTCTTTTCCTTCTTCCATCATCTTGTCTTCCCAATCAGTCTTTCTTCTCCTCTTCCTCCCCCTCTACTTGTAACCCTGACATATCATGTCCTTCTTTCTTTCTCTTTCTTCTTTTGTCTTCTTTCTACCTGTCTAATTATCTTTTCCTCTTTCCTCCCATTCCTCTGTATTCTCCCCCACTCAATCTTTTTCACTCCTTCCCCTCTGTCTTCCTGTTTGCTTCCACCCTTCCCTCCCATCCTTTGTTTCCCGTGCTTTATATCTTCCTTTCTCCTACTCTACTTCTTTTCTCTCTCCAATCCACACTCTTTTTTCCATTTCTCTCACCCTCCCTGTCTCCCCATTTCCCCCTTTCTTTTCCTCTGTCTGTCCCTCTTTCTTTCTTCCTACTTCTCCCTCTATCTCTTTTTCTCACTCCAATCCTTCCTCTTTTTCCACTCATTTCTCTATTTCCTCCTTCTTTCTCTCTTTAAGTCCTCCCTTTCTCTCCATCCAATTTTTTCTTTTTTGTCCCTTTTCCCCACACCCTCCCCATTCCTCTTTCCTCCATCTCTTCTTCCCTTCTCCCCTTACTCTTTCTTCCTCTTTCCCTCGCTTCTTTGCCTCACACTTTCCCTCCCTCTTCCTTTTCTCTTTACATCCATCCATCCCTCTATCCTTCCCCTCTCTCTTTCTCCCTCTCTCTTGTTCTTCATGCTTCGTTGTTACAACCACCAGGGGACGAACTAGCAACACAGACTAACACACACACACGCGCACACACAAAGAGTCTGACTCCCAGCCCCCTAATGGCCCCATTTAGACAATGTGTCACATCAGCAAGTCGTATGGCTGAATAATGAGGAGAGAAGAAGAAGGAGGAGGAGGAGGAGGACAAGAGAAGAAGAAGAGGAGTGTCAGTTGTTTTCTGCATCCCTCTATGCAGACATGCTGCTCCACCGTAAATGTTGTTCTGTTACACACACCATCAGCTCTGTGACCCTGTGTGTGTGTCCATTCATCTCCGCTATGTGCCAGTGTGTGTGGTCGTTGGGGAGAAATATGGCCTCGGGGGTTTTTGCTGAAGCTCTTGTGTTATGTTTATGAAGGGGCGACAGAGAGAGAGAATGATAATGTACATTCTTTATATCCCTCGCCCTCAAAGAAACATCTTCTCTCTCTCTCTCTTATACATTACACAAACACACACAGAAACCCACACCCTCTCTATCAACTTAAACACACACTCCTCAGCCTCTCAAAAGACACCTACAAGCACACACACTCATAAATGATACACACACATACACATTTACTCCCTCAGTCGTTCAAACAACACACACACACACACTCTACACACTCCTTCCTGCATGCAAACAGGCATCTGTACTGTCTCATAAATGATATACACTCTCTTTTAAACTACACACACACTCACAGCAGAGCTCCGACAGACAGAAAGTGCAGCTGTAGCTGTTTTTTAAAGTCGTTGCCACCTTGTGTTTTTCTCCACCAGCTGTTAGGAGCTGAACGGGATTTATGTGCTACATTAACATTTTACATCTTATTTTATTAAGTTTGTATTTTCTGGAGAAGTAGGGGTTTCTGTAGAGCTGGTTGTTTCTTCTGTGTGACACTAGAAACAGCATCTTTTTGGTACATCGGCAGAATAACGAATGATGATGATGATGAAGGAGGACTGACTTTTACTGTGGCTCACACTGAGAACCTCTAATGAGCGTATTAAACCGCTGGCCATACCGCTGCTTTTGCATGTTTTAGCCTATTAACTACAAATTGCATATGTTTTACATTATTTGTGCCTATTTTCCAAAGTATTCCTTACTTTCTAAGTAGGGCTGCACAATATGGTAAAAAAAATCATATTGCGATTATTTTGACAGATATCACGATTGCGATATGATTCAATATTAGTGGGAATGATCATTTTTGCATCACAATTACATTTTCACGGAGAAAACTATTAAAATGATGATGATGTGGCATTTCTTGGGGTCTGCACAATCTGCAGCACTACAGTACTTCATTATAACGCGGTTTTGTCACACATTTTACCTTGCACGTTCTGCGATTTGGATATTGCACTTGGCCATATAATATTTCGATCAGTTGTGCAGCTCTAGTTTTAAGGTTGATTTTCCTACCTTATAGACAGTCATATTGATTTCCAATATTATTCACTATAGCAAGCAAATCAACCGGCAGAGACCTCAGACTAGTCTGAACACAGATATTCGTCACAGTGAACATTTAGTTACCTTTATTTTAATGTCAAAGTTAAGTTTTTGTTGTGTGGTACTGCAGTTGAAGAGTCTTCCCCTATTGATGTGCACAAGGACACTCACATGTGAGTGAGTGGTTGAAAAAATAAGTGCAAGAAATGAACAAATTCTCAATATTCTTTTCACAACATCCTTGTGTGCTCATTATTGTGTCTTCTGGGGTTGGCTTTCCAAAAGCAAAAGCCATGAATGCAGTGCAGTTCAGCAGCCAGCCATTAATTCTCAGATGTCAAAATGAATTGAATGCACATTCATTACCCCTAAGTGATAAGTGACAAAAAACTAAAGGCAAGATGGATTACCTACTGTATCTCAAGCAGGTTTTTAAGCCTCTGCATGTGATTTTCATACATTACAGAAATGAGCTGAAAAACTTGAAGGTGTTCATGTTGAAGGTGAAACATGAATGTAAAACCTTATCTTAGGGTTTCAAACCGAGTTTGGTATAGTTCAGACATTTATGGCTAACCTAAACTAAACTAATACTGAATCTATCTGATGATTGTGGGAAGTGTCAAGGCACTGATTTCCTAAGCGTGATACATGAGAATGAATGCAAAACGGACCAAAACTAAAAGGTGACGTGTATCAAATGAACCAAACTACAGGTGTGAAAACTATCTTGAGCTTTGAAAAGATGCTCATCAGTATTGTAAAGTATGTAATTTGTAATTAATAAGGTACAAAAACCACCAGTATGTTGAGGAGTACTTGATTCTGATGTTTTTATACAATACTACACTATCAGGCTGATTGTTGCATACTGTAATCACCAAGCACACCAGCTACCTATTAGGTTGGAAGACTAATCAAATGATTAACTGACTGACTGAATGACATTTAGGTCAATTTATATGATCAGAAAATAAGAAATTCGGACTAACCAATGTAAAATTTCCAGCAAAGCACAGATCAGTACAACAAAGGCTGCTGAGAGACAAAGTGCAGCATTTAGTCACAAAACAAGGAGAGAACAAAGAGGATGGAAAACTGAAGTCATCATCTTAAATACCAAAGAGCACAAAGTTAAAAACCCCTCTGAATCTTCTTTAAGTAAAATTACCTCTAAAAGCTCTCCTGATGCTTTTAAAAAGCCGAACCCATAGCTACACACACACACACTCAACATATCTTTGGTGGATAATCACAGGTTACAATCCAAGACTCCGAATGTGACATTTATGACTAAATCTCACATTCAGTTGTCATTCACTCTGATGACTGATACAAAGAAAATGTCAGTCAACAAAACCTGATACTGGTTGCTTCAAACCAAGAAACATACTCTCTACTCTGAGATATTTCATTTGGTTTTAACACAGGTTAACTCACTTGAGTGCAGTAAATGGTCTCCTACAGAGCTTTTGGTTACTGATTAATTGATACATTACTGTAGATAATTGATTGATTGCGTGGTTGACAGACTGATAAACTGGACCCACAACAGCTAAATAATTCCATAGATTTATTGACAAAAAGATGGCAAAATACATGTTTCATTGTGCGGATAACTGTTAACCCAGCACCTGCAAAGAATGAATAGATGTTTGTGTGCCATCTGAAGATGCCCAAATATGGATTTGTTTCCAAAATGAATAGGGTTTTTAGGAAAAACTTTGCATGACTAATAAAACACTGATCATATACAGTACATAATGACTACTGCACTACTTGCCTTTATAAGACAGTTAAGCGTGACACACCTTGGTGGCATCATGTGGTGTCCAGTTATTCGAAGCATGTAGCACACACCGGACACGCCATACAGACAGTGAGTAAATATGATAAAACTGCTGCTTTTCTGGAGAATCGACGCTGAGAAATAGAACAATGGTGTATCCCAATGCGGTGATGCGTGTGATCTCACAATGATGTGCGTCAATACACCCCACAGTATGTTGGCTTACATAGGAAACAATGGGTGTGGGTGTTTTGATGTGAATGCCATCGGTGTGTGCTGCTCTTTAGAAAACGAGAAGAGACCTGCAAGTAAAAGTCCTGGTTCCGATACAAATGGATCTACCTCTATACACCACGATGTCTTAAAAATCAAAAAAGAAAAAGACAAAATTTGGTCAATAAATTAATCAAGCAAAAATGCCATTTGCTGGTTCCAGCATCTTAAATATGAGGATTAGCTGCTTCTCTGTTTTGCATCTCACTGGGTTTGAACTGTTGGTTGGACAAAACAAGCTAATTAAAAAGCTCTGAGAAATTGTGTTGGTTATTTTTGTTTCTATTTTCAGACATTTTGTAGACTAAATCATTAATTGACAACAGATTAGTTGAAAATAAAAATGATTATTAGTTGTAGCCCTAATTGACTCACTGATTTTTTTGACTGATTGATTGACAGATCTCGGATGCAGAGTGGGAGGACATGTTGGAGGGTTTTGATGAGAGGAGTTACCTGAATGCCCGTCGATGGAAGCCCGGTGACGACCCGTACACCCTGTATGCCTTCAACCAGAGAGAGAGCGAACGTATCCCCAGCAACCGAGCCCTGAGAGACACACGACACTACAGGTACACACACTCAACCACAAACACAAAAACTCACAACATATGACACTACACTCGTACAAAGGAAAATGTATGACACCCACGCACACACACAGACAAAAACAAAACATGTGACACTACACTCATACACACAGAAAAATACATGACACTATATACAAACAGACACACACACATGCAGGAAATATACAGACAAAAAAACTAAAACATGACACTACACACATACTTCTCTTTTGGCTCATTTATTTTGTTTGAATCAGTGTGTAAGATGTCACATGGGTTTGAGAAAATATATATCCTGTGTGGCGAACTTTATCTGCACAGCCTGAGAAACACAGCAGTCTAGTGTGTTTAATCCAACCTCTGGAGGAATTATGTTTATTATTCACACACTTTACAGCGTGATATATGAATCTATCGCGTGTACTGCATAGAAATAAAGCTTATCAGTACACATACAACCCAAACTGCAGTAGCCTGCAGGCATGAACAATCACATCACAATACACATATGACACGATAGATCATCTCTCAGTTTTACAGGTATGTACACACACACACACAGAGTCAAACAGAAACACAGCAGCAGCTCTCTGAGCTCGTAATTAATCCCCTATCTGTACTAAAACAAATTTAGATTACGGAACCAAACACGTTTTCATAGAAAAACCACCAAATTACAATCCGTCTATCCGTTAAGAAATTAAATTAAACACCAAAATAGAAATCCTCTTAGCGGAGCGCCATCCTCGTCTGTTGGAAAGACGCTCAGCAGGAAGATAAGGAGTTTGCCGCTTTGACAGCAGCTGCCTTCTTACACATTTCAGGAGATAAAAACTTCCAGGCACTTGTGGAAAGCCTGAAGAGGTCCAGTGTAGCCGGGCTACCGGGATCACACACACAAACACAAACACTCACCTATCTTCCAAAAAAACAACAATGAATTCATCCCGCTAGCATGTTTTGTCTATTAAAAACTATTAAAAACACATCAATGAGCCACACTGTGCACTGAATCAATCCCTCATACATCGTCCTTCTGCCAGAAACTGCTCTCTAGAGCACCAAATGTGGATTAATCCGCTGCTGAAAGTAGTCCCCCACAAATGCACTATTTACTCCTGTTTGAGTAACGTTTGATTAAAAACTACAGTGACCAGCTTTTTTAGGGAATTAGTTAAGAGTTTTTAAGGATTGTGATGTGCAGTAAGAACCAGCAGGCTTGGGGCTTGAGTGCCACAGACTGGATGGGGAAGTCAGCAAGTGTTGAGACATTCACATTCTTGGTTATGGTCTTTTCATGGGATTTGTTGACAATTAAAAAAAAATACCATCCTTATCCTATATAAGAGGTTAATTTACCACATTTCTAGGTGTTATTACTGTTTTCATTTTATTCTTTTTCCTTAAACACCCATACTTGTGTGTGGCACTGGCATTGTTTATGTCTGCAATGACCTGGGTGAGTCTGACAATGTGTAAATTAGCTTTTGACATCTGCTGAGGGATGTTTGTTTTATATATTTTATAGAGCTGCAAACACACAGAAAAGGTAGATTAATGCAAAAGACAAACAAATCCAGCTGGAACATCAATTTTCCCTGTAGTGACGGCGTTGCTTTCAGCCGATGTTCTCTGTGTGATTAAAGGTTACCAGGCAGCTCATGGTGACCCAACTCTCTAATTGGAATATGCATGTGGGCGTTAACTGGATGGCTATTTGTTCTGGCAGTTACGGTGAACATGACTAAGTCCTGGATGCTTGCTGCTGCTGCGGCTGGTGGTGGTGAGCGCAGCGAGTTATGGCTCCACGACTCACGTAGGAAGCTAAAATCTGTTAGCATAACTGGCACGTACATCACTGTGTGTGTGTGGATGTGTATGACGTTTTGAAGATGTATCCCGCTGATGATGGGATATATGATGTCTAAATTAATCATAGCTTGTCTGCTGCTTCTAACGATGTGTGTGTCAAACTCTGTGTGTGCACGTGTGTGTTTGAGTGTTTCTACATGTCCACATGTCTACGCTAATGTGCGTAATTGCGTTGTGTCAATTGCCTGCATCATCTGCTGTGTTTTCGGAGGAGGGAAATTTGCTGTCGAGCTGACATAAGGCAGCTGAGAAGTGTGTGAATATGTGTGTGTGTGTGTGACAGAGAAAGTGAGAAGTATGTGTAGGAGGCGGGAATCCAGGGATACGCTTACACATTAATCTGTTAGCAGGGAGGTAGGGGGCTGATAGTGCTCATTTATCTCGTATAGGACAGCGATGAAGGGTGTGTGTGTATGTGTGTGTGTGTGTGTGTGTGTGTGGGGGGGTTGCTGTTATGTGATTATCTGTTAACTCAGTTACCGTGTAGCAGTAGATCTCAGGAGCGCTTGGCAGGGAAAATGATAGCACCCCATGCTCTGTTAGGATGGAAAAAACCTGCACTGAAATCCTTGACTGAAACCACTGAGGTTTTGTATTCTTAGAAACATCTTCTCTTCTACTGCAGACTCACCGAGGTGCTTCCTACATTTCGGCTTCATTCCCATAAGGGGGGGCATTTGGAGGAAATTCAAGGTGGCGTGACAGTAATTTTTAGAAAGAGCACAAAAAGTGAGGGAAAGCAAATGTTAAAGGACTGGTTAGAGGATATTTGATAAGACATGGAAATGGAGCAGTTGCAAATTATGGTGTGGTGGGTGCCAATATGTTTTCTACTGACCTTCCATGTAATGATATGCCTAGGGCTGACTATTGCTCGAAATGTTTTGATACCAGTGCCAATACCAGGGTTTTGGTACAGATACCAAAGCAATCCCTTTTTTGATACGTCACACTGAGGAATCTAATCTACCAAGATTATGATTTAAGTGAGAAAATATCTGATGAAAAAATTATTATACAGGATTAAGCATCTGACCAAGCACTTGATCTCAAATTTCGGCACTTGAAAGTTTTCAATACTTGGTGCTACGACCACATTTCATACAGCACTCAGATATATTGAGGTTCAATACCCTAGACATAATATTTTATGAAACAAAAAATGTGATTGGATGCACTGTGGAGCTGAAACATGGGTCGCAGTTTTAAGTAAATCTTAACATTTGACTCCCAAATATTTCAGAGAGAAAGTGGAGCAGCATTTTTTCTGTTCTTTCTCTCCAAGATGAAGTCCATCTTTTTGATTTTTCAGTCTCTTTGGACCGCAGTCAATCGGCAGGTTGGTTGAGTGACAGTATGGCTGCTTCTTAGTACCCATTGTGTGTGACAGCTCAGACAGACTGATTTCAAAACATACCGATCTCCTCTTGAGACCCTCTCCTTTCCCTCACATTCATGGAGTCATATGACTAATATGAGCATAGATTTTCATTCCAGTGCTGTTTAAAATAGCAGATATGCCTTTCCCTAAATTTGTGACGCTTAATACAGATTTGTATCTGTTTGTCTTTTTTCACATCTTCCCAGCTGCTTTTGTATTCATACAGCCTGTAAATATCACTTCACATTGCATATTGCACCTGAATGGCAGAATTGACCACATTTGCTTTGGAAAATAGCACTTAACATCCCACCCCTGCAATAACAAGGTTGTTCTAAGATTATAACCAAGAAGATATTACCCAAAAGTAATATATTGGTAATAGCAGGATAATAATAGAGCTTGAAATCAATACCTTTACTTGCCTCATTATTATCCTATTTATAAGAAAAATAAAATCATATTATCATCATATTATTACCAAATTATTTACTGATTTACATGGTTGTTACCTTTTTATTGCCAAGCTGTAATGTATTGCTACTGAAAATTTTGTGTCAGTGGTTAACTAAGGTGCTTGGAGAATGTTCAAGGATTTGCTCTTTATCTTAATCAGGACATTATCAAGTTAATTACTTTTTAGTTGTACAGTTTTGTTTTATGTAGATAACGATCTGTGAAACAAACAAACAAACAAACAAAATGTTTCTTTTTAAAACAAACATTTCCACCACATTATAAACCATTTAGTTTGCATTAGCAGTGGCAGTGCTCATAGTGCTTGAAGATAAGAGAATCTCATAGAAAATTCAAGGAAAGACATGGTTTGATTGACAGGTGATGGCTTGGTAATGTAGTGCAGACACACCTCAGCAATGAGCCTTAAAAAACGAATGACATAAAAACAAGAGAACCTGGCAGATTACCACTCTAAAGGAAAGCTCCAGTAGAGAAAGCACAGCAGGTTTAGAGAAGAGGCTCCAGGTCTGTTATTTTCCCAGTGGTGCAACGATAAGCTAAAGATTAGAGAAGCAAGCTTTTGACCTGAAGATGCACGGTTGGTCTCCTTATAGCCTGCAGGCTGGAAGAAATCTGGAAAAATAGTAAGAAACTTAATCCTGGACAGTAAGAGACTATGGATGCACTGGATGCCTTCCACAGGGATGAATGCAATGCAGGTGTAATTTCTACTGTCTTTGGGATTGTGGGCACATTTTAAATAATTATCTTTAGAGGCGGGAGGAGTGTGATGTTACCTGATTTTACACTGGATAGAATATCTAGGAGAGTCCTATATTACATTTATAACTGATAAAGTGTTGCTTAACCACTTGGTAGCCAAGTGGTTACAGCGCATGCCACATAAATGCAATGTCGCCGGTTCAACTCTGGCTGCATGTAACTCCCCCCCACACACACACACACACACACTCACAAACATTTATTTATTTGAATAAATAAAATGAATCAAGCAGTTTCTGGTCAAGTGCTTTTTCAGCTGCAAGAACTTTTTCAAGAAACTCAGGAACTTTGTCTGCAGTTTGACCACAGGAAGCTAGTTCTAGTTTTTGTTCCTGGGCCATGGTTCCAGGAATAAACTAATGAGAGTGAAACTTAGCCATATTTGTTCATCTTGAACAGAAAATGAAGAAATAAAAAGAGAGCTTGACAGGTAACATGCATTTTTTCCATGATCAGGCTCTCTCTCTTTCCAACAAGTATCTAATTCAAACATCCTAATTATATGATTTATTATTATATTTTCTTGTTGTACACAAAAATTAGACAATCAGTCAAAGCTGTCGCTTTTAATTCCACCATTGGTCTACTTTGCCTAATATTAGCATTTCTTGAGATGCTATGGAACTTTTAAGCATATAGATGCTATTGCAAGTTAGGGGCTATTTGGCAAAGGGGCCCACCGACGCCTGAATGCTAAAGCCAAGCCACTAGGTGCTGGCTGCAAGAAAACTAAAAACTCAACTCAGAACTACAGTACAAGTAGTAAATGGGAATGCCCGACTTCTTCATGAGAATGCAACGTCGCTAAATATTTACTTTAGTTTGCATCCCATGAGCTACTTTTACAATTTCTGTGTGTGTTGGTATCAAATTATTGTTGTTTATTTGTTAAGTAGATATAAGGACCAAAATAATTTGTCACCCAAATTGAAAATGTGTGGCTCCAGTAACCCACAAAGTCAAAAACAAGTAGTAAACTCAAACTCCAGGTTGCCAAGTGTCCCTTCAGAAACATATGGTTGACATGTTACAGTCTGATTTTGACATTTATCTTCAAAGTGTCTGTTCACTCAGGTGATCAGTTGTATTGCACATATGTGTGTGTTACAGAGTCACTGCATCAAAACACAGTGGTGTTTTTAGGTGGGAAAGGGGATCAGTGAGGTGTGGGTAGCTTTTTCTTTTAAAGCAGTCAATTTTTTTGGGAGGGAGGCAGATTGTTCAGGTCGTTATTGTGCATAGGAGGAGTGCTCTTTCACTATCTCAAGTTTGAAGGAGGAGGAGGAGCAGAGAGGAAGGGAGGAAGGAGATGAGAGGAGAGCAATACACGGCTTAGGGAAAGATGGAGAGATAGGGGAGAGAAGGTGTTTGTAGAAGGAAAGAGGAGGAAAGAGGAGGAGGAAGAAAAGTCAAGAGGAGATTAGGGAGAGGAGGCAAGGAGAGGTGGAGGAGAGGAGAGGAGATGGGGGAGATGCCACAAGCTGCTGAGAGGAGAGATAATTGCCACATGCAGAGCTTGAGAGGCTGTGTGTGTGTGTGTTTGTGAGTGTTTGTAAGTGTGTGTGTGTGTGTATAAACCACTCCACTCCAGTGCTCTGCTATTATCTCTGTGAACAGGGGAACCTCCCTCCGTCTGCTCTCCGACAGACAGACAGTCTCTAAGCCCAACAGCCGCTCCACTGCAGGGATTAGATCCAAGCATGAAGACAATGGGCTGATATAGTACAGAGAGGAAACATGTCCTACACTACTACACAATGGGTTGATATGGCAACAGGAACTGCGTAAGAAAACCGTTCTGATGCAAGACAAAGAAAAACAGAGAGGAAATGTGTTGTACAAAATAAGATAAATGGTAACAAAACTGTTTTATACAATGCGAAGTAAGAAAAGTGATTTCATGGAACTTTTGTGAAGGTGCCATGGTAAGAACACCTTGGTCTTGTTTGTCCCTCAGTATATTGTTTCACTATCTTTAAATTCAGAATATATGTCAAGAATGTATTTTGCACATTTGAAAGGAATACTCCGCTAAAAACCTGTTTGGCTATCAAATACTCGCTGCCTCCAGGCTCAGAGAAGCTACAGTGCTAATGTTGCTAGCAGTAGATTGCTACTTTTCAGAGACTCAAACTGTGTTTTTGTAACAAACCTGGTACCTGCATCTGCATGCTGATATTTCGCCCAAATAAGTATCTTTTTTATCTGGTCTGGTCTTGTCAGGTCAATTTGTTATTGTACAGTTCTGGACATTCAGAAGCACAAGTAATAAAGTTTTTCATCCATCTTTCAGTCAAGCAGTGACGAGCTAAATTTGTCAAAAGAATACAAAAGTACATTCCAGTATGAAAAAACACACCACTGTGAGCTAACAAACAAGATATCTGTGTAGAAATTCTTAATACAAAGTTAATAAAAATAAAAAGTTAATACAAGTATAATATATACAGACTAATCCAAATCCCTTGCTGTGATCAAGAACACATTACTGTGGAGTTTTTCTTAAATGTCATTTTTGCAGAAGTTCAAATATCACCGTGCATCACTACAAGTTATTCTTTATTTCTGCAAAAGAACTATCGACATAGCTAGATACCACTAGGGGTAAATGAGAAAATATGTTTTTTGTTATGTGGAATAAACTGACTATTTAAATCAATCAAATACATGTAAAGGGATGTTTAAATAAAAGACAGCGTGACTCAGCACTCAACAGTTATAAAAGTTATTGCTAATTGATGTGTAGCACAAGGAAACGTCTTTTTACTAAAACAACAGAGGAGTCATCTGGTCATGAGAGAAATGTCACCACGTTGAAGCAGTGACATTAAAAGGGTGTAAAATGATCAATTCTGTCTCCTCTGAAGCACAACTGAACAACACACCACTCTGCACACATTTGACATTTTCGTTGTTTTGCCAGGGTAGGAGATGTGATAACTGTGATAACTCCAGCTCCAGTGTTTTGTTGTCGCTGCTCTAAAATGGAGGCATCCTCCTCATAACCATGGGCAACCAGAGACAGGCCTGTGCTGTAGAGGGGAAAAATCAACGGCCCACTGAGTTGGTTACTAATTAATTATTTCATTGCATTGTGACCCAGTGATCCTTGAACACTTATCACCAACTAGATCATGCAGTCATTCAATAACCCCGTCCATGTCTTTGTGTGTTTGTACCTGCAAAGTGTGAATGTGTGCGTCTGTGTGTGTGTGTCTACACTGGCATAAGCGTCTTTCACACTCAGTCAACCTCTTAGTCATGTTTCCATGAATCCCAACATGCAGCTAAACATTAATCACTGTATTAGCTTTGGTGCCTCCTACGCGTACGCTCCTCATCCTTCTCAGATCACAAGCCCCGAAAAAACACAAAGAAAAAACCCTCTGAACTCTGACACTGAATGATTTTTATTTCCCCTCGTCAAGCTTGTTTATTTGATTACCTGCTCCAGTGATGAATGATTACAGAGTCTGGTATCAAAAGCAGATGGAGGAAACATAAAACACCCTCGAGGCTCTGATTTGCTGTGAGCCGATGTTCTGCAAAAAGGCTGGGATTTGAAAAAACACATTTGACCTCCAAAAACTTTAAAAATCAATTCACTGCGTTACTTTATTCACTTCCTCCCAGCAAACACTGATTTGGTGATTTGCAAGTCAATATATGTCTAGTCGCTTAGATTAGAGAGGCTAAATTTGGTCGAAAAGTTTTTTTAGGTCTAGGTTACGTATAACTCTAGGTCTAAAAAAAAAAAGTCAAAAAGACTAGGTTACATATAAATGCTCTTTCAACCGGTCTGGTTCCAGACCTCTGAATAACTGCCCACATCTCTTTTTTTCATCGATTTAAATAGGTCTGATCATGTGCTCATTGACAACTGTTTCCTTGTTTAGAAAAATAACTAAGACAATCAGAGCTTTGTAGCATTAAGGATAGGGACATCATCTTCCTGTGCCAGAGCCAGAACTAGTGACAAAAAATGGCCAAAAAAATGGCAGTTAACATTGACATAGCTGTACTGGTTGTTAAAAGTTGACTTACAGAAATAGCAACTCCTATACCAACATATTTCTTCAATCGACATGACAAACATTAAGTTAACTGCTTGCAGCATCCGCTGCCACTAACCACTTCTGTGCTGAACTGAAAATGACTGACAGGGCAGATATGTCAGCCACTTGAGATTGGTAGGCTCAAGATGACGACCAATAATGAAGTGGAAACAGGACAACAGTTCTGACTACATGCTGAAATATAGTAATTTAAATTATGTGGAAACAACTGTTACATGTAACCTAGAAGTATAAAGAACATATACTTTAACCAAAAGAGATCTAAATGTTATAGCCTAGATATATTTTAACCTACAATCGCCAAACTAATGTTTACTGGTGTGTGTCAGTAGTTCTTAATCTTTTCAGTTCAAAACTAATGATGATTAGACTGAATTGTCATTTCATTTTCACTTCATTAGTCAGTCTGGCTTAATTCGTCAGCTGTGCTCTTTACGGGAAGGGTTGTTATTTTGCCCTGACCAGTCAGTGGCGAGTGATGTATCCATCACGTCGACTTCATTTTCAGTTGACACAGAAGCTGCAGTAGCAGAAGATGCAGATTTAAGCGCTGCGTTTAAGTATTGATGCAAGTCGAGTTACAACAACCTGTACAGCTGTGTCCATCTCAACCATATCTGTGTGTGGAACAGGAAGATGATATATCCATTCTTAATCCCACCTACCAAGCTCTGATTGGCTCTGTGTTTTTACAGTTGTGGAAACAGCTGTCATTAGGCACAACACCAGACCTATTTGATTTGCTGAAAATTCAGGGATATAGGCAACGATTTAGAGGTGTGGAACCAGGCTAATTCAAAACCCCTCACAAGTGTGAACTTTGACACCAAGTAATGATCTTTAGATTCCCTTTTCAGGCTATTTTACTTGAGAATTCACAAGATGTAATGAATAGTTACAAAATTGAATTCTTTCTTGAGAAAATATTATTGACTTTAATTATTGATATGAAAATAAATGGTTTTTTTAAATCACTATACATGACATTTTATAGATTGGGGTTGGCAATATTAAATCTGCACACCTGACATGTTTATTGTGAAAACCATGATATAAAAGTAGTGAAAATTCCTATTAAAGCCAATGAAATTTGACTAATTGTGACGCTTTCACTTAAATCTGTCATACTTTGAACAAGGTATGGATACTTGAATATTTAGAAACCTTGAATTCAGTCTATCAATCACATCTGACCATAGTATTGATTAAACACCTTTGATCATACAGGACTCTTTTAAGACATAATCTAATGTCCTCTAATGTCCTCAGCTTGAGCCTGTACGCTGGTTCGCCGGTCCAAGTTTCTTTGTCAGAAAACACATGATGACTCCTGTCACATTTACCACTGTTTACACTGAATTTAACAAACGGCACAAACCACGGCAGAAAGCTCTCTGTGAGGCGAGGAAATCCCCTTGGTATATTGTGGGTAATCTGCTGATGTGGAACCTGAGCTGTGAAGCACCCCGGTGCTCTACAACAGCACAGAGTGACAGTGACGCTAAGCAGCTTTACTGTAGCTAGCGCCTCAGCTAACCATCCTGCTCTGCCTCTGAGACGACTGCATGTCAAAACAATCACAGAGCAGAAGGCTTTACAACTGTATCTGCTCTGATACCTGATTAGATTTGTTTGGCTCATATTTCGTCTACGCTTTTGGATTCTGTCCTTTTTTCCATCTTTGCTACAGTGGTTTTCTCCAAATTCCTACTTTTCTTTTGTGTTATGTGCTTTGTTGATAAGTGCAGAGAATTAAGGGCATTACGTTGTGAGAAAACACACAATGTTTGAAACATGAGGCACAGTTGGTCCTTGAAATAGACTGAGACGGTGGATCAGAGTGAAGCTCTGATGTCTCATTGATTTCACCTCTTAAATCCACTTCATTCGTGAAGGCAAGATGGAGAGGAAGGGGCGGAGGCAGATTAAAGACAGAGTTTTTAAGCCCTTGTATATTTCAGGCATGGATAGTGAAACTTAAAGAAACAGTCCAGCCTGAAACACTTTTAACACACAGCTACCGGTGTTGTGTTTTGCACTACTGGGCCCGTTGTGTTGTTCTGTGTTTTATTCCTCTCAGTAGAACTAGACAAAGCAGATTGAAGAATAGATGGTTCAGCACAAAAGTAAAGTCCGAATTTCATCACAAAATAACACAGAAGGTAAATACTGATGATAGGATTGATTATATCTAGCATTTAAATATCTAGAGCAGTGGTTTCCAATCTTAGAGGTTGCAAGATTATTAACGGAATAGGAAAGTATAAATAACGTTATTTTTCTACACAAAACTATTAACTAAGTTTTTCATATTTGCTTTCTTTTTAATCTTTTCTTTCTTCTCGTGAATTACTGGATTATTTTACATCTTCAGCCCTTCAAATATTATTCAAATCAAGCAATCTCAGTAGGAAGAGTCACATTTTGGTCATCCCAGTGCCAATTATTGTATCTAAAGTTCTTCAAGTGTCCATTACAATGTACTGATGGCTGATAACCAACATAAGTGTCACAACTGACAGGCACCATGAGCCTCCAGAACAGCTTCAATGCTCTTGTCATAGTCTCTGCACTGGTGGGATAAACACATTTCTTCCAAAAAATATTCCCTCATTTGGTGTTTTGATGGTAGTAGAGAGTGCTGCCTTACTCACTGGTCCAAAATCTCCCATAGCTGTTTGATTTTGTTGATATTTGGTGACTGTAAAGGCTATAGCATATGATTCACATAATTTTTATACTCATCAAAACATTCAGTGATCCCTTGTTCCCTGTATGGAAGCATCAGCGGCGTTGGTCTGTCTATTGTAATTCCGGATATCTAAACTAAGTAATTAACGAGTAACTGCATCCAGGCTAACAGTCTTGCTTGCTCTGTCGCCCCATATTAAGTACAGCACTTCACAATCAATACTGTACAAGCTACATCACAGTTGGGTATGGTCACAAGAACAACAGATCACAGCCAGCTGTGAAGTTGAATGTGGTTAGCAACAACGCCACAATCACTACAACCCCTAGAGGTCCGTAGAGCAATGCCTTTTCTCCAAACAAGGTTTTGTGTGTAGCTGCTTTTTAAAGTTGCTCGCACCTTTACAAATATTTAGGTTCAGTATTTTAAAGCCAATAGCAATTCATAGTTTTTGATTATTAGTCATAATACTTTCACACAAGTCTAGTCATGCAACCTTTCATGAACTATGAAACTTGTATTCCCTGAGTGTCAGATTATCAGTATATGTATTTTGATGCAAATTGAGATTGCATCATTTTCAATTAATAATAAATTTAAATAAGATTGTGCAGCCGTCATGGAGGTATGATCTCTGTGAATATTTTCTTGTTTTAGTTTCTTAAATCTGCAGCCAGTAAAAAAACAGACAGGAGTATCTGTCTGCTGCTCTGCATACATGTGAGAGCACAGAGGATGTCACGGATGAGTGAACGAGCCAATAGGATTGAGGACGCAAATGCAGACACTGAGGCAGAATAGTTAGAAGAAAAAGGACTTTACTATACCAATGCTCAAATTAACAGGCTTACAGTCAGGCATGTGAAGGCAGTCCAAACAAGCAAACAAATCCAGAGGGGTAAGGCAGGTCAAAACACAGGTAGCAGATATCAATCAGAAAATCAGGAACAGGAATAGATTGGCTGGAACGCAAGTGCACAACAACACGGCAAACTAGCAAAGGGAAAGGGCTGGTGAGCTGCTTACCTACACCGAAGGACTGATGAGTTAATGAGAGCCAGGTGTGTCAACAGGGGGGGTGATGTGGAAAAATTGAACAGGTGAGTAGGATTTGTGGGAAATTCTGAGGGCATCTGGTGGACAGGTGGAAAATGGTAGGTCTGGGGAGTTTCTCCGAGATGCATGGTGGGCCTGGGGGAAGTGGGAGGTGGCTGGAGGCAGGGACAGAGGGGCAGACTGAGCAAAATAAAAACAACTGAGGCAGCCGACCTGACAGAGGATGTTTCTTTGCCTGGTAAGAGATCAGAGTTGATGTGACTTGACAACACTAAACCAATGGGATGCAATTATAACATTTTGGGGATGCATAATAACAACAGTAATTATATTGCTGAATGAAAGTGGGTGAACACGAGTAATTTCTGAATCCTGTTCTGGATTAAATTATGTTAAAATGAAAATAAAAAACAAAACAACAGACTGAGAACTTTGTCAGTTTGCACTAGAGTTGGGCCGATGAACGATGGAGCCGTCTACCATCGTAACATCGTGAAAAGCCCCCTTTTTTGGCGAGTAAAATCTCGTTTCTGAAAGTGCAATAAAAGCTTTGCGAGGTAACTTAGCGCTAACCACCTTCCCTTTTACTCTGCAGCTGAGAAGCAAGACACGGGAACGTCTTGGGTATTGAGGAGCTGCAGCGTTTCTTCATGAGCAAACTGTAACCTACACTGTACATTTACTGCCACTAGACAACTTCACTGCTAACCTTTCCCTCTGCTCCGATCGCCAACGCACCTGTCTGCTCAGTCACCGTCACTCTCTCTCTCTTTCGCTCACCCACACACTCACTACCACATTCACTGCCCTGTTCCTTAAAGGAGCCATGCTACTCTTATAACAAATAGGGAGGAAAAGTGAAGAAAGACTGGGAGTAGGTGAGGATGGGCTGTGAATGCTCCCTCCCCCCAACAACGATGTCATCGTCCATCTTGATGTTTCACTGTGGTCATCGTCATATGCCAATTTGGTAGAACCCTAATGCACAGTCAATAAAAGTACTCAGTATTATCTAACATGGCCTCCTTGCAGCCGATAGACCGGTGTAATGTATCAATATCAAGAATAATGGAATTCAATTACATACTGTGAAATATGATAATTGTTATCACACTGCACTTATTTCACACTTTAATGTGAAATTTATGTACCGTCTACCTTGACATGGATTCAAATGGGGCTGTGTAATGGCAGTATACATGAGCGTGTGTGTGTGTCACAGAGGTTGTGGCAGCCCTCGATTGGCCCAGTCACGTATTGATCCGCCTTCATTGATTGGCTGGTGTAAGTGCCTGTCAACCATCCTGTCACCGCCACTCTTCACAGTTACATCCACTTCTTGTCTTCTGTGTTTGTGTGTGTGTGTGTGACTCTTGTATTAGGCAGCACTTATCCTTGTCCAGTCTCGACCATCCTTCCTCTCCTCCCACATTCCTCCTCCACTCTCTCTCTCTGTCCCCATCTCTCTTTTCCTGTTTTTTCTTCCTCCTCCTCCGTCTTCTGTCCTTCTTTTCCTCTCTCCTCCATCTTCTCTCGCCTCTGCTTCAGGCCATATTTAAATTGAGCTGGAGCCAGGTAACAGTCAATACTGCCTGATCCCTGCTGGTGTGTGTGTTCTGTGTGTGTGTTTGTTAGGACTGAAAAGGGGTGGATAGAAAAAGAGGGAGGGAGAATGAGAGAGACTGAGAGTCAGTGCAACACTGATCCAAATTAGTCAATATTACAAATCTAGTTATCCTTACATTTTTGCCATCAATGTGTGTGTTTACAAGTGTATGAAGTAATCTGTGACTTCTGTACAACATAAGTGAGAAAGTAAGTGTGAAAATGTGACTGTAAAACTATAAATTTGTTTGTTTAATAGTGGAGTGGGAGAACAGCTATTTATAATGACATTATTTAGTTTTATTTAATTGATGAATCAAAAAAAAGTTTTAATTTAATTAATGTTACATAACATTACATTAATTTTAGGGATACACCTATCACACTTTTTCTCTTCCCTACACCGACTCTGTTACCTCAACTCTGCTGATACTGATTCCCTGTCCGATATTAGTGCTTTGTTTGTCCAAACCTAAAAATCTACCACCCTGCATGGAACTCATTGGCATAATTTTTTTATCATGACTGAATGAACGTAACTGATAGCAGGAACACTGAATTTTGTAATGACACTGACAGTAAAACTATTTAATGTGGATTGGTCGTGTCTAGCCGGTACCTGATCAGCTTAATAATGTCCTGATGCTGATATGGATCGGATCGGTGCATCCCCAATTCATTCTACAGCTTCAGTTCAAGTACAAGACAATAAGAGGTTATTAAGTGCTGTCATGGGATTACGCAGGTTGTTCTACGGAAGAAGAGCATGTCAATTGTTTTACGTTTTTATCAAGGAAGAAACATGCATTTTGTATCTTAAAAGCTTTTAATGATTAATCAGTGCCTAATTCTAAAATTTGGTATAGTGCCCCCGAAACTGATGGTTTTTACAGTATGCATACCAAATCTGTTGTGACTCTCTAAAATCCTAAAATTTGGTAAGGTGCCCCAGAATTGATTGTTTTTCAAAATTTGTTCCAGCACTCACAAAGCCCAAAATTTGTCATTTGTTACCTGTTTAATTACTTGCAATGAAGGACATGTCTTAAAGTAATTATCTCTAGTCTGTTTTTTATTTTTATTTTATTTTTTATAATTGCTGCATGTATTATCGCAGTATGTCCATAAAGTTTTTTTCAGTTGAAACAGACACACATTCTGCTCGTCTGAACTTGTGCAGTGCAGGGTTACTGTTGATGATCCTGCAAACAGCTGGATGTAACTTCATGCTGAAGCCCTCCAACATTATCTACATGCACAGGCACACACACACACACACACACACACACACACACACTCACACACACACACACAAACCGAAACTTGCACACAAAAGCACCATCAAGTCTCCCCTGCTGAGCTGTTGATAATTACAAGTAAAACACTGCAGTAAACACCCACACACACACAAACACACGCAGACACAGACACACACAAGTTGAGAAGGAGTTTTATTGCAGTTTGGAGCTGCTGGGCTTCTGTTCTCTAAGCAGCATGCAGAGTTCACTAATAACTTTCAGCTGAAGAAGCTCAAAAGAAAATGCAAAAGCTAATCGACAGATTAAACAGACGTATAAAAACATATATAAAAACGCATACTCTAATTCATGAGTTAGCGATTGAATAAGTAAATAATTAAATCAACTGTTAAATAAGATCACATGAATAATTAACAAAAGAACAAGCGAGCGAGGAAGTAAACAATGGAGAAAATGAACACAGGTGACAGAGCGGACTCCTGATTGCACTAAAACAACAAACTAATCAGATTCTCAAAGCGATGAAGTCGACATCGCAGACAACATCACAGAGTGCCAAAACCTTTCAACTCTAATACACTTCAATCAAAGGGATTTAAATGAAAATGATTATTGTGATTTTATCTTTGTTATTATCAGATGGCCTACAAAGCTCTGAAACAAAGGGAAACGGCTGTCAATGAGCACAAGACTAGACCTATTTGAATTGATGAAAAAACTGGAGATATGGGCAGAGATGCAGAGGTCTGGCACCAGGTTTGTGTCTGACGTCTGTGCATTAATAAATTGAATAAATAATTGGAGTGTTGTCCTATGATGATCTGTTTTTTTAAGAATTCAACAATCAGTTAAGCATATAGAGTTGTGAAGTGGGAGGGGTCGCTGGTTCTGGAAGTGTCCATATTCCCTTTTCTTTAAACATATGCTTAATGTTACATAACGTAGAAACACAGGACTCTCCCGGATAATGTAACAATCCTATAGGTTTATATTTTTACCACCAGTTTTAATTTGATCACTTTTGTGTATGAAAAGCTTTTGTCCATCATTTTGGCACGGGGATGGCTCTAGATACTACAATACCTGTGAGCCTTGGCCCCTGTTGCTATGGAGAAGAAGCCGGTTAGAGGTGCGAATCAGAGTTGTAGCGGAAAAAAAAAAAGGTTTCGTTGTCGCAATTGTTAACAAACTGTGGCACCATTCACAACTCTATTGGAGTTGCGTTGATTCATGGCCATAGCAAAACAATATATAAATGTACTAAGTTAACAAGTTAACAAGATGAAAAAGTATGTGTTAATTTCATTGTGACTATGTTTTGTTTCGTCCTTTCCTGTATGTGAAGAAGTGACCATACAGACACCAGAAGATTATTTGGGACATTTCAGTTGTTCCCTGTATTTGTTTTCAGGTGTATTTTCATAAAATGACCTTGTTTAGTGCAGCTTTTACACGGTTAATGATAAAGGTGATCATAGTTTGTATTTTCCATCAGTCTCAGGGTTCGAACCAGCAATCTTTGGATCTAAACCTTGACTCTAAAAGTAGACACGTCATGTGACCTCCATGTCTGTCGTCTCTACCTGCGGCAGGAAACAGTCAGGTCGTCCTCTCTGAGCCAAGGTCAGTTGAGCCGTCGCCGCATTGCACTGAGCTGAGCAGCTGATTGAAACCAAGTGTGCTGAAACTCGCACAGTCTTTTCATCAAGCCATTTTCCTCCTATTACTGATTAATACACATTCACACATATGAATGGACAGACATGCAGCCATACAGACACAGACCTACAGTGTTTATATAAGCCTGCGTGTTCACATGAAAAGACACACACACACACACACGCCTGAATGTGTTTCCTCCTTCTGGCTTTTGTCGAACAACTGCAATATGTTTCAGCTCAGCATGATGAAGTGCACACTAAGCCAGCTGAACAAGCTCATATAGATCCTGGTTCACACACACACACAAAAGCCTTTTTGGTGCCCTAAGCAAGATTACCATTAAATAACCCATTAAATTCCCAAGTTTTGTATAGTGACCCAAAATGTATTTGTCTTACTTGCTAAATTTTTAGAACTCTCAATGCCCAATCATGCTGGTGCACACACAAAACCACACATATAGACATGCAAATTGCACAAACATGTAAACCGACACATATAATATGCATGGGAATTTGCATGGGGACATATACAGTAAGTACATGAAGACAGGCACAAACAAATACACACATTTGAGTGGTTGAATAAAAACACACACACACACACGGAGAAAGTGCAGAGACCGGGAGTGTTTTCCTTGTTTCAAGTGATCAATAATGACAGCTGAGGAATATGCAGAATGCAGATGGATCATCAGCTAACGTTGGATGTGGACCGTTCATCAGCTCAAATCGAGCGTGGTGAAATATATAGATGTTCTAGCCGAGTGAAACATCGCCTCACATTACATTACATTTAGCTGACTGGCTTTTAAGTGGCTCGCTCGGGCATGAAGACTTTGTCAAACACAAGTTAACACCCACACAAGGATGTCGATACAAACGCACCCAGGTTCCCAGTTGTTTTGTTACTTTTTAAAGTTAAGGGGTTTAGTCAGTGCTGTTTTTCAAATCAACAGCAGAGAAAGCTTCATATCCCAGGTCAGCATCATTATAAGCAACTAAAAGAGAGCGGCTGTGGCTTAGTGGTAGAGTCCGCCATACGGCAGGTTGGCGGTTTGATTCCGGCTTCCCCCAGCCCACATGTCGAAGTGTCCTTAGGCAAGACACTGAACCCCAAATTGCTCTTGAGGGCTGTGCCTTCGGTGTGTGAGTGTGTGTGACTGATCAGTAAGTTTCTTTGAACTGATGAGCAGTTGGCACCTGCCATCAGTGTATGAATCGGGTGAATGTGATATGTAGTGTGAAGCGCTTTGAGTAGTCGGAAGACTAGAAAGGCGCTATACAAGTACAGTCCATTTACAAGTTCAGGGGTCAGAGGTCACAGAAACAAGAGAATAGATATACATACATACTGTATATGCCTGTGTCGCTTGAATACAAACAAAAACCCTCAGTGAGAGCTGGCAAGGGATAAAGAGAAGATTTTTTATATCAATTCTGGCTGTATGAAGGTATTTTTCCAGGATACAATGTGGATGTATTATACGCACGCATGCACGCACGCACCTTTGTGACGTCGGATTGAAAAACTTTCCAAAACTGATAATCTGACATTCACACCCACTTCACTCCATGATTGGCCAGCTATCTCTCTCCCTAGCTCTCTTTTTTTCATTCTTGACACAACTATTTCTGTCACTTTTCATGTGAACAACCAAGTGCAACCCCATATTTAAACAATATCTCGTCTCCCTCCTCTGTATTATAGCCGGCGTGTGGCCTTTTGGATCAGGCATAATCGCTTGATTTTCGACATGGTCAGACTACACATCTTACGAAATAGTTCTGCTCGAGCATAACCCAACCATTACAGGCGTGACATATTCCGGTGTTGGGTCCATCTTTTCCATGCATATTGCAGGTTAGGGTCAGGTTTGGGCCTAAAATATAAAATTTTACTTTTAACCATTAAATGTCACTAACAGTTCTAAGTTTTTATACGATGGTATACCTAATATAATGACGGATGCATTACCTAATCCAACACCACCATCAATCCTGTATTGAATCCATTCCATCAAATCACCTTTTGTTGTCTGAGAAGCCAGAAACACTACATTCTGTACTGATAGCCTAATTAA
This sequence comes from Siniperca chuatsi, assembly GCF_020085105.1. Lineage (NCBI taxonomy): Eukaryota > Metazoa > Chordata > Actinopteri > Centrarchiformes > Sinipercidae > Siniperca > Siniperca chuatsi. The sequence continues at coordinate 24,791,920 of NC_058057.1, forward strand.
TGTTGACAACCTGTTAAATAGAAATGTTCTGACACATTGGAATAACAAGTAGCCTACTTACTTTTACACCTTATTTTTTACGAGCTACTTGCTCCAAATACTGGGGATCTAGAAGCATAACTATTCAATTGATCATCTTAAAATATTGATATGATAGGCATAGGTTTAACTGGGGGACTCTCCTGCATTTGATGTGACACACTGAACTAGATAATTTCTCTAGAGAAGAATAACCACTCTGTTGGTCTTGTTGAACTCCTAAATCACACCACTTGCAGTCCTAGAGTGGTGTAACAGAGTGATGTTTCCATTCCCTCACAAATGATCCTCCGTTGATTACAGAGACTGGCTTGCAGAGATACTGGATACAAAAGTGACCCATAGTGGTCACTTTGTATCATTAGCTTTGTATTGGGTTTAGGCTGAAAAAAAATTGTTTCATATTGGGCTTGGGCTGGAATGAATCGGGCCAAGTGGAGCCCAGGCTGAAATTTGAGGCCTGAGCAGTTACTCTAATCAGCTCTGAGGGGCTTTCAGATGACAAGTGGCACCCACTCAGACGCTGTTAATTTTCAGTCCGAGGCAGGCAGGTCAGGGCAGTTTGGCAGGCAGAGAGGAGAGCTGGCTCAAACTGTCCCTGGCACATGTCAGTATGCCTCCAATTTGATACATTCAGAACCTCTGAGATAATGATGCAGGGTTTAACCACAGAGTTGACCAATCAGTATACAGTGCTTTAACCAATGAAATTACAGTTTACCTTGATGTTTGGGAGACTTGTTGCTCACAGAGAAGCTTCACGCAGGTACATGAGCCTTGGCAAAGCAGACAATTTGTGCAAGATAGGGTGTATCAGGTATCATAAAAGACAGTAAAGTTAAAAAAGTGATTACCGGTTGTCATTGTTACTTCACACAGCAGGGCAGCATGTGGTTTGCTGTGAGACTGGGGTGTTTTTTTCTGGTCTGGCGCGTCTGTCACGGGAAAAAGAAAGAGGCTACTTGCCAGCTGAAAGCCTGTTTACCAGGTGGGGACTGTTGACTGGTCAGTTTTATATCAGGACCAAGCAAATTATGTCCCATCCAAAAATATAATTGGAAGAAATTGAAAAATTTAAAATTCAGCACTGATCAACAAATTTGTGATAATTACACTTCTCATGTTCCTGCGTGACAGAAAAAATAAGTCATATCCATTTTTAATTAAAAAAAAAAATCAGAATAAAAAACAAACAAACAAATATACAAATTTGGAGATATAATAGGTATAATGCACCCGCAGGAATTTAAAAATTGTTAAAGTAATACATGAATGAAATTTGTATTTCTCATTAAAATGACTGATGTGCTATGTGCACAGTTATTTTATCAATGGTTTCATGTAACACTAATCGCATCCAGACAGAACTGTAGCATAATTTAATCCCATTTGGTTCGACATGGTGATTAACACAATTACTGAAGTCCATCTGGATTACAAGACCCAGAAAATTCAGTAGTAGGATAGAACTGCATCATATTTAATAACATCAGATAAATGTTGATTTAATTTAACTTCAGTGCTCTATGTGGGGAAAAATAGGTTGTTGTAGCTGCAAAAACAATATTGCACATCAGTACAAGCACTCAATTAAATATAAATAGTAAAAGAAAGATACTATTTCTTTCTGAATTACTATCTTCCCTCAGCTTATTTTTCTTTTTATAATGTTTTTTGAGCCTTTTTAAAAAAATTACTAATTGCAAATTATTGTCAGATTTAAAATCACTGTGACCTCTGACCTCTGATGGTGACCTCACCTTTGATGAAAAGATTAGGTTTGTCTTCTTAACACATGATTATCACTGATCAACATGCAGACTGGACACTGGTACCCACATTTCTGCTTTTTTCCTTCTTAAAATAATGTTTTTTAGTTCCTGAGGATGTGGAGGATCGATGTTCATCATTCAGAGAGGGATTAAAAGAAGAAAAAAGTAAAATTCAGCCACGATCACTGACCGGAGGTGATAATACCATTCCCTCCACATTACATTCTTCTATAAATTCATGGATTGTAATTTTCTGAATTAGACTGAAAGGGAACTGAGTGCCTGGGAGAGACAGAAAGAGAGAGGAGTAATAAAAGTTTAATGGAGGGAGGAGAGTCAGAGAGAAAAAAAGAAAGAGAGAAAGAGAGATGGATCAGCCGATCTCCCAACATGACAGCCTCATCAGGCAACGGTGAGAGAGAGAGAGAGAGAGATAAAAAAAAGACTAAGAGAGAGAGGAAATTGTTCTGTCAGGATCTTCGGGTGTTGTATCATTATCCTGCAAGGCTCTCTGCTGCTGTCTGTCGTTTTCTTCTCTTTCTTTCTTTCTCTCTCTCTCTCTCTCTCTGGTCTCATCTGCTCTGCTGTCCAGTCGTCTAATGGAACAGTCCATGCAAATAGCTCGGGTTAATAGAGCGAGGGACAGGAGAGAGGAGGGGTGGAGGAGAGATAACACCAGCGTCCAGCGTCTCTCCTCAGCTACTCCCATCAGCAGGCATGTTACACTGCTGCTGCTGCAATGTCAGGTTGGATTTATTGTAAATATAAGCTGTAGCCTGTGAAAAACCTCCATTCTTTTCATCCTCCTAGCAGTCATTACAAGTATATGTATCATTTGGTGTCACAGATCTCAGAGTCAACAATGGGTTCAAGGGAATAGAGAGCAAAAATATCCCTTATAGCCACAGCAATACAGCCAACTCTCATCTTATAAGAGGCAGGCATCATTTGCTGTCATTTAAGAAGTACAAGTAAATTTGCACAGCAAAATAATTCAGATGGATTCTGGTCACACACAGACTTAAAGTGAAAGATGTATAAATAAGTAACGGATTTTCCACAAACCAATTTTTTGCCATGCTAGCGGCATGGTTCTAGGGATGGTGGTGTCGCTCTGTCAGTCAGTTGGTCCACCACTTTGGTCCAGACTGAAATAGCTCAGCTATTGGATGGATTGACATGAAATCTTGTACAGACATTTATGGTCCCCAGAGGATAAATTCCAATGACTTTGGTGATCCCCTGACTTTTCCTCTTGTGCCACAGTGAGTTTTTGTATTTTGTTGAAATATCTCAACAACATGAAGGACGATGCAGTTATCATCTAGATTTATTTTTAGTTATCATCAAATTTTGAATTTTCCAATACTTTGGTTTGTGACCAAATACCTGCAAAATGAATGATATTCTCATCAGCCTGAGCTGTTCTTTGTGTTTACTGCTATTAGCAAATGTTAGCTTGGGAACATGCTAAACTAAGTTGGTAAACATTATGCCTGCTAAACATCACCATGCTAGATGGTGATGTTAGCATTTAGCTCAAAGCTTAAGTGCAACCTCACAGAACTGCTAGCATGGCTGTAGATTCTTGTCTAGGGCAGCTGTGGCTCAAGAGGTAGAACAGATCGTCCACTGATCACGGGGTTGGCGGGTAAATGCCCACGACCTCCTGTTCACATGTTGAAGTCTCACTGCCATCACTTTGTGAGTGTGTGTGTGTGTGTTTGAATAGGTGAAGGAACGTCAAAAACCTTGTAAAGCGATTTGGATAAAAGCGCTGTATCAATGTAGCATTTAGTCTTGTTCACTTTCATTTCAGCATATTTGTACATTTTTTAATATTTAATTTTTCTGGATTTTGGCGTTCCAGTAAGTGCTTTCAAGCTGCAGCAACAAGATTTGATCTTGTTCATGCCTGTCAGACCTGAATTTCCCTGCTGTTTTAATGACAAACATGGAACAAACATCCAATCAGATCAGATCTATGTCTTGTAGCTAATGTGAATCATTGCTCATTAATTTAAGCTGTATCTGCAGTAGTCAATAATAAGGTTGGGTATCATTTTGATATTTGATCAGTTCTAAATCTGATTTTCTCTAATCGATTCCAGTTTGTGCCACATTCAGGTTCTTATTCTTGTCATATTATTCAAGTAAGTAACAAAACTTTTTTTAAAGCAAAAATAACTTTAAAAGCTAACTTTAGTCTGCCATACACATTTATCTGTCAAAAAACACACTGGTGGAACACTACATCCTGTGCAACCTCTTCTTATATCGTAGATACCACAACATATAAATGCTGATAGCAAATTTGTTCCTCTTGAGATGCAATTTCAGACTAAAATATCACTTCAGGCTCATAATAGGCATTGCTGACATTTTGGTTCAGTAGCCCTTTAAAACTGTAACTTGGTTGCTACTTTTGCTTATTCCACCCTGCAGGAGATGGAACTATATGCAGCTAATGCAAAAGTCTGCTGGCTAGTTAAGGTCGCTAACTAATGTTGTTTGTGTAAATACATTTTTGTCAAAGCGAGATATGAAGCTCATACAAAGTAACTTCCTCCATATATTGGTATCAAGTAAAGTCAACTGTTGGTTTCAGGTGAATAACATCAGCTCCTTATAAAAAATGAACCAAATGAAATCTAATTGGGAGAGACTTTTAGAGAAGCTACGTGCGATCAAGAGATTTTTCTCCTGTTAACCATGTCTAGCTACAAATGACCTCATGCCATAAAGGGTATAAAAATTGAATAGAGAAAGCAAGAGCATGTAGTTAAGTGGAGAGACAGACTGGGTCACGATCTGTTGGCAGAGAATACAGCTTCTCATCTTACCTAAGACCTACTATTACTCCCCCCCAAAAGAGAGCCAACACACACACACACACACACACACAACAGAAAGCATGATGCATCTTAAAATAGCCATCAGCCTGGTGGGTCCAGGCAGCCGTAGATTGACTGTAGCTCCATGCAGGACACTGACAGACTGATTGACAACTGCATTCAGGATTCAGCAGGTGGTCTGTGTAGCATTTTAAACATTAATTTATCTCTGTCAAATTATTCATGACACTTTGGCATTATTGTAAGATCATTGTATAGCCTTACCAGTACTGATAGGGTGATATGCTGCATGTTTGTCCAGATACATTTCCCATCAATGCTACGGTTTTTGGCCTGAGCCTGATTAAAAGTAAAATAAAGTCCATTGAGCTTCCAAGAACACACAGGCTCATCATAACATCATTCAGTGCCATTTTGTGAGCATCATTTGTGGTCATATGAAATAACATCAATTCAATAAATACTCCTCATGACCTTTCACTGTGCTAAAGGATCGCATGATTAACACATTCATCTCCTTCCTTGACAAAAGACCTCAGCAGCTCATAATTCATCAGAAATTGTGAATATATTTTTTCTTAATGTGACACTTAATTCCAGCTCGTGGCCTTTGACCTTTAGACTACACAGCAGTGCAGGTCAGTGTGCCTTTGTGTGGCAGGGCAGAGTTAACAGGCTGCGTTGACAGTAGCTAACTGAGCATCGATCTGCCCTCCAGTGACAGAGGCTTCAACCTCTGCTAGCTGAGGGCTGCAGATCGCTAATTCCCTCTAATCAAGTCCACTAATGTAATAAAGAGGGTGTGATTGAGGAGAAAGAGACTAAGACAGAGATCAAATTAGGAGAGTAGAAATATGTGTCCGACAATACTGTAAATTGTACACATATTACTGTAGCTGGTTTAAGTCTCTGTACATCTGCAGCTTTTTAGGAACTTGTAAAAACCTCTTTTTAGCCTGAGCAGTATGTATTTTTAAAAATATCTGATGATGAAAAGGTTGTAGTTGCCGCAGTAGTTTTCAAAATCATCTCAATCCACAGAGGAACATGTAATTATGGTGAAATCTAAGCATCTGTACAAAATATCTTCCCCAGACAGTTATTGGCATGTTGCAAAGTCTTCTGAAACATTTTGACATTATTTAGTCATGGGACTCAAAAACACTAAATAATACACTGAAGATGTTATGAAATATATATCTACTGTGTATGTATATATCTATATCAAATATAAATATATATATTAAAATGTTCATATGTTTTGATATATCATACTGAAATTATTATATTTGTACCCATTTGAAACCTTTATTTATACTGAGAAATTTTTCAGAGCTGTCTTTCTTCACACTGACACTTTTACACCTAGTATTATTATTGCTGTAGACGTGGGATAATTGTACGTACCTCTTTTGAAGCTAAAACATTTTTGTGTTTTGATTGAATTTCAGAGTATACAAACAGTTGCAAATTTGACTTCAGAAATATTTAGTTTTGCTGGCAGATGAACACAATAATACTGAATTCACTAATTTACAAAACAATGTTGAATTGTCTATCTTAAATGCATTTTGTGTCAAATCACTGAAAAAAATTATCATTCACATTACAGTCTGTGTAAAGTGCTGCTCTAACTGTATAGAGATTTGAACTCTGAAATGAATGTCTTTCAGCACCAGGCATCTGACACAATGGGAAAAATATTCTCCGCTTCTTTACTGCTTTTAGCCCGCCTTAAAAGGTTTTGGTTATAAATCAATTCTCTAACCTGACGGCACGAGTTAATTGTAGTTAACTTTATTATTTAATGCAGCAATAACAATTTTTGTTTGTTTTGTTTTTGGTGGCCATTACAATGGTATTGTTCTTACTTGCATGTTTGGATCAGCTGGAGGTTAAATGCCTTGCTTAAAGGCAAGACGAATTTTCATTTGCTCTCTGTTATCGAGGATTTTTGGTTACAAACCCACTACTCTTTCCCACTACCAAGCCACCTTCTGATCACAGCCGTGAAGCACATTAATGATATGTTTCTTGCTGATTGGTGCCTTCAGGCAGCAGTGTGGTGTTGTCTTAAAAGTGTAGTTGACACGAAATGAAGCGAAGCAGACCCCTGCATGGCTGTCAGAGCAGAAGAGACGGGACTTTCCATGTTAACGATGCCCTCTGAAGCTCGTACAGGAAATGAGGAGTGAGCCTCAGATTGTTCGCTTTGATTCCCAGCGACGTTTGCTTTTCATCCCTTTTACTCTCTCATTCCCTTTATTGTTTTTCTCCCACATTCACCCCTTTACTTTTCATTTTGTATTCTCTCTCTGGCGCTCCATGTGAGCAGATAAAGGGATGTAAATGAAGAGAGCTGGTGTTGACTGCAGGACAGTTGGCCTGATAGACAAAGTGAGTGGTGAAGCTCAGATAAAAGATACGCTGAAAAACTGAACTCTTGAACTTTCTTTTTGTCTCTATCTAAATCTCATTCTTTATAGCTGCCTCCCTTCCTTGCAATGTAAAATACCACACTTGTGTTTAAGGTCATATGCTGCAACACTTTCAGGCAAGACAAACAAACTCTTCTGGACCTTGAAATACTCTAAATGTAAATGCCCGTCCGAAGCTCTACTGTACTGCGTGAATATATAACCTTCTTGAGTGTGAGCAGCTCTGAATGCCCCCACCGTAATGTATGCGCACTGCTTTAAAGAAAATGGTTCAGTCAGCACACATGCATCGGTGACTGCTGAATAAAAAACCTTATATACTCCTCGGATGTCCTTAACTGTGATTATGGGCACTTTGGTGCTGCAGACCAGCCGCATTGCTGGACTTCTAATCACCTCTGTCCTAACCCCACTGTCCTCAGTGGGGTTAGGACTTCAACACAATGCTTTTACTGCCTCAGGTATTAGTTTTCTTACAGGCAGTGCTGCATGTTATTATTGTTAAAGGTATTATCATCCGGCAGCTGGTGAATATTAACTGCTAAAGTTTTTACCATTGCTTCAAGCCTCTGCCCCCTCTGAAGTGCCTTTGAGTATGAAAGTGAATGCAAAAATGCCTTTATCTTAATGTTAGTGTGTTACACATCACTAAATTAAACCAGGTTGCACCGCACAGGCTAGTTCTTGTGTAGAAATTAGTTCTTATTAAATATTTACATTGACTTTTTGCCTGGTGTAACTGTTGTGTATCTGACAAAACTATCTTGCCATATGACCTGTTTATAGTCAACAGTAACGGAGGTAACATATGACATGGTCCACATACAGTATATGACTTAAAACCTGATCAAAATTATCTTTAATAATGATGTAGGCTGAGAGGATTTAAAATTTAATTTCACAGAAATAACACAATATACATCAATTTACAAAACAGTATGCCAATTACACAAGACTCACCAATCATTGTTGGTTAGGTTGCACAATCATTTCCCTTTAATTCTCTCACTTCTTTCCATCTCTAACCCTAACCCTAACAGATATATTTCTCCATGTGTGCATATATGAATAACTAATTCAATGACCAGTTCAAAACCAGCTAATAGTTACCAAGAAAGTCTTCCCAGCTGCCAAGGCTTCCATGTTAAATCAGATCAACTCCAGTTTTATTCAAGACCAAAACAGGTGATAGATACACAGTAAAATAATTTTAAAAATACGGATCAAACATTGAAGAAAAAATAAACAGCGGTGGACCAGGCAACAATTGCAGGGCTTTGAAAGGATTGAAGTTGAGTTATCAAACAGACATGACTGCAAAACAAATCCAATGCACCAGAAAACTGAAATATCTTCTGTATCTGAAGGTCTTTGTTCTGTTTTCAAAAGACAGTAGCAGCAAAGGTGACCCAGTGGTACAGCGAGGGTTGCTGGATCTATTGTAATGTGGCAGCAGAGTTCGTTTAATCCCTGTCCCAGTGCAGCCTAATCCAAATGGAGCGCTGAATAGTCCTAAAGCTAATAGCCTCCCAGGAGCTTCTCCATTGGCTCTGCCTGCAGATTAATACAAGGTCTATTCCAAGCCGTTTCCAGTCTGTGACTCTGTATCTGTGTGTGTGTAAGTATGAGTGAAATGTTCTTTTGGCCTGCTCAGCTATAGCTTGCTCTGTCTTTGTTATATTTTTAACCCTGAGTTAACCAGGCAAGTTTACCAAGAACTGCGTGTTACTGTACGTGCTGTCAACATCAGTAAAGCAATACCAACATAGAAACTTATTGTTAGTATGAATACTGTCAATGTGGAAATTGGGGCAATTAATTTGCTTGTCATTTACCCCCCCCCCCAAAAAAAAAAAAAAAAAAATTAACAATACATATAATACACACACAAAGTAAAATATATTTCTGCTAAAGTGCAGCATTTTTAAAAATTTCCTTCAAGGTAAAACTTCTCCTGTTTTCACCTGCAGTAAGCCAATCACAACAAGCGACATCACACATGGCAACAGCTACATCACAACATACAGTAACAACAATGGCGGATCACCTAGGGGGGCTCTTAAATGTAAATGTAAATACTTTTGATGCGACAAGTTTTTCAAATTTTCCTGTATTTCATTTATTTGCTCTATGTAAAAAGAACTTTACCTGCCTTAACTCTTGTCTTATTTGTTAATAGTTCATATACAAATGTATCACAATTTGACAGTTATCCATGAATGGTTAGAAATAAAGAAAACTCTCTATAAATGTAAATAAAGTGCAGACGCTGTGTGTTGGTTTGTTAAAATATGCAGTGTTTAATGGAACTGCACTGTTGAGGCAGCACAGCGCCCCCACAACTCCACGTGAAAATCTATCCTGCACTCGTACACCAAGCAACACCACAGAAATCAAACAAGCATCAAACTCACACTGGCTGCACATCCTCCCACCTGGAAGTAACTGATGGATTTTCCAACTGCAGTGACTGAATCTATCCATGAATTAAACATTTTGTTCAGCAACTGTCTCAGTATCAACAACACTGTGCTCCCGCAGCACAGCCATGCACTGTACTCCCACCGCTACATCCACCTGAGCATCGAGAAAACACTCATGCATTTGTCTAAGCAGCACAGCTGACTTAAGTCTAACTCAGACTGGACTAGTTTCCTGAACAAGATATAATTTCCGACATCTGTCATTTATATACCCATTCAAATGACTGATGATGATTCTCCCTAATATTATGGAGGTAGTAGTGGATGAATAATTCAATTGCCCATTGAAATTAAGTTATGAATTTGATCCACTTCACTTACCTAAAGCTGTCAGCACAGGTGCCCATATCAGTATCATACAAGTTTTGGATCTCCTCATAAAATATCATGATTTACTCCCAACAGGTGGCATATCTGGTTGATTTCATCCAGGTTTATTGCCATCGCCATTAGTAACCTCTGAGAGAAGTGGTAAAGACCTAAAGATCTAAAATGTTTTTAATATCCAGAGAACTGCGAAAGATATACTGTATGTATAGTGGTGATCATGCAAAATAGAAAATACTTCCCAAAAATAGTGTTCATATGACATCTGATGGCAGTCAAAATGCATTTGGGAAAATAAATGTCACATACATAAGGCGAATAAATGCGTTATAATAATGTTTAAAAACACATTAAAAAGGAAAATATAATCAATAAAAATAGAATAAAACAAAAAAAAACACTAGAGTAGACACTAGAGTAGAGCATCTGTTCTGTAATCTTAACTGAGCTGCAATAAAACTACTGTCTTCTATTTGGACACAAGCAGCTGAGGGTCAAGTGTCTTGCTCAAGCGCACTTCTACCTTAGTTGTCAGTTTATGGAGATGCCCTCACCTCTTTGCACTTCTTCTCTACTTTCTTTTGGATCCCTTGTTTTCGCTCTCTGTCCAGTAACCTCCCTCCAATGCTTCCCTCCTTCCCCAAACTCGTCCTCACTCCCTTTCTTTACTTTGCCTTTCTTTTCCTTTCCTCTGTCACTCCAGTACTCTCATAATCCCTGACTCACTCCTTCCTTTTCATCCAACCTCCCCTCCTTTTCATCCCTCCTTCTAATCTGCTTTATTTGTCTTCTTGTCCCAAAAGTTCTGCTTCCCCCCTTTTCTCTACCTAACCCTGCCTCTTCCACTCTTCCTCCCCTTTCTCCCTTAACACTTCCTTCTAAGAGTAATCCTACTCAAACTAAGTCCTCCCTCCTGCCCTCTCTACATCAGTCTATGCTCCCTTCTTCCCTCTTCTTGCTAATTCTTTTATTCAATCCAGACCTCCTTCTCCTCTCTCTTCTTCCCTGCTTTTGGTATGAAATTGGTTTCTAAGTGATTTATGAGCGATGAGAGGCTTATAAAGAGTTTATGCTGTAACTCTTCATTACTTTACTATTAACTGCCTTCTTCTATTCTGTGTGTGTGACTTATGAGCGAGCGTGTGTGTGTGTGTGTGTGTGTGTGAGTGAGAGTGTGTTAAAACCATTTAAAAGCACCTTATAATGAATTCAGGCTTGATGGATGTCATTAAGGCAATCGTCCCAAGAATTCATTACATCATTTTTTGTTGCTCAATTCTCAGGCGCAAGAAGTGCGTTAGTGAGAGAGAGACTTTTTATGGTCTTTAAAAAGACATCTCACAACAAAACAGAGGACAATCGTAAATAAAAACAACTCACCAGCTCCCACATACACTCACCTGCAACGACTGCACGGCCGAGAACAGGGAAAAACAAACAGCCCACACAAGTACAAATGACCCTCGTCTCTTGTATTCTGCTGCCTCCAAACAGCCATGAATGTGATACAGACTGAGCAAAACCAGATTTCTGCTCATAACAATGTTGCTCAGTGATTGTAAAATGTTTTAATTGAATAAATCTGCACTCAAACAAACACATCTCTCTTTTCTCATTGTCTATTCCTTTCCTCTCAAAGAAAAGTGTTTAGTGGTTTACATTTCCTGTTGAGCCATTTATGCTGTAAGTTATGAGCATTTTGCCGTTAACGACAGCCAAATGGCCGACACGGCTGCCGTCAAACTCTAAATGTGTAAATCGAAACTCTGTGCTCAGTGTGCCACAATCAATATTTGTCCTCAGGACAGGAAGATATTATTTCTCAGCTCAATGTGTATGTTTATGTGTATGTGTGTGCGATCACATTATGCCGCATGCTGGGGGGGGGGCATGTCGAATGCTGCAGGGATGAATACAATGTAGATGTGAAAAGGAAAATCACTGTCATTATATCCGCTGTGGGGATCAATTACAGAGATTGCCGACGGCCAAAGTTTTGTTTCAGTTTGTTTAAACAGACACACTGAAACAGAAAGTAGGCATACATATACATGGAAAACTGGTGTTGCATGTATGTATGTTAAATATTATTTTAGGGACAGAGTTAATAGTTTTGCTGTGTTCATCTATATAGTAAAGTTTTGCGTTGCTTTATTTTGTGTTCTGGTCGAGCTCTGACATGGTTACCTTATGTTAGCGTGTGTTAGAGTTTGCCTTTCTCATTTTGTTGTGTTTTTATTCACTGCCCTTCTATTCCGTTGCAGTACTAATGTAATGTATGCACCACAAAGTAACGTTAACGCAGTGATAATGCAATAATTATTTACATTAAATCACATTCCATGAACAAATGTGCAAAACTAAAGTAAAAATTCACCCTGTCTTTAACGGATGCGTTTTAAACATATTTTTCTGTCCACAGACAGATCTAATCTTAACCAATACAAGTTACTTCACTGGCCACATAATGCTTTGCACACATAACTGTGTCCAGAAATGTATTTTTACTCTTCTGTGTTTTTTTTCTTCCGACCTATGTGTGACACTGACAAAGGTCTGCAGCTGCTGCTCTGCTTTTGCTACACAGCCACAGCATGCCAGACCTTAACCAAAATTGTAGAGAAACAGGGGCAAGTTCAGAGAGGTGCCTGTTCCTCATAGAAGTTTGACCAACTAAATTTGGCAATTTGGTAGCCGTTGTGGAACAGGTGGTGTCCCAATCAATAAATGAACACCAAAGTGAAGTTTGTGCTTGCAGCTTTGTCTACAGTCAGTTGATCAGCCCGTCTGTTGTTAGCTTCATCCCCTGTTATCTTATTTTGGTTTAGCTCCAGTTCACTAATGGTAACACCTATCCTGTTAGCTGATGTTTGCAAAATAGTTGGACACACCTCTGCACAGATACATAGTGCAACAGCACAGTGCAGCACAACCTCAAACACCAACATAAATCAACACATACTAACCCCAACCCTAGCACAATACATCAGTATGAAATGCCACACCATACACAACAAAACCATACAATAACATAACATAAATCGACACATAATAAATGAATTCTGTAAACACATTCTGTGATGTTGTTCTGACTGTGTGCTTTCCCTCAGTCTTTGGTTCCCAGGAAAACTTAGTCACCTGGTGAACCATGAGGTGCTGTTACTGTATCTGGAAATCGATTCACCAAAAACAGTCATACAGTACAGAACCGGCTGATGCCTCTGCCTCTGCTGCAATCCGTTTATAGCATCTCCTTCTCAACAATTCACCAAAGAAATGAATTTACCAAGCTACAGCAGAGTGAGAAAAACTGTAAGTGTAAAAAGGAAAAAGCCTCTCGCCTCTCAACGTGTCAGTGCATGTTGAGAGGCGTGACTCTATGAAATGGCATTTCTTTCTTTAGGTGCACAGCATTTTTTCAGTTTCCAATCTTGGTGACTTGATGTAGGGAAGTTGTGCAGTTGGGCCTCTCTCAGTAACAAACACTGAGATGCAATTTTGGTGTCAAGAATTACCTTATTTTGTTCAGACTACAGCTAAACCCCTCAGGCTGGTGGGTCTTCCCTTTTCACCTACGATCATTGAACTGTTTCAAGAACCTGTTCTTCTTCTATAATTACAGCAACAAGGGAATAAAATGTGCTATCGTCTCCTAAATAAAAACCCTATTCACATGGGACTGGTTCTTCTTGGAGCCCTTTAGTGATTTCTAATAACTGCAGAGGTCGTTTGTGTTTTTTATGCCATGCAAATCTGCCCTGGCCTTAATCTGAAAATTAAAAATTACAAGTTACTGACCATATTTCCCCAAACACAGCAGTCTTCTCATAATATAAGTCCCTTGTGAATTAGAATCTTAGCATCTGTTGAGTTTCTTTTCCTTCCTCCTCTGGTTAAAAAATTATGGAGGCTGCAGCGTAAATTATTAATGAGACCCTGTGATAGTATTTCAGATGCCAGTTCAGAAGGTTCATTTAGCTTCACAGCATGGTGAGTCATTATGTTTCAAACATATCTACAGATAATTGTTGGAATTTTGACAGTAAATTTGGGTGTGTTTATTTTGTGTGAATGCAACACACCCCTTCATCACACAAGGTCCACCAAGTTACTCTAGCCAAGTGTGGACAAGGAAGACTGAAAGACGACAGAATTATGCAAACTGCCCTGTGGGCCATTCACTGTGCTTTTTGACGTGCGCCATTGGTTCAAATTCTACCAGAAATTGTTATGGAGGGAATACAAGTTGAACTTATTTTCTCTCTTCTAAGGAAGGTTTCAATAAAATCTTAATCTTCTAAATCGAAATAGATAATTTCAGCAAACATGAGAACTGCACTTTGGATTGTCCAGAAGCAGCAGGCTAGTTGTGTTGGTCAGTTTTATTATAGCTCACATCAACCACAGTCTGCACTCCACCCACAGAGACAGCTGGGCTAAATTTCTATACAGTATCTCTACGTTTCTGTCTGACCACAGAGCTACAGCAGCTCCACCCTGACAAAACAAAACCAACTTTTCAGTCATGATAATATACACCCTCCCTCTTACTGCCTGCTGAGTTTTAAGTTGATTTTGTTTGTATTGTTTCTCTCTGTTTGATCGATTCATTTTATTTAACCTTTATTTCACAAGGAAGTCCCAGGAGATACAATGTTTTTTTATTCAAAGAGAGACCAAATGAGGACAGCAGTATCATCAATAACAATCCCAGCTGAACATAAAGAGGGAAAGAGGAAAGTTTTGTCTGGCTGAATCAGAAACAATGACACAAACTTCCTGTGAAAGTGACTTTAATATGGTTCTTAGTCCTGAACAGAAGGTATTGTGTCTTGTTTAATTAGGCCTTATAGATGTTTCCTTCCATTGCCCAGGGACCATTACAAGAAAAGCCAGTTTTACTTACATCTGTGAAAACCTTGGGAATATTAAGAAGCAGCTACCTAGCAGACCGAGTCTGATATATGTAGGATGTTTCATTAAAAAGCAGCACAGGTTTTTCTTCTACTGCTCTAACTCAGTATTACTCTCTCTCAGTTGCTCCCTGTAGACCTGTACTTGTACTTCATTGGCTGTAACTCTGACTGACACATTAAACCCCCCCCAAAATGATGGTCAAGGTTTTGTTACAGGTTTGATTTTTTTCCAGTATTTCACATTTAAGCCAGATTTCCAGTGTTTTTCACCTAAATGATAATGGAACATTATGATACGATTGATGAATAACATTTAGGAATGCACCGATTCTTTTCTGGGCCGATACCATGTTTAAAATAACAATTTGGCCAATAGCCAATGCCGATACCAATGTTTTTTTTGTTGTTGTTTATTTTGTTTTTGTTATTGATTCCCTCTTTTGTGCCAGGAAAACAAAGAAAACTTCATTATAAAAAATAAGTGAACTGTTTTAAAGTCATTCAGCCCATTCAGCCATCTTTGAATGAGCACAAATCATTCTATTTGCCGATAGGCCGATAGCAACAAGGCGAATATCAGCCGACACCGATGTTCGACCAATATATCAGTGTATCCCTAATAACAATCATCCAATATTGGATGATAAATTTAGAATTTCTATATTACATTACCAAGATTTTTTTTAAAGAAATATCACAGTCTTTCTCCTGCAAATGGAAAAATGACTTTATAAGCAGCAAACACACCCTTGCTCAAATTTAATACACTAAGGGATTTAACGACTATTGAGATGCTGTGGCATGACCGTAAAAAGGCAGTGCATGCTCGAAAACCCTCCAATGTGGCTAAATTACAACAATTCAAAGATGCAAAGATGAGATTTACAGTTCTGTAAAAGACTTATTGCAAGTTATCGCAAACGCTTGATTGCAGTTGTTGCTGCTAAGGGTGGCCCAACCAGTTATTAGGTTTAGGGGGCAATCACTATTTCACACAGGGCCATGTAGGTTTGGATTTTGTTTTCCCTTAATAATAACAACATTCATTTAAAAACTGCATTTTGTGTTTACTTGTGTTATCTTTGACTAATATTTAAATTTGTTTGATGATCTGAAAGATTTAAGTGGGACAAACGAAAGAAATCAGGAAGGGGGCAAACACTTTTGCACACCACTGTAGATCAGATGGTGTGGTGATAAATAAATACACTCTCACCCACTCACATCACTGGTCTCATCGCTCTGAAACAGCTGAGCCAATCACAGAGACGCATGACAACAACAGGTCAACAAATGAAGAATTGGCTTTTCCAGGAAATCATTTTGTGGTATGGATGGTGTAGAGCGGCACAATACAAACACACTACAAATCTGCAGCCACAGGCAGATGGTGTGGTTTTTAAAGTTAATGAACTGAAGGAGAAACCTTTCATACAGTATGAACCATCTGTGGACTATAGATACTGTAAGAATTGTAATTATGAAAGGAGCAAAGGAGGAAGTCAGATGAGGTAGTATAAAGAGTGACAAACAGGACTTTCACCCAGGAGACCGATGTTCGTGTACCGTGTAAAACCAAAAGTCAACGTTGACTTATTTTAATGTAAGTACTGTAAAAAAGTTAAGTTACGTTAGTAAGGTAAGATACATAAGTTAACTTATGTAACTAACGTACTTATTTTAACCCAAACCATGATCTTTTCCTAAACCTAACCAAGTAGTTTTGGTGCCTAAACCTAACCAAACTGCAACCGTTTCCCAGCGTCAACCACGTGTTTATTATTATTACCATGATGACGAAGGTCCAGTACGCCTGTCGTTGGTACTCTCATAGATGTCCTTTTGGGAGTCATTGGCAAACGACCTAGGTATGAGGATGTGTTGGAAACAGATGTGTTTCTGAGGAACACATTTTCCACTAAAACACCAACAACTCGCTTTGCGCTGCCTCATTTGAATGAACCTCCCACCTGTTTGTTCCTCTCCTCCCACCTGTGTACAGTGCACTCTGCGCTGGGCACCACAATACCGCACAGCTGGGCAAAGCCAATTTCAAGGTGAGGAAAATACTAAACTGTAGGAACGCTGCTTGCGCTGGTTGTTGCGCAGCCCTTTGTGTTGCTTACCAATGAAGACTTAGTATTACTTAGTTGCATAGTACGAAGTAAAGCACACATGACAAAATTTAACATTTTTTAAATGTATCACATTTCTTTATAATGTAAGCAAGCCAGAAATGATGCATTAATAATTATCTTACCAGGAAAATCATTATTACATCAAATATAACCTTTATTTTATCAGTAGGAAATACATACTGTATACAGTCCCAGCCACTCAGAATATATTATATTATATTATATTATATTATATTATATTATATTATATAGCCCATTATCACAAATCACAGTCTTCACAATCTGTACAACATACAACACCCTCTGTCCTTAGACTCTCAATTCGAATGAGGAAAAGATGGCGCTTCCTTCACAAAAACACATAAATGTACATAAACCAATTACATATATAGGATGATTACATTATTAGTTAATGGATTCTATTGTATTAATGAACATCTCCCTTATCTGTCATGCATGACAGTTTTCACTATGCACCTGCATTTTATTATTGCACTACTACAGCACTACACTTTTTTCAAAAGTTGACAGTATATACACACATGTAAAAACACTATATATATGCTGCTCCCAGCCAACAGTGACGCTATTTCTCCATCAGTAAGAGTAACAGCTACTCACAATATTGTTGTTGGGTTAATACGCAGGTTAAAATAGGGACATTGTAAGGAGAAGTCGTTAGCGACGCTAATTAGGTGAATCAGAAGGAAATGACAGTCTGTGCTGCTGCTGTGAAGCTGAATCTGTGATCTTTAGCCCACAGTGAGTCGAGGAGATAGGAGATAATTTAAATGTTCAGAGCCCCAAGGCTTCAGAAGCTGGTTTCATGTCATGTTAGGGGAGGCGAGAGAAGGAAATGTGATCTCTTTGAGAGAGAGAGAGAGAGAGAGAGAGAGAGAGAGAGAGAGAGAGAGTGTGTGTGTGTGTGTGTGTGTGTGTGTGTGTGTGTGTGTGTGTGTGTGCACGCGTGGAGGCTGAGGGATACTCACCCTCTCTGAGTCACAGACAGCCAATTATAAAAACCCAACGGCTACCTCTCCCTCTTTCTCTCTGTTGGCCTCACTCATTTCCTACCTCTACCACCCTCCCTGTCTCACTCTCCACCTCTCTCTTATCTTTCTCACTCACACTGTTTTTAATCTATCTCTCTGCTTCCCTCTCTCTCACTCTATATATAAATCTCTACTTCATTAATAAACCCCTGTTGAGGTAAAAAAAAAATAGGAAAGAATGGGTAAAAAAGAGGAGAGGAAAGAAAAGGAAGGAGAAGGAAAGTAAAGTAACAGGGAAGAGGGGAGGGAGATGAAAGTAGGGGAGAGAGGTGAAGAGTTGAAAGGAGAGGAGGATATGAAAGGAGGGAGAGGAGCTGAGGAGACAGCAGTGGCAACGAGAAGAGACGGCGGGGGAAATGAGAGGAGAGGGCAGATTAAATTAGATTAGTTTTGACTCTATTCATGTATAAATGGAAATTAAATTTTCACGATGGGAGGTGCTTTAGAACAATATTTCACCCCGGTTCAACAACATTTGCTGTTTCCACTTGTTCTCTTCTCCTCCTGTTAATTGCATCAGTTTAAGTCTGTTTGCTTCATGTTGAAATAAACGGTCTGCTGTCATATTTAACCCTGAGCAAAAGACTCACCGTGTTAATAAGTGAATATATGGAAGAATCCTTCTGCTGAAGCCAAATGCACATTTTCTCAAAAGGAATACAACAAGGTGGACTGGACTAAAACACAAGGTGGGGACTAAAAATAACTATAAATATGAAGATTAACATTTCACTTAGGAACGTCTGGTATAAACATGCTTGATTTTACTTCGGTAAAATCATCAACAGTCATGTGGTGTGCTCTTGTCACAGACATCTTAGCAAGTGAATTCTCGCTGCTCGCATGTATTATGTGTGCATTTGTTGACCTGTGTGACAAGTTGCTGCATACAATTGCCCATGCAGGGATACATAAAGCTGTATTGCACTGAATTAAATTAAAGTGAGCTGATAACTATTCAAGTTGAGAGACAGAAAATCTTTTCATTGCACTGTTTCTCAACACTTGAAATGATGTTGCGATGTGAACGAGGCTATAGACTACATTTCATTTGCTCTGTATTATATAAACATGGCAAAAGTATTACAGCTAAAAAAAAAGTCCATGAATTCTTGTGAGCATGTTAAAGCCGGGCTCAGACTACAAGAGTTTTGGGCCAATTTATCCCTGATTCACCCCTCGCGACAATTGGAGGAGAAATCTGGTCTGGGACCTTGGTCGGCCCATGTTCGGCCCAGATTATCAGCTAATGTGAAGGGTTTATCGATCCAGTCTTAAACCTCTCCAACTGCTCGCAGACTCGCCGGGGCCGCCCCGATAATTTCCAACATGTTTGATATTTAGGAGATCAAATCTGGATGATAATGTCAGTACGTTCTGAGTGGGACCACAATAGCCAATGAGAGAGACACGTCTGCAAGAAGACGGAAGTGAATGAGGCGGTGTTGCCAAGCAACGGTAAACATTCTAGCCCTTGAGGCTAACGTTAGCTAGCATACTACTGTTGACAGATAATAAAATTGACAGTTAAAATCTCACCTCCAGTTCTCGCTGAAGAATAGACCACCCGTGACGGCCCCAACCATTTTCTCATCCAGACTCATTTGTCTCTCTTTTGTTTTTTCTCACGGCAAAGCATTAGCCTTCTACAGCAAGTTGTTGCACCACATCAGTCATTTTGTTTACATCTGCTTCCCCATGAGATCATGTGAGATCACATGAGGTGGTGCATTGCTCCCTCTGGCATGATAATCTTAGTAATATAATAGTGTATGATGCGCTATTGTTTTCCAATCTTGTAGTGTGTGCATGTTTGAGATTAGAGAGAAGAACATCTATGAAGTTTCTCCTTATGTGCGTGATGCAACCCCATTTTAAAATCGGTTAGGATTTTGAGCCCAGCTTAACTGTAGTTGGAAATAATTTATTAAATACCTCCATTTAGTCTTGACACACACATAATGAAATAAACATCAGATACAAAGAGACACTGCATTGCAAAAATTTCAAAATATAAAAAAATAATGACAATACAGTAGGTTTTTCTTCTTTAGAATACAAGTACTTTCTGCATGTTTTCTTGAACTTCCTGTAGTCTTTTGAAACAGCAACAAAGCCATGATGGCACTGAAATTATCCTCTGGATCCTGAATCGTAGGTGGATTCAGCAGCTGTTTAAGGCAAGACGATGCCGGTTTGACTGCAGGACAGCCTGAAGCCCTCCCACACAACACCGGTGTAATGTTAGAATTAAATATAAAATAAATCACATATTCTCACCAGCTGTGGTCAAAGTAGAGCAGGTGGGCAGCACTGAATGAAGTAATACAGCTTCATATTTTTATTATAATCACTGTTGTTATTCCAGCTGGCTCTTCCTTCCTCCCTCCTCCTCCGTGTGGTAGCAGGGCTGTTGGATTGTTAAATATCTTGTGATGTATTTATTTTTCATGTGTCGGTATGAAATGTTTAATGTGTGTTATTGAGCGTGTCAGCGAGTATTTTCCTCCCTCATGCCTGTTCAGTAATTCACAGAGATTCACACTGCAAGTAAATAATTACTTAATAGTGGTAGCACCGTATGCCTGTCACTACATCAGATGAATTCAGTCACTGTTGGCTGCTGTATCTGTGTAACTGTCACCCACACTTCTGATGTATATATACTGTATATGTGTGTCTGTGTGTGCCACAAACCTCCTGTTACCAACCACAACTAAAGTTATCGTTCCATTAGAATGTTGCACACGTTTTAAGCAAATATTTGAAATGTTGATCAAATAAAATATGATTCAGTGCGTGTTGCCATACCTTCTTCTATCTGAATATATTCAAGAGGGTGTCACAAGATTACATAATTGATTGAGCACTGATACATCATGGCATTTCATTGCTGCTTCTCACCTAAAATGATGTTTGTGTTTTTTAATGAATGATTTGGTTTCTTTGGATCCCCATGTTTTTAATACCCCTTTTTGTGTCCCTTTTTTTTTCAGTTTAAAAAGTGCCACGGTGAAATTGATTTTTCATTTGCTGTTGATCAATAGCACAAATTATTGTTAAAGGTCACCAAAGTTGAACTCTACATAAAAGATGTGTGCAGATTTACTTTCCGCTGATTACAGCTGTTTCATTGCAATGAATTTATTTCGGTTTGAAATACAAACGCTTGTGTAACCAGGCCCCAAGTTTTAGTAGCAGCATCATATGAATGATTTGTCCACAGTAAAAAAAGCACTAGCAGGTACCATAACGTAAAGGTAGATTCCCAAAATGTGTTTCTGTTAGCACATTCTTTTTCTTTCTTCACCTCAGCAAAACTTTAAAGGTTTTTGGTGACATTTCTAACTTTTTAACTTTAATCATTTCTGCTCTTATTATTTGCAAATTTAAAATATGCATAAAATAGGTGGATGGAAATGTATCTAATGTTTCCCCCCCTTTGTTATCCATATTCTTTGTGTGAAACCTCTAAAAGTAAGATTATTAAAAGGCTGAGGTGTGTGTGTGTGTGTGTGTGTGTGTGTGTGTGTGTGTGTGTGTGTGTGTGTGGCTGTTATTTAACTTGATGAAGAGGTGCATGTCCAGGCTGTATTGCCTTGGACAGCTGTGCTGCTGGGAGCAATATAGTCATCACGCACCATCTGCCGTGCACACAAACACTCACAACACACACACACACATGCACACACATCAACATGTTGTGATTTAAGCGAACAGGCACATCCACCACCTGGCGTGGCCTTCAGCTACCTACTGCTGTCTCTCTTGGTTTACCTCTCTCACACACACACACACACACACCACTATGTATGCAGTGTTTCTCTTTTGTGTTTCTTTCACATTCTCTAGTTCCCCCCCACCCCTCACACCTTCTGATTTTAGTGTGTGTTGGCACGAGTGTGTGTGTGCAGCCTGTCGAGAAAGCAGTGCGTTTTAATTAGCCTGTATGCCTCTGTAACGGCTCCTCCTAAACACCAATATAGCTCCCTGGAGGCACTGACAGGTGCCGCAGTGTTTTCTGTGTGTGTGTGTGTGTGTGTGTGTGTGTGTGTGTGTGTGTGTGTCGAGGGGGCGGTTGCTTAGTTGTATCTTAGCATCTTTAAGTGTGTGTGTGTCTGGTGTGTCACAAACAATAGAGAACTTAAGCTTAGATAGATGACACAGCGATGCACTAATAAGTCCACATGGACTGCAGCTTCTTTTTGTGAGTATGTGTGTGTGTGTGTGTGTGCGCGTGTGAGTGAATGAGTGTGTGTTTTATGCCTAACGAGCATGCTCCTTAACAACAGAACAACAGTTTCTTCCCGACCAGGCCGTCTGTGACAGTGATTCTAGAAACTGACTGACTAATGAACTAATTCACTGGCTGGTGGACTGACTGACTTTATGGTTTCTCATATTTTTTAAATTAATGAAGGTAAGGGCTATGAAAAAAAATTTACCTGTTTTTAATCACCTACTTTTAGAATGTCTACTACGTGCTCCATCATGCTTTGGGCGTCACGGTTGCTGACATTCCTGATCTGTCTCTGGCCCCTTGCTCAATAACTTCTGTATGTCATGCAGGTTGTGAAATGCTGCAATTTAGGATTGGTACAGGGTCAACATGTAGCCTGATGCCCCCATGTCACTTGGCCAATACATGGCAAGACAATGATCTACTTAACATAGTGAACGTTTGTTTTGTAGTCTGACCCTGACATTAAACAGGGAGGCAGCAGGGCATCCTGGTGGCCTACGGGTTAAGATGCAAACCATATACTGTAATCATAGCGTCCCCGGTTCTAATCCGGCTGGGGACCTTTGTTGCATGTCATACACAAACCCCCAGGAAGTGCCAATTTGTCATAGTGGCCAAACTGTGGAATTACAACTTCCCGGTCAGTCACATGATGCACATTCGCCCCAAAATACTTTTTTCCATAGACTTACATTGTGAAAGAAGCAGCTGTAAAACGGTGGATAAATTGTCTGAGCGCCACAACCCCGCTAAATGACTCATTTCACAATCCGATTTTTTTTCAGTCCGATAACATTTGGAAAGTAAAGAAGAGCTGCATGATTAAATCATTTTATCCCCATTCAAGTTAGAAGAGGGCTAAACCGGAAGTTAGCTGACTCGGTGACGGAAGTCTCCAGCACTTGACACTTGAGAAGTCGAACTTTTTTGAGCAACTTTCATAGGAATGAACAGAGCCCCACCTCCAACGCTGTATCCAGTTCTCTTTATACATCCATGGTCATACCCCCTCTCTCTCCTCCTGACTATTTCCCTTTTACATCTCTAATGGTACCTATCTAATAAAGGCAAAATGCTGAAAAAATAATAAATAATAAAAAATTATTATTTTTAGAAAAGTAATGTAATCGAAACCACAAGCGATTGTTGAGGCCAAGCGGTGGTATCAGTTAAAGCCAGTGCTAAAGGACAAAAAGGGAGACGCTGTTTAAAATAATGAGCTGTATCCACAATATTCCTAGCCCCCATAATCGCTTGTATTAATTATGGGTGTGACTTCCTGTCATTCCTTTCACAGAACTGGTTTCTGCTAGAATTAAGGGTATGCTACAGTTTTGTTCCATTTTCTCAGAGCTTTTTGAAAATAAATGATATAGGAACAGAACTTGTCACACCTTAAAACGGAATAATGTCATCATACCTCCACCTTCTACTATAGAGGGATGGGAGGATGAGGAGGAAGTTGAATTTTACCACTGACACCCAGAGGTCTCTGGACAAAACAAGTCACAACTACTTGGCCCGAAATCATCAAACTAATTTGGAAATGTGTCTCTAACACCTTTTCATTTAATCTCTTTTTTAATCTGTAGCCTGTCTTAAGCTTTTGGGTGAAGACCAAGGGCTCGCCCAACGCACAGCCATCAGGCTTTTAACTGATAAGCCTTTTTGATCCCAAGCCCCAAGAACTAACAGCTCCTGCATCTTAAGAATCACAGAAATTAGACAAATTAGACAGATGATTAATTTAAAGTGATGACATGGCTGTGTTTTTGTGCATGACAACAGTAAAACAGTATAAATGTATGAGGTTGAATTCGTGTTTTATTTCTTGTTGTGTGATCAGTTTGGCAAGGAGCCCCCTGAGTGGGCTGATGAGTAATTTAATGACAGGTGGACCAAGTATATGACTGAAATATGGCTATTTAACTGAGTTGCTGCACAAAACATCAAACTGAAACCAAATACTGCAGCTTTTTTTTAAATCCAAATAGTAAAAGCAGGAAGCCTAGAGGCTGCAAGCATTTATTATTTCACTCGAAAAGGGCATTTATCACAAAGATTAACAACATGGTGAGATATTTGCATATTAGCAATATATGTTTTTTGGTTCAATAAATCATTTGAAGCCCCAGGTTGGGAGCTGCTGGTATATTGGGCTGCATAAAAATGTACTTTTAAAGTTTCAACACTCTACTTATACAATGACTCAGCAGCACAATACATGCTGTATATATGCAGTGTACTGTGTTTATTTGCTTATAACTCATAACATCATTTTGGGTTAAGTATGACTTTAAATCTGGAGAGACACTGGCAGTCTCCGTGTGTGAGGCTAAAACATTTGTTCAGCTCCTAAATTTCACTTTCGATATCAGCCTGGAAATGTTACTACAGCATTATCTTGTGTTGTGACATGTTTTTGTGTTATACGACAGTTATTATAAGGCTCAGTGAAAGGCTTGATGGATAAATATTGTTTATGGGAACATGACAGTCTTTTGTAATGGCAGAGAGTGTGTGTGTGCTGCCACAGTGGACTCTGGTGGCCTGTTATTGTGTTTTCTGTGTGTTTGTCTTTGTTTATTCATGTGCTTCTGCTGAAGTGTGTCAACAGTTCAGTGTGTGATTTAGTGAGTGTGTGTGTGTGTGTGTGTGTGTTTAGGGAAGTGATGAGGCATGTAGTATATTAGAGCGAGAATAGTTTTTTCTCTTCTCACTGTCACTCTTAGTGTGTGTGTGTGTGTGTGTGTGTGCGCAAGTGAATGAGTGTCTGGGAAGCTCTCCAAAATAGGACAGACCCCCTCCAATCACCAGCTGTTTACCTCAGATAGCTGCCACTAAATTTGGAGAACCACACACACACACACATTAACACACTCTCACACACTGTCACTCACTTTCTCTCCCCATCAGATTTGATTAGACGATCTTTGGATGACACTGAGGTGGAGGTTCTAATAGCTTCATACTGCTCTATAAAATGGCAGCCAGATGGCCAGATGCTTGCTGAAATTGTCCTGAACCTTGAAGGTGACAGGTTCAACAGTCCCTTACCCTGCTGAAGTGTCCTTGAGCAAGACTCTTTACCCTCTAGCTGTTTGTAGTACGATAGCATGAATTAGTCCACTTCATGTTCAGCACAATTTTGAGGTATTGATACATGGGTTGACTATTTCTATTTTATGAGTAATTTTTACTTTTAGGTTAGGACATTTCTTTGGGGGAAAAAATTGTGCGTTTGACTCCACTGTTTTTTTGTTTTTTAGACTGCTGTTTAGATTTTATGTATAAAAGTTTAATTTCCTTAATATTCTTGAACAGAATATAGGGTGTTCAGACCCAGATCCACCAAGACCACCTTTAACATTAAAATACATCTTAAATCAACAGCTTATCCCTGTCCAGATTGTGTGTTTTTACACATGATACTTAAATGCATTTTACTTTATTACTTTCATTACTTTCACTTGAGTAACATTTTAAGTTCATTACTCTTGTTTTACTGTAATCAAGTGTTTGGTAGGGCTACTGTTGCTTAACTTAAGCTCAAGTTAAGCAGGCATCTCAAATATTCCCTAATTGAGCTTGAACTTGTACTTGTGGGCAGTGAGGAAAGTTTTCCAGAGTCATGCAGCACCATTTTGTTTACATAAACAGTTTCATACAGTGATCCTTCCATTGTCGTGTGAGCCCTCAAAGCTTTCAGGTTTGTGCATGAGGACTGAGATAGAAGTTGTACATTTAGTTATATTTGAATGAAAATTTGAAATATGAAAAAAGTGGGGATGAAAGAATAGTCCAGATATCAATAGTGGTAATAGATTTAATTGAAAATATAAAGACCAAAAATATTAGCTCCATTTAAATACCAAGATGTCTGGATGAAGATGCTTTATTTTACAACACATCACTATTTTACTGTAGCTTAAGAAAGGGAAAGAGAGCATCGACTGCTCCCCCGACAGATATCCATTTGTCTCATAGCAACAGCAGGAGCGGCGGCGGCTCCTCTGCAGAGCTCTGCTGGCTAAGTGTTGAGGGGTTTGGAGGAAACAGGACATAAGCACTTTGAGGAGAAGGTCATCTGCCTACTGGCTGCAAGAGAGCTGAGGACCAGTGTGTGTGTGTGTGTGTGTGTGTGCATGACTGGCTGTGTGAAGAAGCACCATTACCACAATAGTATGAGACTCATAGTGATGATAACACACTTGAATACCTGCACACACAACCAATGTGCATGCACAGGCACACACAGGTAGTGTACATACAATACACTTTCATAAACATGGACACATGCACAAAAACACATGATGTGAACTCAGGCTAACAAGTGCACACACACTTATACACAAAGACCATTATTACCAGTATCAACTGCGAGTTCAGAATACTCAATCCATTCAACTGATTCCATCAATTGTTGTGAAAATACTTTAAAAGACCTGCTCGGATCAACCAAAAGTGGTCGCAAAGTGGTGTTCCTTTTTTAGCAGAAGAAGTAGTTCTTCACAAAGTGGCGGCACACGATGTGCAGTACAGACTGACCAGAGGTGTTTGTTCAGCTCAGTCTCAGCTGTAGGCTCAGCTGTGCTTTATGCACACACTGTGTGTGCCCAACACACCATGTAAACATACTTACAGTTTGCTTGCTAACATAGCATGTTAGCATTAAACTCAAAGTACAGCTGATCCACGCAAACGCTAACTGTAAGCTTAACATGACATGTTTGAAAACAGAAAATATGAGCCAGAAAATGAGTGCTGATAGCCAGAAATCACAACAGCTGGCCAAATAATCGCTGAGTTATTCTTAATGATAAACAACAATGTCAACCGTGTCAGATACATTATATATGATAAGCCTTTACTGATTCCAAGAATTCAAAATTTTGTTTTTAAGATAATATCTTAAAATTATGATATTATTAGAATGTAATACAATATATTTTTCGTTTTGTCTTTTTGGGTTATAGTAAAGTAGTGCGGTTTAGTGGGAGAGTGCGTAGGCTGTTAAACGTAGGGTTGGCGGTTCGATCCCCCAGCTCCTCCTCTCCACATGTTGAAGTATCCATGAGCAAAACACTGAGTCCAAAATTGCTCCTGTGTGTTTTAAGAAAAAAATGTAAGTTGTTTAAAAAAAAAAAGCATCTGCCAAATGAATGTAATGAGATGGTATCAGTGTTATTTATTATGAATTCAAGATGCAGAAAGCACCAGAGATTGAACTAAAGCGGAACAAAACAAAGGCACTAAAGGTATCAGTGAATGTAAAGAACTCACCAGATTTAAGGCTTTAAATATCATTAACTTTCATTAGATTCAGGCTTTCCAGAGCGAGTCACAGAGTTAGCCATAGATCAGTGTCAGCAGTGTTCCACTTTTAGCTCTGTGGCCTGGTCAGACTGCGACCCTCATCACAACATACCACCACAGCTCTCAGCCTGCAGCCAACTGTGTGTGTGTGTGTGTGATTTTCTATCCTTACATTTCCTTCAACCATGTTGACTAACTATGTTGAATTATTCATCTTTATGGAAATTCTAATTAAATTTTATAGACTTTAATTAAGTGTATGTCCTTGTATGTGTGTGTGTGTGTGTTATGTATATCATAGCACACACCTGGATATAAAAATGCAGTTGCAGTCAATACACTGTCCTCACAAGTATAGCAGTAGAGGTGTGGTTGTGTGTGTGTGTGTATGTGTGTGTGTACGTGTATAAAACAGATGAGAGGAGGAGAAGGCCAGAGGGAGGAACGCAACTCTTTTTCAGCATCACTTCCTGCAACATTCAGCCTCAAGGCATCACTAGACGAGACCTGAATCACAGATGGGAGATCCAAGAAATATTAGAAAGCACTATTTTACACTGCATTGTGTGTATGATTTGATTAAGACTGAGAATAAGATGAACCATGTAGTAAATGTTTATCCGGTAGACCGGGCATCACTTTATCAGCTGGTAGAAATCTCAAATATAGTTCCAATAACCTATAGGGGTTAGACAAGGTTGGTCACTGGTTTGAATGTCAAGCTTCTCTGCAGAGAAAGAAGAATTAGTAAAACTCCCCTACTGAAAAATCTTAACTCACGGTCCAGTTACTAGCTTTTTCTGGTACTCTTAAAAGCTTCAAAGCTTTTTGTCAAATCTCCCTTTTTTTCTTTCAGTGACAACTGCTGAAGTGCCCCGGAGCAAGGCACTGCAGCCTCTGCAGCTTATCTGGAGATATTAATGGCAACAATAGCAACTCTCAGGAGTAAAAGTGTGTTACTGAGTGAAAATGAATTATGAGTTTTTCTGATTAAGGCTCAGTGGATGTTCCCTGGACAAATATGATTTCCAAATCATTATTACAATGTGACACTCACGAGCATTTGAAATGAAAATTGGTATTGATTCCATGTTTTTAATTGGTTTTCATAAGGTATCATTACTCACTGGCATGTTTCAACCAAACTGGGTCAGATTAACGAGCGTGTCGCGGGAGATGAAATTAGTTTGACTTCAAACACATCACACACATCAGCAGTGGCACTTAGGTAACTCAGACCCCCCTGAGAGCTGTTCCCTCCCTCGCTCCTTCTCAAAAATAACTCACCAGCCCTGTCGTTTTATTTTGCACAAGTTGTTTTTAAGGCATCTCCTGCTTTATTGGATATGACAAGCTGGGAAGGAAAAATGAACAGCAGCCGCCGTCCTCTCCTGCAGTAACCTTGAGCAAGGCACTCAACCAGCATCATTAATGGACTGGTTGTACTCCTGAGGTTCAATGTGAAAAACTGTATGAATGTCAAGCAGTGTAAGGCTGATAAGGGCATCCAAGTTCAGTCGGCGTTCAGTTGCCAAATCAAGGCAAAAAAAGTTAATTATTACAATGTGAGACTTGATAGGAAAACTACTTTAGCTACTTTAGTATTGACAAGAGAAGAGGGTTGGTTGGCATGTTTCAACTACAGCAAACTAGGTCATGTTAACCAGTTTGTCCCTCAAATACTTTGACAACCCTTAAGGCTAAAATGACTCAAAACACTTCAAAAATGTAATCCTGAGGTCACGAACTACCCTGTGAGTTGTCAGTTTTGATTTTCTTTCCTTACATTATTTGTTTAATTTGAACTCAGGGGAAGACTGTGGTCTAACTGGGCCAAATACTGAGGAAAGGAAAGATTATGAATCAAGGTGTTGAATATTATGTACTATGTGCACTTTCTTGGGCAGATCAAGACTAAAATATCAGAAGAAGCATTGGATTTTAATTCTGGTGTTGCGTAAACAGTGAATATGTACACTTCTGAGACTCAACGAGGGTGCTGCATTCAGATAATTTTTTGTGGGACTCGACGCCAGGACAGAAAACACGGTGGATCCGGAATTTTATAGTATACATAATTCAGCAGGCCCTTTGAGATTTACCCGGTAACTATGTTTAAAAAAAACAATAACAAATTTAACTTCAAAATGATAGCTGGTAGAGAAGAAAGTCAAATTTCCACCCAGGGCGTAGCTGGCATCTTTAGCTTATTTCCTACGACAAAATGTTTCTCTGTGTTTACTTTTGCTCAACTTTCTTTGCCTTGACTTGTTTTTCCACCAGTCAAGTTAATAGTTTCTGAATTCCACCCACAACTTTCAGTATTTCAGCAGACAAAGTGCTGAATCAAACAGAGAACAGCCTGATTGGTTACCTGCCAAAGTAGTTGGACCAAATTTGGCAATATTTAGATGGTTGGTGTAGATTTTCCACCTTGCCTGTCTTACTGCAGAAACAGGCCAATAAATACAGGAACAGGACCAAATGAAAGCATATAAACAATCTCTTGGACTAGTTTTCATACCAGTCACAGACGTTATCACTATAAAATATGGCTTATAACGTGCATCTCTGTTTCAAAGGTAGATGAAAGCATAGCATGTACAAACAATGCAGATGAGACAAAAAGCCTCCCCTAGGGTTTCATAAAAGCATCCCACCGCAAGAGATCAAAATGAAAAACAGACCCAAATGACATAAAAGCTCATCTAGGAGGAGAATGGTACAACAACAAAACTGCTACAATGAAAGAAAAACTGCTACAATGAAACCTTAAGTTTTTAAAAACACACAGCTCTGACTGTATTTTCTATCTCAACATCTTATTGTACTAGCATTTATGGGTGCACTAGGTAACTACACACTTTGGTAACAGCAGGGAAAGTTTTAAAGGTTATTACTCATCATTTTTAAAGAAAAGTCCCATTTTATTACAACTTGGGTCTTATTTTTGTATAATTTTGATCTGTTATGATAACATAGTACTTACTGAAGTTGCTGAGGTCACTGAACACAGTGACATTGCTACAACAAAGTTCGACATGGCACCAGTCAGAAGATCAGAAACAACAAACCAGCCTAGTGTTTGCCACAGGGCCACAGAACATTTGTTATTGGGCTACAAGAAAACCATCTTTTCTCATCAGTCCCTGTCCTGCCCACAACAACAACATACTGATTGTTGATTATATTGAACCAAAGTAGATATTCAGAGGTAACCAGGCTGCCATCATAATGTCCATATAAAAATGGTCCACGGTGCAAAAAAGGTTGAATTCTTCATCTAAACCCCTTTATTTGTAGATAAAACCAAAAGTGATTGTACCTGAAATGTAGGTAATATTCACTTATTGTGCCGGAAACCTCTGTGTTCTCACAAATGTGCTAAGTACAGTCAGTCAAAGATGGTCCGTAACAATTTACAACTCACAGTTTCGGTACACATTTTATTGTACAACTTTGTTTTCTCATTTAAATAAGTTAGGTTAGTATAGGTGTAGGTTTACAGCCTGTCTGATCGTCTGACTGCTCATGTTTCTTGAGCCATCAGACTTCTTTTTAGTTATGTCACTATGCTCTCAGATCTCAGCAATTAACTTGATGAGTAGGACAATGTTATCATTACTGATAGAACAGATGGCCAAAACTACAAAAACAAGACCAAAGTTATAATTAACTTGTGTCTTATCCTTTAAATATGTTACCTGCAAATTAAATGTATGCTTCTATCCTTGAGGAGGTACAGCCACCATTGGCAAGTCCAGATTTCTCTGGACAAAGCATTCACCTGATGCTGATAATTATTTTGTTTGGTTTTAATTCATCACTTCCTCAGATTTACCACGACTGTTGAGTCTTCTCTGGACAAATCAACAGTGGCTTAATTAGTGACATGCAGTTCCTGCCTTGTGCTGCTTTGAGTGTATTGATGATGTGGTCTTAAATGTCCTTCTTCCTGTAAGGGAAGTCTGTTTTCTGTGTTCTCCTTCCCCACAGAGGTCAAATGTTAGAGTTCAGGTTCAGGATTCTTGTGTGAGAAGGGATTTAGTATCTTGCTCAAGGACATTTCAGGAGGGTCGATGGTAGTTTGTTGGTGCTGCTGCTCAGCGTGTGTTATCAAAGATTAATTTTACTGAGATTAATTCATGAAAATTATTAATGAAACATCCTGGTGTTTAAAATAGCTGTATGTGCTTCTGCTCATCTCTCTCTCGCTCTGTGTGTGTGTGAGTGTGTGTCTGTGTGTGTGTGTGTGAGAGAGAGAGAGAGAGAGAGAGAGAGAGAGAGAGAGAGAGAGGTTTGGATAGAAAACAACTAGGACAGCAGAGGCCCTTGCTACCAGACCTGGAGGCAACCTGGCATCACACAAACTGCTAAGCTGATAGTGTGTGTCTGTGTGTGCGTGTGTGTGTGAACGTACTCGTGAATGTGTAGTTGTAGGTGTCTTCATATACGCTTGTGTGTGTGTGTGAATGTTAGGGCGTGTGTCTGATACTGTTTGCCTGTGTGTCTATCTTGTATTTCTGTGTGTATCAGAGTTATTGTGTGTGTGTGTGTGTGTATGTGTGAGGTGCTTCTAATGCTTGCTTGGCACTGAGATACTTGCCCTCTGGGCTTTCGCCTAACACAAGGAAGCAACACAACACTGTTTAATGAGTGTGTGTGTGTGAGAGAGAGACAGCACACTTTCTCTGTGTCTGTGTTTGCATATAGATGTGCATTAAAGTGTGTTTGCATATATGTGAGTGTGTATATGTGTGTAAAAGACAGGTGACTCCTCTGTGCTCCAGACCCTGTCGCACCTTGACAGATGGGGTTTTCACAGCTTCGTGTGTGTGTGTGTGTGTGTGTGTGAGAGAGAGAGAAATGAGTAAGTGTGTGTGTGTGTAACGTATAAGCATTTCTCTATACCACCATCTGTGGTGGGATGCTGGTTTAGACTGAAATATTGCTTCATTCATCACCCAGCAGAACCCCCACACACTGTCATTGCTCTGTGTGTGTGTGTGTGTGTTTGTGTGTACTTTCTTGCATAGATATACTAAGTGTGTGTCTCCACATGCATTTTTGTGTGTGTGTGTGTGTGTGTGTGTGTGTGTGTGTGTGTGTGTGTGTGTGTGTGTGATGGAGAGTGACCACAGATCCATTGTACAGAATCCTCCATGTGGAAAACCTCTCCCTCTGCCTGCCTCCGATCATTCATCTACTGCATTGTGTGTGTGTGTGTGTGTGTGTGTGTGTGTGTGTGACTTGGGGCTACACAGTGAGTGATGGTTTCCTGCCTGTGTGAAGCAAACTGACTTGGGAGTTGCAGCTATGTCAGGACTGACACACACACACACACACACACAGTAAGAGAATATATAGATGCTAACAGAGTCTCTCTCCCACATACTGTAATGTGAGCAGGACTAGAGGAGGAGAGTGTCAGGCTGCCATGCTGTCTGCTGTGGAAAGTGGCAGCCATGACATCATCTGCAAACATATGAGATAAACATTTGAAATATGGAATGTTTTTTATTGTTCCATTTATATATATGGAGAAATGAAAATGAGGTGAAACACTAAAAATGACATATTGAATCCCGCCTCTATTCCACTAGCTTCCTATTCCTAATTTTAAAACATGTTCCTGAAGGTTTCTGTCCATACTCTAAGCTGAATGGGCAGCGTCTGCTACTATACTGAACAGTACAATTTGAACATCTTGTCATATTAACAAAAATACTGTATTGGCCCAAATATTAGATGAACCCTCCACCTTTTCCAACCATTTTTGGTAAAGGATAAGACACATTTCAGACGAGTCCTGCTGGGAAAGTTTCCCTGAGATTCTACTAGTCTTAGATAAGATAGTCCTTGTTCTTGAAGCCTTACCTTTTCTCTCATAAAAGTGACACAAGAAATCCAACATTTATGTAGCTTATCCAGGTATGTTTTCAAGTCCAGCTAATTCTTCATTTTGTTTATCAGTCACACTGACTTGACATGATATTCTACAGCACTTAGCATTATGATCTCAATGTGACTTCCTAGTTAAATAAAGCTTGTATGTATTTCAGTTGTCTTTTTGAGCTCCTCATCATGACATTCAATGACAGTGGTAAATCTAAGGTGGTTGACAGATGATTTGATCCCCAGTCTCCATTAGCATTTAACAACAACATATCCCAAGAGTCCCATGATCCCATTGCTGTTGGCACAATGACTCATGGGAGCCATAGCTGTTAAATGTCAGGCTGTTTAACTTTAACTGTCCAGCACAGTAGTAGATACACACTTAGACCAGAATATGGACACAGGAATATGTTTCAGCTTTAAAAAAAAAAATGATGGCAGAAGAATTATGATAAACAGTGATGAGAAGGTATTTTTTATTTTTACCCTTTTTGGTAAAAAGAAAAATAAATCTTCCCTTTCCTTTATCTGCTTAATTTTTATAATGCTTTGTCATATATAGAACCTTGAATAGCATTAAACTATATACCCATACGCTGACGCACCCATAAGGTAGACAGTAGGCCCAAAACAAAACACTAAAAAGTCACTTTAAAGAATCAAAATGCAGTTTATATAAATTGTATCTGTTTGGAACTGGGTTCATTTCAGGACCAGTTCTTACTACCCAATTCTTGTCTTCAGGAGGGTGAAGTTAAAGGAATCATTCTGTCAGAATTGTATCTGAAGCTCATGTTGACACAGCAACAGCAGCAACAAGTCAGTAAGACAGGTGTCAAAAGCTGTATATGGCGCACTCAAGTTTACCCTACAGATGAATTTCACTTGTCAGGCTGTATTTGAAAGTTTATATTGTTATGGTTTGCTGCATTTTTCTGCAAAATAACAAACACTTTGTTCTTATTACTGGCTGCAAATATGGACAACCACCTGCTTCCTGAAACTGAAAGCAGGGACTGAGTTTAGCTTTTGCCACATTATGACTGAATCCTAATGCATGTTTACTCTCAGATGTGCTCAACTCAGCACTAACAAGTAGAACCAAGCAACGTGTCGACAGATGTGTAGTCTTCTGCTGTAGCGCTATGTGTGCATCACCATATGCAGTATAAACAAAAAACAACACACAGGCTCCCTACATTTAACAGGTTGGGCTCTAAAGTTTTCTTCCAGCCCTTGCTGTAGAAAACACAACCTATAATCTCTCTCTTCTCCAAATTCAGTTTCTGGTGCTTTTTTCCCCCCACTCCTCTGCACAAAAGAGTGCACAGGCAACAAAAATGGCAGGCTGCTGCTCCATGTCAAGCTCCATCTGGCATGCTGATATTGCCTGAAAAACGGTCACCTTTCACATTTGTTTTTGCAAGAACGTAGACTGCAGAGATGACCGGAGTCTCAACTGCCTTGTTTTATTGGCCCAGAAATACATTTTAGAGCCAAGAAACTAAACATTGTAATGTTTTTTAATGAGTTTTGGAATTCTGACTGTTGTACAGTAATATCCAGTATAGTATAACAATAAGCTTCATGGATCTCAGTCAACTCAATGTAAAAATACAAGTTGAAAAATTGTTTCTTACCTTAAGCATATACGTGTGTATATTCATTGAAATGACTACCACTGCCAGAATGATGATATTAAAGATTTTTAGTAGTTTGAGCATTGTTTCAACAGCGATAAAGACTTCTGCACTTTGGTTACTCTCCATCAGCTTTTTCACATTCAGTAAACAGTGCATTTATTCACAGACATATTATGTATTCAATCAAACAAAGCATTGAATTCACAAACATCTAGCAATTATCCGTGTCCTGCAGAGGTATTTAAAAGCCATGATTACAAAATGACATCGTAAAAAGGAATTTTCTCTCTTTTTTCTGGTGTTCTATCACTTCTTCTGACTCACTACCAGTTCATTTTAGTTTGTTACTCTCCTCTTCTTCCTCTTTTTTTCATGTTCCTTTTTTGTCTTTCATTTCCTCATGTCCCTTTGCTGTCATCCCCACTCTTCCTCTCCCTCCACCCACTGTCATCCCCTCTCTCTCTGCGTGTCCAACTCCCTAAATCGCTCTCTCTGAAGTCCATTCAGCTGATAGAGAGAAATAGAGACAAGATGAGAAACAGAGAGAGAGAACAGAAATGACTCTTCTCTCCCTCCCTCTCTCTGTCATTTGCTTTCATCTACTTTATTGTTCAAAGCCTTGTCTGAGTTTAGATCCTGGTTTCTCTTTGCTCTGACATGACAGGATGAAAGGAGAGAGACGGAGACACAGACAGATAGAGACAGAGGGAGAGGGAAGGAAGGAAGGATTATGAGAGAGGAAGAAAGAGATGGAAGGACAGAGTGGGTGTGTGAACAAGGACATTATGGTGTTATCAGTGGTGGTACCGTTAGTATTAGTATTAGTAATAGTATTAGTATTGTGCACACACTCATTCACTCAGTCACTTCTTATCTATCTTAACCCCCCCCTTTCTATTTACTCTTCTCTCTCAAATGCATACACAAAACTAAAGCATGTAATCAATCATGCTCGATCATTAACATACAAAATAGGATCATGTACTGTGAAAATTTTACAAATTACATTTGTTCCTGTCATGAATAGAGAAACACTTTGTCACCAGAACTCCTGCTCATCAGAATACTTGAACCATCCCTTTGCAGGAATATTGGCAGATTGTAGTAGGTTTGCGAATAATAGCAGAGGTACAAGCAGTAGCAGTTGTAGCATTAATACCATACTGAAGTAATAGTTGTAGTGTTAGTAGTAGTAAAACTGGTATCAGTGGCAGCAGTAGTAGTAATAATAGCAGTAGCAGGAGTATTAGTACTAGTAGTGGTAGTGTTAATAGTGTAGTCACTAGTCAATTTCAATAGCAGTGTCAGTAGTATCTGTAGTGCTAGTTGTAGTTTAGTACAATAGCTGTATTAGTAGTTAAGTGGCAGCAGCAGTAATGTTCTGCTAGTAGCAGTACAAGTGGTGGTAGTTCTAATGCTGTAATGCTAGTAGTAGTAGAGGTAGTACTAGTGGTGTGGTAGTAATAGCACTGGTAACAGTTGTAGGAGTAGTCTTTGTGATAGTGACAGCAGTATATGTTCATAATTAGTAGTATTGGCAGCAGTAATGGTAAAGGTACTGGTAGTAGTAGCTGTTGCAGTTGCTGT
Organism: Siniperca chuatsi; assembly: GCF_020085105.1. NCBI lineage: Eukaryota > Metazoa > Chordata > Actinopteri > Centrarchiformes > Sinipercidae > Siniperca > Siniperca chuatsi. The sequence continues at coordinate 24,828,627 of NC_058057.1, forward strand.
TACACATTCAAAATACAAAACCTATGTTTCTGTTAAACATAATTTCCTTTCTCATAAAAATATTTGCAAAGCCAATTTTTTGAACGTTTTAAATCCTGCATTGTTTACATCCATGGTTACTAGCTTGCAGTCTTCTTCACTGCCTTTGTTGGAGCATTGTTGGGTTTCTTTGCACATTACAGATCAGTGGAACAGGGTGAAAACATTGGCAGGACTGTGTTTAGAGGAAAAACAAAATGGGGACCAGTGAATAATAATGGCCAGTAGTGATACTAGAATGAGTAGCACCACACGTAGTAGTAGTAGTAACACTACTACTAGATATAGAAGAAATTAAAGTAGCTTTAGTATTAGCACTAGTTCCTCTTGTTGTACTATTAGTCATAATAGTAGTGGTAGAAGAGATAGTAGACGTTGGCATAATAACAGAGGTTGAAGTAGTTGTAGTAGTAGAACCGCTGTCTTAGTAGAAAGATAAACTTTATTATTTATACGTTATCTACCCCACACAGAGAAACTGAAGCGTCACGGCAGCAAGTTCAAAAACAGGTGCATAATATAGTATCGATAAGTAGGCTAACTTAAAAAAACTACAATACTATGTACATTATAAGCATCTACTACACAAATATATCTCTCCATATTAATATCACAGATTTTCCTTTGATACAGCAGCTTGATGCTGCTTTGTACCAGTTCCATCTCTGTTCCCAAAATCCCAGTGAGGATCATCCTCATGGGGTTTCTGACTTTCATGACAGATACCCACTCATGTGTGCTGTCTGTCTGCAAAGTTCCTTCAAAGAGCTTTACTTACATAACAATATAAAACAGAAGAAAAAAAAAGATGGCTAACTAGGCCCCTGCTTCCCACAAGAGGTGGAAGAGAAAATAACAGATCACAGAGAGACCGGTTTAATGTCTTAGTATCTTCAACCAATTAAATGGCTGAAAATACATATCGCGTAACACATAGGGCTGGTTATATATATTTTATTATGTGATACAATAGTTATAGTTAAAAGATATATCTCCAATCTCCAAAATGAAACAACTGCATCAATTATATTATATCAATTACACACCTTCACATATACATACTTAGATTCACGTATACACACACATTCTAAACTCATTAAAACATGCACAAAAACAAATAGAATATGCGTATATACATGAGAACATACACAAACTCAAAATCATGCAAAATGTTTCCACACAAGTACAAATACCTGTGCAAAAACACAGATGCTGTACACACACACACACACACACACACACACACACACACACACACACAGTCAGAAGCAGTCAAAGTTGTGGAACTGTAAAGCATGAATATATAAGCAGCACGGGGGTGAAGCATCTCTCCCAGCAGTTCCAGCCTCATGTTTTTTAAACAGTCAGAAAACTCTGGAAAACACGAGCCTCTCCGCTCCACTGGGGGATCGCAGCAGCACTAACAAGGAACCAGAGGAGCCCCGGAAGTTGTTCAAATTAAAAAAAGCACCCTATCGTGTGTCGTATCTGAAAATCTCTGCCTTTGTTCATCTCTGACACCCGTTTCTCAACTCCACCGATAACAACTAGTCCTCAAATGTTGCTTGGCTCTGAAGCCATCACGTGTCTTCTCTTTAAGCTGTTTTTAGCGTTTTTGCCGTGGGGATTGTTGTGTTTCTCATGTTAGCCTGTTGGAGAGGCCAAAACTAGCCCTCCTGGGTGACAGTGTTCTCCTTTTAATCTGATGGTGGGTGTTGGAGTTAGTTTGGAAGTCGCTCTCCCTTATTAATCCCGGCCAGGATTTGCAGTATGTGTGACAACCTCGCCCCCTCCTCCACTAAATTTAGTTTTTATGGTGTACTTTCAAAAAAAAGATCATGATGGAAGTAATGCTTATTAAACAAATACTAAACAAATTTGGAGCATTTCATTCCATGGTTGATTCAGTGACTGCACAATGTCACCTAAACATTTTATTCATTCATTCATTTTAATTTGTATTTTATTATTTAAACAACAAAAGCATAGAATTCTGTCACTTTCACAGAAAAGAGTCAGTTCCCTTTAAATGGATGGAATCAGAGTCTGCAGTCAAATCTGTTTACTTGTCCCAATTTAGCTCAGATCAGAAGGAATATTTAACTCTTCTGATAATGCAGCAGGACAGTTGTAGAGTGATGATAATGAAGCAGACTACTTCAAAATGAGATCTCTTCTTTTTAAAGCCATGACTCTTCACCTATAGCCACTTCATCATCTGCTTCGAAATACTGACGTGTGAGTATCAACAAGAGAGAGTCTGGATTATTTTTTTAAAAGTGCTGAATAGTGTTCTGAAAAGTTTTTATAGGTTTTCCAAAGTTGCCAACAATAGATTTTTCAGGAAGGTTTAAAAAAAACATTACGTTCCCCAGACTCCTCTTTCTCCTCTGTCAATGCAGAGTTAGCAAGCAGGTCCATGCCTTGCACCTTACACCTCTGCTCAGCCTGTAGCAGCTACAAAGAACACACATCAGACGTTGAGTGGAATTGACTTTGAGGAAATGCTTCAGAGGACCACACAGAGGAACTGGATGTTGAACTGACAGCAGTGTTGTCCATCAGTTTTCCTGTCAAGGGCAATACAATAGATATTTCAGACATGACAGCAACCCTCCTGTCTCTTAAACATACAGACGCACTGCTTAGATCTATACAGTTACTGTATTCTCAAATGACGTACAGCACATTCACCACTCAGAGTAATAAGAGTAATGACACACTACCTAGAAATGATTTCCTCTTCTTCACACTGTATAATTTCCCTTTAATTTGCATGCATCCATGCATCTCATTTGTTATTTATGTACTGTGTATACTGTACACAAACATTTCTTTCAGTTAAACGTAGGTCAGTTGTCAGGAAAAACATAAACTTCATTTTAAGTGGTTGAGCAAATGACCAGAACTGACAGTCTCTGTTAATTGATTTAAATGAAAGTTGGTGGACAGTTAAAGTGAGACCATGTAACATTTGCTGAAGTGACAATTACATGGCAATGGTAATGTAACTGTAGCACAAGTAGTGAAGAGACATAAAGACAGCAAACTGAGGTGACATGGACAAAATAATTACTTCCATGTCACCTCCCGGGCTCCGTAGTTACACAACATTATCTTCAATATCTGAGTAAGGCTGTAGGCTGTTGATTGATGGTGTGTTTTCTTGCTTATGAATTCAATTTATAATTTGTAAGAGGAAGATTGTGTTGTTTCATCTTTTAAAAGTTGCAAAGTCTTGTTTTAATGCACAGGCTGAGGAGCAAGTTATTAGTTTATTGTGTTGATCCAGGAGTTTTTAGTCTACCGAGATGCAATGCCACATGAATCAAAGTTTCATCTTACCTTAATGTGTTTATATGGGTCTGTGTGTGCATTTGAGCGTAAACTTAATGTAGTTCTGTAGATTGTGTGGTGCACACTGCATTGTGAATGACTTTATTGTTGTTTTATAAAAGTAGAAATTAAATAAACTCTCTACTTTGGCAGCAGAAAATAGTGAATATGAAGCCACAACCTGGTCAGTTTTTCTTTTGCAAAATATGTACACCCCTTCACTACTTTTGGGGACTGAACCTGCTTCAATTAAAATTGTTGAATCTACTGAAACTATTCATTTGTGCTATTCATTCATTGGAGTCATTGATTCGGAAATTTCCCTAATGGAATTTTCCAGTAAAAGAAGAAATGAGGCATTATCAACTGTCCCTCGCTGTCCCTTTTTTCTTTTCTCCTCTTTCTCTCGATCAGTAGAAGAGAAATCCCTTGCTCCCTCTTTCACCAGCAGTGTATAAATATGTAAATGGCTGTTGCTTAACCAGCCAAAACTAGGCCATCTTCTCCTCTGTGAACACCTGAATAGAAGCAAGACAGAGATAGTGGGACGAGAAAGAAAGAAAGGCCAGAGGTGAAAAGCTTACCAAAATATCTTACTCCAGCAGGCGTGCTGCTACTCTGCTCAGATTAAACTGACATTGTTCCATATCATGCTGCCCAAGTAAAAACAAAATGATATTACAGTTCCCATTGCACGTGTTTATTCTTAAGAATATCACATTGAAAAAATATGATATTTGATACTTTTCTCAGTCGCCTTTTTGTAAAAACAGCTATTCAGTGTACTGCATTTGCATAATGTAAGCTACTTTTCCATTTTCCTTTGTTGAATGTGAAGTTCACCATTCCTGCATTGTTTGCAAATACTCACAGGATGACACAGGAACCCAGGAAATGAGTCAAAGTTTTGAGCCTACAGCTCTGCTAAAAGTCAGGTCATATAAGACCCTTCTTGTCTTTTCTCTCAGTTATAATTGAAGTTATCGTTGACTTTCTTGCAGCTGCTAAAATTATTGTAAACAGCTAAAACTCCACAGAGGAATGGATTGTTTGAAAAAACACAAGGACCATGCATATGTTCTAAGTAATGTCCAATCTTGGTGACACAAAGACGTGTATGGCCTCTTATGCAGGAGGTTGGAGTGGATGGTTTGGTTTACAAAGCATGCGTCTTTGGCACTGGAGACAGCTGTTCACATCTTGTTTCCTGCCAACAGTCAAAGTTGGTTTCTTCTAACCATGCCCATTAAAGAAACCAACCTTAACCAAGTAGTTTTAGTTCCCGAAACTTTATCAAAACATAACCATGGAGGTAAGCGATGTCGTCCTTACGATAGACAGGAATCATCTGGGTCATTTTGGAAAGCAATGGCAAACATCCTTTTCTGTTGTTTACGTTGGAGGACTTGTTAGCTCGGTGACAAACAGGGACGACTTGAGGTGAAGCACTTTGCTCTTTTGAGGCAGGATTTAGCCCAAAAATAGAGCTGTAAATCACTACTCAGCTTCATGCCATTATGTTTGTAACTTTTCAGCCAGGAGTGAGACAGAGGTGGACAAAGAAAACAAGACAAGACTGAGAGACAGAGAGGGCAAGGCATGGCACAGAGAGAGAGAGAAATCCAGGGAAAATACAATAGAAAAAAGCTGAGAGGCAGAACAAGTGAAGGACAGAGATAGAGAAGAGCGTTAGAGGTGCTAATCAGAAGCTGCAGGTAGGTAGGTACGCTGTGTGTGTGTGTGTGTGTGTGTGTGTGTGTGTGTGTGTGTGTGTGAAAAGGTCTGACAGTATCTCAGGGCTACATCAGTGGCCATTAGTATTTTGCAGCACGAACACACACTTTGACAGGTCTGCTGCACCGCCCGCAGAGAGGGACTGTGTGTGTGTGTGTGTGTGTGTGTGTGTGTGTGTGTGTGGACGCTGCTTGTTTTGACCTGTCCTTTCATGTGTTTATCTCACCTCCAGATGAACTTTGATGAACCAACACACACACACACACACACACACACACACACACACACACGCACACACAACCAATATCCACTCCTCAAATGGCTCTGCTCATCAAATATAAATGATTTTTGCACCATCTGGACAGAAATCTACAGTAAACACTCTGCTCATCCCTCTTCTTTTATTTATCGTTCTTTCTCCTCTCCCACAATATTCTTTATTGTCTCTTATACCCTCTGCACTCTTTTAACCTAAATATTTTCTCCTCTCCGCTTCTCCTTGTTTCCTCTCCATTACACTCTTCCATTCATTGTTCTCTTCTCCTCCCTTTTCCTCTTTCTCCCGTTTCTTTGCTTTGCTTTCTTGTGTTTTGTTTCTACTTTTCCATCTCCTCTCCTCTTCTTCATCTCTTGCCTATAATCAGACTGAGGATTGTATGGAGGTATATACAGCTTTAACATGGGCTTTAGGGGGAGTTTTGTGTACATTGGGAGATGACGAAGGTCTTGTTTTGTGCTTTTTTCTATTTATCTCTTTTCATTGATGGTCTTTTCCTCCCTTTTTCTGTATTCACCCTCTCTCCATTTGTGTTTCATTTCATTCACTATTCTTCTTTTTCTCCCTCTCCATTTTTCTCCCTCAGTACCCTCCATAGTATCTGTTTGCTCCTCTCCTTTCTTTCTTTTTCCCCTTTGCTCCTCTTACTCATCTCTGTTCTCTCCCTCAGTTAACTCTCATCCTCGCCTCTTCTTTTCCTGTGCTCTCTTCTTCTTATCCTCTCCCCTCATGCGTTCTCTGTCCTGTTTTTGTCTCCTCTACTTTTCCATCTCCTCTTCGCCGTTGCACTTTGTCTCTGTTTCTCGTATTTTTCTTCTCCCCTCCTATCTTCTCTTCTTCTTTCCTCTCTGCTTTCTCATCATGGCTCTCTCCTCACTCCTCATCCTCTCCTCTTTTTCTCCTCTTTTCCCTCCTTACATCCTCTCCTGATCTCTCCTCTTCCTTCCTCTTTCTCATATTTGCTCTTACCCTCTCACCTCCCTTTTATCTTCCTGTCTTTCTTCCTCTCACGTCCTATTCTTGTCATTTGTCTCCTCTAACCTTTTCTTCTTTGCTTAACCCTCCTCTCACCTCCTTCTTTTTTCCTCTAACACCTTTTTTGTTTCTTTTTTCTTCTCTCCTCACCTCACCCATCATTTATCCCACTTCTCTATTTCCTCCTGTCCCTCTCCTCTTCTTCATCTATTTTCTTCCCTCTTCTGTATTTCCTCCCTTTTCCTTCCGTATGTGTGTGTGTGTGTGTGTGTTTTCTTGAGCTTTGACGGATCAGGAACACACACACACACACACACACACACACACACACACACACACACGCACACACACACACATACATACGCTCTGGGAGTATGGAAGCTTGTTCATATCAGCTTCAACATCAGTCATCTGTCAGCACAACTTTTATCTGTACATCTCTGTCTGTCTGTCTCTCTGCCTGTCTGTCACTGTGTCTCTCAGCCTCGTTCGTCCTTCTCTCTCACACTCTCACACACAAACACACACACACACACAGTAGCAGCTCGTCTTTATCTTCTTATCGTTCCTCTCCGGTAGAGCTGCTGAATAAATCAACTGCAGGAAAACCAGAGATGGAGACGGGGAGATAGAGGGATGGAGGAGGCAGAGAGGGGCATGATGGGATATGATATGACAAATATATACAGCACATATTCCTATTCTCACTAGGAGAAAGATAGAGACAATGGATGAGGAAGGAAGGAAGGAAGAAAGGAAGAACCAACGAAAGACAGAAAGAATTCTGAATGCAAAGTGACAACAGTCTGCTCATAGCCTGTTCTGGCCTTCAATTTAAAAAGCCTCAGCTTTCCAAAGTGTGTGTGTGTGTGTGTGTGCGTGTTTGTGTACATATGTGTGTGTTTAAAACTCACAAACTGGGCCATGAGCTAGACTTACAGGCCCGTATGTATTTCTATTTTATGTTGTGCTTTCTGTCTTCAGTTCAATTTCATTCGTCTATCAAATGTTTTGATCATAGAATATGCAGCTGACAATGCAGTTAAGTAATACTGAAACAAAGTAAACAGAGAAGGAAAGAAAGGAGGAATGAAAAACGTTGAAAGCAAGAAAGAGACAGAAAGACAGAAGAGAAAGAAAAACATAAAGGATGACAGGAAAGACAGAAATGAAAGATAGAGGGATAGAAAGAGGGAAAAAAGACAGAAAGAAAGATGGAGTCATGGAAAAAAGAAACATGACATATGGAAAGAAAGAAAGAATGAAATAAAGAAAGAAAGACATAATGATAAGGAAAGAGAAAGAGAAGATGAAAAATAGAAAGAAAGAAAGGATGAAAGACAAAAAGAAAGACAATTGGAAAGAAGGAATAAAGAAAGAAACAGAGCTCACAAGCAGCTCTGACAAATTAACAAACTTCCAAACACTGACTAAAGCTTACCACCACTGGCTGACATCCCCTTGAGCAAGACACTGAACCCTCTCCTTGCATCTACACTACATGTGCATATTACGGCAATAAAAGCATGAATCATACGCTTATTTCTGAATTTTTACATTCTTAATCTGCTTTGGTGGTATTGTTTCCCCACTTAATCATTGTGCCTCTAAACTAAAAAAATCAAATTGCAAGTTAATGAGGTGCTGATAGTATTATTTCACAGCCGGGTGCTCGTGTACACTGACTGATGCTGCTTTCCGACCTGTTAATACAACAAATTAGGAATTGAGCTTGTGTTGTAACCCCACAACAACTCACAAGAGGTTGTTCAATGTTTGGCTCAGGGACACTTTGACGGGACACAGTGGGATTTTGTAGGAGCTGAAGCCACAAAATATTGGATATATGGCACCAAAAGTCTGCTAGAGTACACATTCAGCTAATTGCATACAGTAGTATTTGTTGGGAATATGATGCAGAATTATTAGACATAACCCAACAACAAAATATATGACGAGGTGAAGTAAGTCATGTTCATGAGATCCATAAACATTTGGTCTAAAGTCATGTCTTCTGAGTCACATGTATGAGTTTTGGTTGGACAGATTAACTGAATTGGCCAGACTTCATAGAGATTTTGGCTTTTTATTATCACAGTTAGTCAACATGTTTTTGGTGTCGTCTTATTTCAAATGCTTGAAAAGTAGACAGGTTTTCTTGCCTCTGAGCTACACAAGCTAAAATTTTTCTGTGATAAATATATATCTCATCTTTTTAAACTACATAGTGGGGAAGCAGCAGAGAAGAGCTTCCCAACCTTTATTTGTGACAAGCCGACAAACGTGCTGGGGTTATTATAGATATGGCTTTGTAGTTGTGCTACAAAAACTAGTGCTGTCACTCAGTTGTGTTGTATGATATGAAAAAGTCGTTCTTTTTAGAAAATCATAAAAATTGCAGCACCCATAATTTTAGTTGACTGTTAGTTGCTGTAGTTAGTTTATTGAGTTTGATGTTACGATACAAAACAATATGCCCTGTAATACAACTTTAAGTGATCAAATAAAAAAATGACATCCAAACAATATAAATTACTAAACGTTCCAACATCTTTCTTGTCTGCGCCTACAAACAGCATATCAAGCTCATTTAAGTTACACTCAGATTTGAATCTTGTAAATGAATCTACATAAATTGTAATATTACATCTTTCATTCTGTATGCCACAAGAGCAAAGGCGTTGTTCAGATGGCGTATGACTCCAATGAGTAATTTGATGTAATAACTGGTCATTAATGTTTTTGAATGGCAGGACTTGGGGGAAATCAATTAAATCTTTCTTCTTTAAGTATTTTTGATTGACTATTCCAACCTCTATACCTTCAATAAACAAATAATGAAACACACATTATGGGAGTAGATTAGGTAAGCAGCAGAGAACCATGTGTTAAGCTGGCTAATGGTGCAGTGTGTCCTGTAAAGTTTTACACGGACACACACACATTTGAGAAAGGTGAGGTTTTTAAAAATGAAGGCCGGAACAGAGCAAGCAGACTGTTTCTGTTTGAAAATGTCACCAATCCATCAATCTGATAGGTAAAGGCCAGCCTTCTCATTATACTGTATGTGTGTGTGTGTGTGTGTGTGTGTGTGTGTGTGTGTGTCTGCCTCTGCTCTTTTAGAAGAAAAGGCTGCTGGGAAGGCAGCACACACACACACATTCACAATGTTATGTGGTGTATTTAAATGAGCCTCTGGCTGGTTATCTATAATTCATCTTTAAAAGGTCTGGTCTGATCACTTGGTCACTGTTTGTGTGTGTGTGTGTGTGTGTGTGTGTGTGTGTGTGTGTGAAGACAGCTGTATAACAGACAGCAAGTATGACATCTTATCTTACCAAAATATGAATCTTAAATAGTATACTATTTTTTATGTTAGGTGAATGTAATAGTATGTAGTGTTGATGATATTTTCTCATTTTCTCATCACTATAACCAACAAGCATTAATACAGAGCATCATGGCTCATGTAGCGTGTTGGACACATATCAATGCAAATTGATTGATTGAAATATGCCTGTCAATGGATCAATGGATCCGATGTCATGTTCAATCATTCTCTCTCTCTGTAGGTGCACCACTCTTCATTACGACTCTGATCTTCCTCCAACCTCCATCATCATCACTTTCCACAACGAGGCCAGATCCACCCTGCTGCGCACCATCAGGAGGTAACACACACACACACACACACACCTGAGACCTTTTAGATAATATGGTTCAGTGGTAAAACTGGTGTTACAATGGTATTTTGTAAAATACATCCAACTTTTATTTTGTAACTGGGGCTTTTATTTTTTATTAAAGTTCATCAAATGTTTGGTCATATCATTGTAAATTTAAAGACCTGCGTTTGTGTTTTCATCATTTTATAACACCTGAAGAGGTGTAAGGTGTAATTGTCTGTTAACATACAATTTATGTACATCCAGGTCTGACATGACATTGAATTCTGGCAGAATATCAGCTATCAGCATCTTAGGTTTTAAATTATCTGTCTTCAGAAACCTGTATCAGTCAGACTTTTGGCTGATGAGCAAAGAAACACTGAGCTGCCAAAATTTACAGCAGAGATACAGTGATGGTACCGCAGAACAAAACCTTCTCACACACACACACACACACACGCGCGCGCACGCACGCACGCATTTACTCTCCTGACCCTAAATCTCTGAACCATCGTTCTGTTTTTCAGTTTGATGATATCAGCAGGTTGACACGCACACACACACAATACAAACAGATACAGTACACACAGACACACACACACCTCCAGGTTTTGGCCTGGGTTCAGCTCATTATACCAGTCAGTCAGCAGGGACCTGCTATGTCTCCTTACTATCACAGAGGACATTGTGTGTTTCGTGTGTGTGTGTGTATGTGTGTCCTCCCCTTCAGCCCTTCTCAAAGCTCTGCAGTTTTCAACCAATTAAAAGACAATCTGTCTCCCTGAGCCCCTCTGCTCCCTTTGGCTCTGGTTCTGTGTGTGTGTGTGTAAGTGTTGCTGTGTGTGTGTGTGTGTTTGCCGGTGGTGACTTGGAGCTGGAAGTAGTTTAGCTGCCTTTTATTTTTAGTTTGTGAATTTGGAACATTCACTCTCACCAGGATACACAGGATCCCCTGGACCATCTTTACTGCTGAAAACAGCTTTGCTTGACATGGAAACATTTTAAGATGAACATATCTTCTATTTAAAAGATATTTATGGCAGCGACAATCCAAAACATTTCCATTTAGGCAATCTATGTTTGTTTACTGCCCTTGAATGGCAATTGATATAACAAAATAGTAAACCAAAGCAAGATTTTCCAGTACATGGTCGTTAGCATGAGCAGTGACAGCCACCGTGACTGATGAGTAGAGGAAAAAAGGGGGTTCACCATGGATGTGTTGTAGGATACTGTATTCCAAGATGGCGTCCCAGTCTTGAAATCTTGAAAGTTGAATTTGTCTTGAGGGATGAGAAAAACATGTGGGTTGCATAAGACTTAACATCACAGCTTTACGAATATTAACTCTACATGGATTAAAAGTCATGACATGAAGAGTAATTATTGGCCTTGTTTGCCATTTTAGGTGACCTGTCAACAGTTTTACATACGTGTAATTTATTCAGCAGCAAGACTGAAGGCCAGGGTTTGCTTGAAACTAACAAACTGTTGCACTCAGTTGTGCATCAGAAGTAGTTGTGTAAAGGAAAACCTTGCTTACTCTCTGTGCACCTGGCCAAGCGCTGCTGTTCAACGATTCAACAAACACTTTTGCTTTTGAGTAAAGGAGCAGCAGGTTCACAGAAAGTGTCCACTTTGAGATAAGTGCTTCATCTGGTGTCTTTGCAGGCAGACTGAAGTACTTTGGTTGAAATAGTGCTACAAGAGATCACTTGACATTCACAGTTTTTTCATGAGTCAGTGAAGGCAGCTGACAACAACAAACACAGCCAACAGACAGAAAATGTTGATATAATGAGTAATGAGACAATAATGCACATATTGGGCAACTTTTCTGTTTTGTGGAGTTTTTAAATGTTCAAAAGCTGCAACTGTTTTTTGAGAGTGATGTTTGGTTGCTATGGAAACAGAGCTTTCAAATAAGTTGTTTCACCTTCAGTTTTTCTCTCATGGTGCTGCAGCTTTGAGAAAGGACCTGTTTTTAGGACGTAAAAAAATGTACGTTCTGATCATCAAGATATGAAAGTTGTCTTCTAAAAATCATAGCATTTACCAGCATGAGTACAGTATGTTGTTGAAAAAACTAAACCTGAAAAGCAGGCAATAAGCAAACATAGACATTGTGGAAAGGAAAATGTACACTGTGCTGTCCTGCATAGACCTTAAATTTTGACGCAAACATGACCCCGAGCCTGGAGTGCATATTTTTGCTTGCTGTGTTATTGACACAGTGTATGTGTGTAGTGAGATTTAATGTTAAATAGTAATATTTATATTTATAGGCGTATACCTGCAGTATGCAAACGAAAATGTGTCAGTACCTTCAGAGAGAGTTCCTGCAGCTCACTTTCACAAACATCTTGTATGTCAGAGGTTCCCTCAAGTGCATGAATGCAAAAACAAATGTTTTTTAAAACTATCTTGAGAAAGGAAAGAAGGAATGACACACGCTTGAGCAAGGTCCTTAATCTGCTAATATCAGAATCAAAATCAGAAATACTTTATTGATCACCGAGGGGAAACTCTTTTGTTACAGCAGCTCACTGTCATGTCAGTGCACACAGGAATAGAAGTACTAAGCAAAAAATATAATACACTATAATACAGGTCAGAAAATAAATTAAGTACCAAGTGGGTATAAGTATAAAATTAAAATAAGTGTGAAGTACAAAGTGGGTTTACTACTAATGTCACTGTTCTCATAGATGCTACTGTTATGCCCTTGAGCAAGGCAGAGGATGTTAGTGGCTCCCAAATGTGAATGTGTGAAACTAAGATAATGTGAGGCAAAGTACTAAGCTGAGAAAAAGCCTCCATCATCACTCTTTATGGGTGAATACTTTTGAAAAATGTCAATCTGCTTATCCTCCAATCTTCATTGGATCATAGCCAAAAAGTTTACAAAAGATATTCAGAGTTAAAAAACTTTTTCTAAGAGGCTTTGAAAGATATTTAGGCGAAGACAGCAAAAAATTGCAATCTAATTTCAGGCGTCAGTTTTCAAGCAGAAAAAAAAAATCTTGAATAGCCAGATAATAGCTGGATAAGTTTTCTTTTTATTATCTGCAATCATGCTTTGCTCCGGGGACTCTGAAAACACTGAAAGCGTATTGAATGCCAACAATTACATTATAAAAGGGTATAATTTGGGAGTTTTGTGCGCTTTGGGGCTCGGCGATATGCAGGCCGAACTTTGATTTCTGAGACAATGAGGAACACTTTGAAAGCTTTTCATCTTGTGATCAAAGAGTTGCTTTCTGAGGGGGAACCGGGCCTTGTCGATATTTAATCAAGCTCAGATCCGAAAATTGATCTCATCTTCTCTGTCTCCACTGCGCGAGAGATAAGCAGGCGAAGAGGGAGGGAAAGAAAGAGAACGAGAGAGAAAAGAGATGTGGAGCTTTTGAGAACATATTTGGTTTTAATGGGTTTAGTTTCTTTTGGCTCTGCATGTGTGTGTGTGTTTGTGTGTTTGTGTGTGTGTGTAAAACGGCCTCCTGAGCTGCATAGGTTCCATTATTATAAAGGAGCCACAGGGGCATCATGGGAAAAAGAGAGAGGGAGAGAGAGAGATCTCTCCCTCTAGATCAGCACCAGCTCAGCACTTTCTGATTCAGTGGTCCTAAAAACGCACAGTAAAGAGTCCAGATCACTTCCTCTACAACTGATCACTCAGGATTTATTAGGAAGAGGCCATTAGGCAGATTTATAGTCTTTGCTTTCTACTGCAAGTTTACTGTTTTATATGGAATTTAGTGCTACTCTGTTGTACCCTGCTCTTCTTCATTTCCTTCTTGATTTTTTAATCCCATTCTTGCACACCATTTGAGCAAACATATTGTATAACTGAAACATTGATTTACATTGATTCTTCACAGATGTTGGCCAACGGGCTCAAGTCCTAAAACATGTGTATCTGATAGCATTCCTGAATAGACAGCTTTCACAGAATACATACGTTTGGCATCTGATATCAGCTGTGATTAGATAATATTTGTCAAGATTAGACAGTGTTTACATGATGCTGATATGTATCATTACATTGTATGAGGCATTAGATTATCACTGATTGGCTTATACATACAGCAACCATTAAATAAACATCATCAGATAGTAATTAGTGAATATAGATATAGATCATTGTAGATTAGCAGTGACAAGACTGTATTTAATGTGGACAAACTAGGCTTATGACCCCAGACTGGGACTGATAAATGTAGATCTATAGCACTGTAGATCAGCAGTGATGAGACAGTATTTACTGGGTGCAGATATATAGCACAATGCATCACTGCTGGTTAGACAGAACAGAACGTATTGAGTGGCTGAAGCAGGATTTCTTTCCAAGAACAGTTTCTGCAGATCTGCTGGGAAAAGCTTTCTGTCAGGGCAAGAAAGATTTAACATGCAATGAAAAAGATGCAAAGTATCATTTTGAAAAGCTAGATCTGTGTTTTGTAAGAGCTAATGTTCATTGCTACAATGTGACAATGACTTTTAATAATAATCTCATCCAAGAATAAATAAGGACTTTTGGACATCTCATTTTTGCAGTGAAATTCTTCCATTGCTGTCAGAGGTCTTGATAGAGAAATTGGTTGGAGAAAGATGGTGGGATGCGGATGAATGGAAAGAGTGGTAGATGCAGAGGTGGAGAGAAAGGAGTGATGAATTACTCGAGCAAGGTAGAGGATGGAAGAACTGGCTGTCAGCGAACCAATCAGGCAGAGAGAGAGGGGATGAAAGAGGGAGGGAACCGAGCTAAGGTCTGAACAGAGAAAGATGGAAAGAGAGAAAGCTTTAGAAAGGATAAAAAAAAGAAACAAAATTGTGCCCCGAGCAAAGTCTAATACCGCATGAACAGTAAAAACTAATTTGACTCCTCACCTGTAGGGAATGGCGTTATGGAAAAACAATTCTGCAGCTGATTTATAATAGGAGTAAAATAAATATACCCCATACACATGAAGGGGTTGCAATGTGTTTTTACAGTAACCAACAGAGCAGAAGATATCTAGCTCACAACAGTTGAAAGCATCACTTCTCAGGTATAAATAAATCCATAAATCCTGGGCAGCAGAGAGACAAGACAATCTTAAACCAGTAATTGAGGTTTTGTATTTGCGTCATACATTCAGCAAACACATCTGCTGCCTTCATGGAGGACCAGCAGAGAGTTGTCAATGCACAAACAACGGTGAAATAAATGGTTTAACAACTGGAGCTAGAAAAAGTTTTTGTAGACAGAAACTTACAGTAGACTGTTCTGTCTTAGTGAAGTGTTGTCTGAGGAATAATAAGCAAATTGGCTGTTAACATACAAAACACAGACTAATAGCTACAACTAAAGCTAAAGCTTCTACTGGATAAATTTGCTAGTGTGTATATCTTTTCAGACATTGTACCATGCCATTTGTTTGCAAGTCACAGGCAAGTTAAGTCCTAAGACTGTGAGGAGCCAAGTCGAACTCCCAGACTTCCAGTCTTTAACAAGCCATAATCTGCTGTTCACCAAATGTAATGACATTTGTATGTGTAAACAGTAAACACAGTAAATGAGAGCAGTTTCAAATTAACGTAAATGATGGATGTTCTATGAATTCTGTCTTTATTTCTTTTCCAAACTTATTTCATGGAAATACGTAGATAGCCTTGACAAAGACACTTAGAAGCAAGCATAGAAGAACAATACGAAGAGTGTGCAGCCATGCTAGCCGATCTTTGAGGCTGTTCTTAGGCGTAGTGATGCTTTGAGCTAAATGCTAAAGTCTGCATGCTAACATGTTCACAATGACAATGCTAACATACTGATGTTTAGAAGGTATAGCCTAATGTTTACCATGTTCACCATCTTACTTTAGCGTGTTAGCAGGCTAACATTTGCTAATTAGCACAAAACACAAAGTACAGCTGAGGCTGATAGGAATAAATAAATAAAATAGTAATTGGTCATAAACCAAAGTATTGGACACAGTTACAATTTGACCTAGTGATGGTGCTACATGAAAAGTTAAGGGATCATCCAAATCAAATTTCTTAAGATCTTGAGATGTTTCACTGGATATGTGAAAACTTTGACCTCCTGGTGGTCGCCTCTACATGAAAAGTCTAGGGGACCATGGATATCTGTATGAAATTTCATGGCAATTCTTTGCCATGTTACTAAATGCCAAAAATGTTAATCTCATGGTGGTGCTCGAACACACGTTAGAGGATCAATTTTCTGCGGACCATGAAAGTCTGCACAAAATTTCAGGGCAATCCATCCGAAAGTTGTTCAGTCTGGACCAAAATGGTGGACTAGAGCCGTGCTGCTAGTGTGGCTAAACACAACACAAAACAAAAACCAGTTACAGTTAAGATAAAAGAAAAGAATGCAGTAGTGTAAAGCAAGTAGTTGAATAAATCATTTTATTATTTTTTATACAAAGCTCTCATCCCACAGTATCCTGTGTTTCTCTTTCTTCTCCATCTATCTTACATACTGCAGACACTTCTGGCATACTTTACTATAAAGTTACAATCATAAATTCAAAATCACTTAAAAACAAGTGCTCCTGACCTTGATTTAGGCCTGCAGTTTAAACACATCTGAATGTCTGCAAATTATAAAATTTGCTACTTGAGTTCAGTCCACATCTGTTTCACATTATGCCTAATGCTATGGTTAGTGAGCTAATTGACTATCCATCCATCTGTCCATTCTCTAAGCTGCTTATCCTGTTCAGAGTTGTGTGGGGCTGGAACCTTTCCCAGCATGCACTTGGCAAGAAGCAGGGTGCACGGTGGACAGGTCGCCAGTCTCCGCCAACTGACAAGACACAAAATCGATCGAACGTATCAGTCATTAATTAAACAGAAAAAAATTCTCTACTCCTGTTAAATTCGGGTGAGATGTTGTAGTTGTCCATTTGAAGATACAGTCACTTTTACTATACCTCTGTTGTTTTCGTTCTGGTCTTTGAAGAACTAAGCATTTTGGTCGCAGCTTTTATTGCTTTTATCCAGATTGCCCCACTCTACTGTAAGTGCACATACGCTGAGCACGGGTGGCTCCTGTGGGAATTGAACCCCTCACCCTGGTAGTCGTACAGCAGCACCCATTTAGCAACAGCGCTATCAATGCCAGAGAGTGGGGTTGAATTCCCACCGGGGTCACACATGCAGCTCTAAAAATGCACGCTCTCAAGGCACTTTGGATGAAAGCGCTCTCCAAATGGCAGCTGTAGGTAATGAAAATTTTTCAAAAAATTCCCCCTAAAATTGATATATAGAGTGTTGGAAATGAGCGGTGCAGATATAGAGCTGCTATTCTGTGGCAGCCGACTGCGGTATTGTCAGCAGTGATAATATTTTCTGTGAGCTGAAGATAGCTTCTCCCTCAGCACGCCTGAGGGGAGGTTAAGCCTCATAGCTAGTGGCCTGTGAACCAGAGAATGGGAACTCCTGTGTGTTTGTGTGTGTGTGTGTGTGTGTGTGTGAGAGAGAGAGAGAGAGAGAGAGAGAGAGAGAGAGAGAGAGAGAGAGAGAGATTGTTTATGTATGTTTTTATTTTACACATTCTTTGGCAATGTTAACATCTGTTTCCCATGCAAATAATTATGCCCAATTGAATTTAATTGAAAAGAAAGAGAGAGAGAGAGAGAAGAAAGAAAAGAGATTGTGTCCATCCATGTCTGTCTGCCTCACTGTACCATAGATAGATAGATGTATGCATTCAGTGGAGGATTTAATGTGATCTAATGAGATAAATACACTATTGTCTTCCTACTTGATGACCTCATCTCTCCATCTTTATGAATTCAATTCAATTGGGCTTTATTGGCATGGGAAACAAGTCTTAACATTGCCAAAGCATGTGTAAAATAAAAACATACATAAACAGAAGAATTGTGATATTAAAATAGATAAGATCATAATAACAACAATAATAATAATAATAATAATAATAATAATGTCCCTCAGGGTTGTGGCATGTTGAGTATTTTTAACTTTGAGAGTTAATTTAGCTCTTTGAAATCTGAGATTACAGAGTTGAACTTGTTAAAGTAAACGTTCCTTATTTCATTCAATGAGAATTTATCCCTCCCTCCATCTTGATTCCAGCCTTCCTTCTTATTTGCTTGCTCCACACCTTTCCTTCTCCTCCCCTCTCCTCCCTTCTTCCCTCCATCTCATCCATCAATCCATTCATCCATCTCTCCTGATTGGTCCTCGACTCCACACACACACACACACACACACACACACACACAGAGAGAGTCACAATCAGGGTTATTTGTCTCCCTTACCAGCCTGCCACCCCCTCTTTTTCCCTCTCTCCTCCTTCTTTATTATCCCTCACTCACTCCCCCCCCAATCCATCATTCCTCCTGATGGGGTCCGGTGCCTCAGAGACTCATAGTTTCGCTCCACACCTCCTCCTCCTACATTATCAGCTTCAGCTCCTTCCATCCCTCGCTCCCTCCTTCATTTTCGCCTCTCCCAAATTCCATCCATCTGTTTTGGTATCTGTAGTTAATTTTGACTCATATCCCACACAAACACCGTCCTGGTGCCTAACTACTGATTAGAGCATCAGTTGCATATTAATCTGCAGCTGAAAATAGTCCACAACAAATGCACTATTACAGTAATGTAATAAAGTAAATATGCACAAAATAGTACAGTGCACATCCACAGTAATGCCACAGTATACCACATGATAGTTTCCTCCCTTTCTCTCCCTCCCTCCTTTTCTTTACTCCCACTTTTCCTACTGACTCCCTCTTTTGTGTTCTCACGCCTTTCCTCTTTCATTCCATCTCTCCTTCCATGCACCTCTTGTTCCCTCTCCTTTCTCCTATGTTCTTTCCCGTTTTCTTTTCTCAAATTTTCTTTCCTCCCCACATTCCACGTTCTGTTCTCTCTCTCTCTCCTTCCCTCCCAACTTTCCTCTTTTCTGTCCTCTCTGCTTCATGTCGTCCTTCCCACTTTCATCCTCTCCAACCATCCCTGACACCCTTTTCGCATTTCTAGTTTATTCCTAATTTTCTTGCTTCCCTCCCTCCCTTTTCTTTCTTTTCTTTTCTTCTACCCTCCAGCACTACTTCAATCCATGCCAAGCCTGTTTTCCTCTCTCTGTCCCTCCTTTCCTCCCTCCTTCTCACACCTCTACATATTTCTTTCTTTCCACAATCTCTTCTTCCGTCCTTCTCTCCTCCTCCATCCCCCTCTTACTCCTCTATCCTTTCCTGTCCTCTATTATTGCCTCCAACTGTCACTGGCAGCCTTGTTGTCTCTTTGTTTTTTCCTTTCTTTACTCCTTCATCCCCTAACCGAACCGTCCTCCTCCCTTTCCTTCCACAGTCCCTCTTGTCATCTGTCTCTCTTTCCTCCATCACTTCTTCCTGTCATTCCTCCTCTCTCTCCCTTCATCCTTTCTCCCCTCTTATCTATTGTCTGCTCCCTCCTTAACCTTAACCTTTACCTATCTTTCTTCTGTCCTCCTTTCTCCCCTTCCCTTCCTCCCACTCTCCCTCCCTCCTCTCTCCCTCCTCAGCCATATCCACAGGGGATGATGAACACATAGGTTATTGAAAAGTAGAAATAATTAAATAAAAGAGAGCAGAAACCCACCCAGAACAAACCACATTCTCTTATTTTCTTCCAGTAAAAGTTATGAATTTTTTATGTTTCAATCTCCCTCTTTAATGAAATAGTTTTTTAGAGGCGACACGTCATACATTTTCATAACAGGAATTTGGGCTGACATTTTCAATATGTTGTTTCATACGGTGTGCAGTGCGTACATAATGGATTCATGAGAAACTGAGTGTGTGTGTGTGTGTGTGTGTGTGTGTGTGCAGGTTGGCATTTACTTGTCAGCTAACTGTATATTGCACATGCATTTTGTTCGACTATATACATGTTTTTGTGCATATTTAAGACAAATATTTTCTTTTGCCTCTCCAGCGTTTTGAACAGAACTCCAGTTCATCTCATCCATGAGGTCATTCTGGTGGACGACTTCAGTGACAACGGTAAGCTGCAGCTGGACACACACACACACACACACACACACACACGCATATACAAACACAAACACACACATTCCAGGTCAGAGATAACAAAGATGAGACCTTCATAACAGGTCAGAGGGAGGAATGTGTCCACAGCAGCTGGGTCCACAGTTTCACGATTACAATGAAGGTGAAAATGTATGGAGATAGATTTGTCTCAATATTATTTGTGTGAACAGATCGACAATCCGTGTGTAAATGTGTAATCTGTAAAATGGATCTTCAAATACACAAACAAATTCCACAAATACAAAGATATTTGTGAATACATTAAATTAATTAAACAAATATATGAAAACTATTTGTAAATATCTTCCTATTTCCAACTTTCGAATTTGTGAATCCAGTTTTTATATCTCAATTCTACGCTTGTGGATTTGCATTTTACACACAGGGCTTCGAGACAAACTTTCCGCCGTCCGAACGAAAATCCACTTGTATCACTCGGCCATTTTCAGATAGCACGTGCTTGACTGCTGACGATGTAATTTTTCGCATTTCAAAGTAAGAGCACGCAGTCTTTCTATGAGCTGGGTTTTTTTTAAACAATCTGCACCATATTTCGTTAGGTTACATTGTTCCAGTTAGGCTACGTTAACTGTTGTAAGATGCAAATCCACAAGTGTAGAATTGAGATCCACAAACACCTTTTCGATTCACAACCAAAAACGAGATGTTGTCAATCGGATTGTCGATCTGTTCACACAAATAATATCAAGACAAATCTATCTCCATAAAAAGAGACCTCCATTCTGGGTCAAAGAGGAGAATGACGAGCAGTGAATGATTGGTCTCTCGCCTGCAGCTGTGTTCGCTCTCTCTCCAGAGAGACCGAAAGTCCAGGTGAAACCAAACAGACCACAGAAAATGGTAAAGATTAAACTTAAAACAATGAAACTAGCAGTATTTAGATTCCTTAGAATGAGGGTTTTTTATGGATAGTCTTTATTTTTCTTATTGTCAACAAATCCAATGAAAAGACTAAAACCAACTATGAATTTATCCTACTAACAAGTATTGTGTGTGTATCCGAAGTCTGATATATCTTCTTCCTCTGTGCCATAGAGCTCAATTATTGTCCAAAAATGATTAAAAACACATCAATGAGCCACACTGTTGCACTGGGTGACATGTTCCTTCATTACCATGAACACTACACTGTAGTTTATTTTGACTCAATCCCACATACGTCGTCCTGCCCAACTACTGATTAGAGCATTGCATGTGTATTAATCCACAGCTGGAAATAGTCCCCAACAAATGCACTATTAACTCCTGTTTGAAAATTACTGAACCTTTTTTTATATATAAATAAAACTATATATTTGTGAGCCATTTGTAAAGATTTATGTCACAGTGGAGTTACTTTAGGTGGTTTGATTTATTAAAATGCATCATATTTTAAAGGATGATCATAAGTTTTGTATGTAAAATCTTAATCAACAAAGTAACTAATAACTATAGTCATCATATAAATATAGTGGAGTAAATGTAGTGGAGTATGAGTTTTAAGTGGAATAAAATGTACTGCAGTAAACTACAAGTACCTCTAAATTGAACTTACAACACTTGAGTAAATGTACTTTACTTTCTATCACTGTACAGGGACAGTCAGCTAAAGTTGTTGTACAGAGACATTTAAAGGTGGGGTATGCAATTCTAATCCAATACACGTCTTTTTGTCAAATTCAGCGAATATCTCCTCACGGTCCACTAGCTGTCCGTTCACTGTGGCTCGGGGAAACAGTCTTGTCCTCTCTGGCTGCTAGCTTCGCAGTAGCAACTGTAGGGACAGTTTGCTAACCCACATATTACATTACTTGATGTGTCATTGTTGGCTCTATATCATGGTATTTGTCGTGGTATTGGATTTCTCCAGAATCACATACCCCACCTTTAAAAGCCTTGAACACTTTTACAAGAGGAGCAATCACCAAAATTGTTCTCCTCCATATCTGCTGAGCTGACCTTGATACGATCAAAAACAATATGTCTGCACTTTGCTTTTTATGGCCAGGGAGTACAGCAGTGATAAGAAAAACACTAACATGTAACAGAAAACTCAATGACAGTGTACAGAAGTGCAGTGAAACAAAAACGTCAGCGCTTTAGTTTGAAAAGTCAACACAGTGAGATCATCTTGTTAGTGGATCCATGACGTGTATATAAGCAGCTTTGTGTTTCAAACATGAAGTTGTCACATCACAAATTAAGTCAACATATTAGGAAATACTTAATGTTATGTTGCTAGCTCCCTTAATACCACATAAATGTCTCAAAGACATGGCTGCCTTGCCACATTTGTGCCAATTTTTTTCAGCCTCTGGTGTCTCCTCCTTCGGTTAGTAGTTGGTGAAATACAGAGACACAGACATGAACTAGAAACTAAAAGAAACTTAAAAACTTCCTTCGCTGCAGAGAGGAGAAAACATGAACACCAATTATTCCAGTAAGGAAAAAATAACTTTGCAGAGCATGCACTCTGAAACTGGTGGCTCAGTACCTGCTGACGATTCTCCACAGTCTTTCCAACACCCTATTATCAAAGACACCTGCTGCGCCACCAACCTGACAGCCAATCAGGACAGATGGTGCCACATGCACATGTACAGAAGTGAAAATCCAAGTGAACGTTAAATAGTGCCAGTTTTAGACTATGAAGAAATGATCAAGACAGATGAGGAAGCAGTGGAGAGATGCAATCAGCAGTGGAGACTGATATATGCAAGAATGAGCAACAACAGGATAAATAGTGTAAACGATACTGTATATACACTTGAAACATGTCACCCTACAACTGAATGTGAAGGCTGATCTACAAAACCACAGAGGAAAAACTGTTCATGAACTTAATTTCCTCCCACACAGCAGTGTGTCATTTAATAACGTTTATATCTTGCCTTTGGCTATTATCTTAATTTCTTGCAGTGATTTATTTTGGGAAATTTGACCTAGTATGAATCCTTTTTTCCCACACTACCATCCTGCTGCACATCAGTAGAATCTTTCTGTCTCGACCAGAAAGACTGTTAATCACTATTATCAATATTGGTGCTATGAGGGATTTATAGTTTTCTATTTAAGTGGTCCCCAAACTTTTTTAGTCTAACATACTCCCACAGTCCTATCAGATGGGCTCAAGTACACCACATTTATTAGTATTTAACACTATTAACTATATGAAAGTTGATATTGTTACAATATTTTTTTCATTTTTTCAAGCTATAGTGATCCAGGAAATGTCAATATTTAGGCTTGGTCTCTTTTTTTCAGTAGGTTTGGTCAAGTTTGCATTTGTAATGCTACCACAATGAGTGAAGGAAGCTGCGCGTTTCAACCATTTATCCATTGCTTTTATCAATCTAGCTCAACTTCTCTGCTGGCTCTCTAGCTCGTTTTCAAAACACTCTCAGTCGCGGCATGTGGTGATCAGGTGTCACAAATGACTCAGGTGGGTGGGAGACGTGTCCTGGGCAGTTGTCCTCTTGTAGGTAGTTTATTGGTTATTGTGAATAAATATAAAGATTAGCCAACTTACCACCTGGCCACTGCAGAAGTAGCCCTGGTGTACAAGTACCCCTGTTGTAGACGGTCATAGTGAGTGAACTCTAAATGGAGCCTCGTGGCAATCCAGGCAGGCACGGAAGTCATTTTATGGTCACATGTGTCACACATCCTCCAGTCACAAATGTCCACGTTGTATCTCTCTCAATAGGAGGTCTATATAAACATTTGGCGCTCATTTTGTCTGCACTCAACAACTCTGAGCTCTGCATCCTCATGGCTACACTGCTGCCCGCTATCAGAAATTCAACACTTTCCGCCTCTCCAGCATCCTCCTGTTTTAGCGTTTAGTTGTTTATGAAGTTTGTATGTTGCTTTAATACAGTATGTGTTCATCTTCATTAAAGGTTTGTGAGCTCAGGGACAGTCTGTGTTACATTTTCTTAGATTTGTTCCAGAGTATCACTTGAGCCGCCAAGTAACCAAACCGCCAAAATAAAATGCATAATGTTGCAGTAAATGGTTAAAACCTTGATGCTGACAGTCCTGACTGAACTTTTAGTTTTGGGAGAAAATTGTATTTTTTGAATCCCAGGTCACAAAATAACTTTTTTAAAGAATTAACCCTCATAATGGGTCAAAACATTTCTGTCTGGGTCAAAGTATTTTCTTGCCTTTTTTCACAAAGAGATCACAGTTTCCCTCTTGAAAGGAGAAGTTCAGTGAGAGGAGAGCAACCAGGCGTCCCTTTATTTTCAGAGGGCTCTGATGGAGGTTTTCAGTCCTTCAGGGCCACTAAACTTTGACACAGTGTGACTGAAGGTTTTTTTCCCCCCTATAACCTTTTTTTATGTTTGTTCTTTTCATAACACAATAGTAGAGAGAGCAGTAGCAGCAGCAGTAAGAGTCATAAAGAACTTTCAGTTCAACTACTTGCACTTGTGTGATCGATCACTACTTATCTTCCCGTGGCCCTCAATGAAAATGAAATGTGAATAATATTGAGTAAAAGTAAAAGTAATTTGGTAAAATCATTATGTTCAGGAATATAATGGAGCTTAGGAAAACATAATAAACTGATCACATCATCATGTAATGATAAACGTAATGACAACATGATGAGATAACAATGTTGTTTTCTAGTATGTTTAACTGCCAGATGATGATATGAAAATTACTCTAGGATAGAGCTGAAACAATTAGCCAATTAATCAATTAGTGGATTAGAAAATTAATGGGCAACTCTTTTGATAATCGTTAAGAAGCAATTTTCTAAAGCAAAAATGCTAAATATTCTCTGGTTTCATCTTCTAAAATGTGAGGATTTGCTGCTTTTCTTTATTTTATATCATTATAAACTATCTTTTGATGTTTGGACTGTTGATTGGACATAACATACAACCTGAAAACGTCACCAAGTGCTCACTCCATGATTGGTCATTTTCACTATTCTCCAGCATTTTTTTTTGGGCTTAATGATTAACTGAATAATTGAGAAAACAATAGGCAGAATAATCAATAATGAAAATAATTGTTATCTGTAGCCTGTTGGATAAAAACTGTAATCA
This sequence comes from Siniperca chuatsi, assembly GCF_020085105.1. Lineage (NCBI taxonomy): Eukaryota > Metazoa > Chordata > Actinopteri > Centrarchiformes > Sinipercidae > Siniperca > Siniperca chuatsi. The sequence goes on from NC_058057.1 coordinate 24,853,792, forward strand.
GGTTTATTCATCTCTTGTTACTGTACTTTACTTCTCAGTAGTTTCAAGAATTCTCCAGTTTTCTCATTATTATCTCACTATTTTGGAATTACAACTAATTGTTGTATTTTTCAGAAATAATGGAACATCAGAATCTAATTCTGATGTTGTAAGAACAAGCAATATTTTCAAATTCCATTTTTGTTCCAAAACATGTAATAAATACTAATTTCACTTCTGTAAATGACTCATCCCAGTGGCTCTGTTTTTTTCCCCCTTTTTTCCTTTTATTCTTTTCATTTTGACACTTTCTACCAGAGTATTTTTTTTAACATGTATTACAGCAGACAGTTATATTTAAAATAATATATTAATACAACTCAAAAATTCAGCGGGGAGCACACAGTCGGCTGAACAGCAACTAAACAAATGTCTGAGTTGTCAAACTGAAAGCTTTGAATTGCTGTCCTGCTGCTGCAGAGCTTTTCAACGAGCTGCTAATTTCCCTGCAAGTCAAGAAATTATCAAGATATATTACACAGCACACACTATTCTATTCAATTCTATTATATACTATTCTGTTCATTTGAATTCATGGTGTCTTTTGTGTTTTTACAGAAAGTGACTGTCAGCTTCTCGCCAAACTGCCCAAAGTCAAATGTATTCGCAACAACAAGAGAGAAGGTATGGCAACAACTGTGTGTGTGTACTTGTCTTTGAGTGTGTAGATGTATATTTGTACATGTTTTTGTTTACATATGTGTGTGAGAGAATTTACATTAGCATTTTTAACATGCTTGTGTGTGTGTGTGTGTGTGTGTGTGTGTGTGTGTGTGTGTGTGTGTGTGTGTGTGTGTGTGTGTCTGTGTGTGTGTATTTGCATGCTTAATTATCCATACTGCTTTTGTATGTGTAAGTGTGTGTCTCTGCATACATTTATCAGCAGTACACTATATGCGCGTATAAAAAGTATTTTAGAGTGTGTCCGTGTGTGTGTGTGAATGTGTGTGTGTGTGTGTGTGTGTGTGTGTGTGTGTGTGTGTGTGTGTGTGTGTAGAATAAATTGGCTCAGGGTTAATGAAAAACCTCTGGCCTTTTCATCCCTTTGCCTAAACATTTCCTTATATAAACACACACTCAGAGACAGACAGACAGTCGGTGAGTGAAGTGAAATTGATTCATTCATCTTTGGCAACATATGGAAGTGCAGAACTGAAATGACCTGAAGTGAATTGAATTGACAGGAGCTGCTACTGAAATACAGCCCAGAGAGGCAAAGAGAGGTGCAGACTGTCATATAAGAAATCTTACCAAAGAGAAAGCCAAATATACCACAAATTCAAAAACAAGACCATAACCTGAAATTTGACTTCTTCCATTGTAAAATGCCAGAAAAGCTGTGAAATAAATAAATAAAATAAAATTCATAAATAACTTGGCAAAATCATAAATGACAACCAGTGGAGAGTTAGTACCTTAATCACGCTAAATATGGATGTTGCTCCTCATTTGAATGGTTGATACAGTTATGTGTCATGGCTACGCTTATCATTTGTCTATATAATCCATTTGGAGCTGCCTCCATGCTCTTAAATATAGAATACAAATACATGCAGTACACAAATTAACATGACAGCTTGACAATGTGACGGGGTCATGAGCATTTTGGGAACTAAATGCATGGTTAGGGGCCAGAAAAGGTTCCTGGTATTCCACTGCAGATGATTCTGGATGTATGTACAGGAGTTGAAACTGGTATTTGATGCTCAGGACTCAAAAAGTTTCATTCTTATTTATTATAGGCGTGTGGATGATTTTAGGTGTTTCAGCCCATTAACTTTTTACCACCAAATGTTCCACCTGTGGGATGCTAGAACTATGTAGAGATTTCACTGCCACTACTATGGAAAGTTAATGAAAGTAAAGTTTATGTAATGTTGGAGAAGAAAGGACTTTTTGATCATTGGAGATATTTTCAAAAAGGTACCATACACAAGTATATGACTGAAAGGTTAAAATACAGTATGTATCCCTACCTTCAAAGCAGTCTGGCAGTCAAACAATGTAATACATCTTTGAAAACTTTATCTGAAAAAGTCATCAGGACATCATGATTAAATAAAGTTATTTTTGATTTAATTTAGCCCATACCCAAAAGTGAGGTGAGTGTTAAAAGGTTAGGAAACACAGCATGATTTTGATCTTTTATAGCCATTTACCAAAACCTACAGTGAGGTTTTAGTGCTTAGTGCACTTATTAATTGCTGATAAGTGAAACGTTTTATCCATTTATAGAGATTTTTTGGGAGGTAGGCTATTGTCACTTGATAATGCAGTGACTGTTTCCAAACACATTTCTTAATTAGTAGGTTTAAATATTCAATTCAATTTTGTTTATATAGCATCAAATCATAGCAGAAGTTATCTCAGGGCACTTTCCATATAGAGCAGGTCTAGACCGTACTCTTTATAATATTATTAACAAAAGACCCAACAATTCCCACCATGAGCAAGCACTTGGCAACAGTGGCAAGGAAAGAAACCTCAAGTACAACTAGGCTCTGGGCTGGCGGCCATCTGCCTCAAAATGTGTTTGATTTGCTTGAATCTGGACGTCCAAATTAACTAATGGTCAGAGGTTTTAAAAGAGGAGTTTTAAAATAACATTAGCTGAAGCTGGTAGCCTCAGTCTGACGGAGGTACAGTAGCCGGGGAGAGGAGAGAGGGCCAGAGAGAATATGCAACCAAATCTGCATAGAAAATAAAGATTTGTGGATAAGTCACAGGTAAGGTAAAAGTGAGGGAGTGAGAGAGAAACAGCAAAAAAAATTTATAAGACAGATAAAGTCCCTCTGTAGATTTAGTGTTGAGATCAAAAATCCATTTCTCCTCTGCCTGAAGCAGCACCTGGTTGAAGCCTCCACCTCTGGCCCTTTTTTCCCATCGTGTTTGACATGGATATAAAAAACAGGAAACCCACTGATATGGTCCTTTAAAAGCTCTGCTTCTGAAAGCTGCAAATTACACCTGAAATGTAAGATTTACTTACAGAACATGCATCACACCGTTACCAACTTTCTGACAGCGCTGTAATTACAGGGGCCTGTTAGTGCAACTCATTTATACAAGTCAGCAGTGTTGTGCATTGAACACGCTCATGTTTTTGGTGAACAGTGAACTGAACGTATCTGTTTGCAACTAATGAACTGTGTTTTACGGCACCTGGCATGCCGGTGTTTTGGGTCACAGAATCTGATGGGTCACAGATTTTTGAAACGACAGCAAGCTGAGGCCTCCGACCGGTCTTGGGAAATATCTGCGAGCGAATGATGATCACAAGAAAGAAAATTAACAAAGGGTAAGACGAGCCAACAGTCGCAGAGTTTCTCCACCCAAGTCAAACTCATAGCATTTTTTAAAGGGAAAAAAAAACGGAGAAATGAACGTGAATTAGTTAATTTTCTGGTACTGTGAACTCAGTTCAAAATTGTGAACTATGCATGTGAACTTTGAGCTAGCTCTTGTAGTGTGACCTTGCACAACACTGCAAGTCAACATTCACTATGTACCATAATAACAGGCTTTTATATACCATAGAAACACAGACTTTTAAAGCCATTTCTGCTAATAACTTTCACAGTTTAAACACGCCATTGTGAACGGGATCTACAGTATGAGTGTGAACACACCTACACTTAAACCTTCACAATAACCCTTCCATTTGAGCATCATCTTCTGTGGATGGTTCTGATTGTGTTCTCACTCTTAACTCTGAACTGACAGACAGGCTGTTATTTGGTGCCACCTCTGTTTTTCATTCTCACATTTTATATTTTGTTTTTCTTTCTAGTTCACATTTTTTCTTATATTATATAGTTCTTCCCTTCCTCTCTCACTCACCTCTGTCTGCCGCTCTCTTTAACAACAGCAATACTTGTCCTACATGCTGTCACTGAAGGATTTCATTATAGCACAGTCATGCTGATCACACTCTGACACATACACATACACACACACACACACACATACACACACACACAGGCAGGCAGGGTTCATCAGTTTGGCTAGTTAATAGTTTATGGCTTCAGGATTCTGACTTGATTGTCTTTTTAATGGCCATAAAAACACACCAGGCTGATACTGTATATCTTCTCTGACACACATGCACACTCACAGTTAGTACTTATACACTTGTGAGGACCCTCTTAGACATAATGCATTCCCTAGCTTCTTACCCTAACATTAACCTAAACCTAATCTAAAGGTAGATTCAGATTGCTTTATTTGTGGATAATTGGCTGCAGTATTTTTTATAGTCCATTTATTTGCCACAAACAGCCAATGCACGAACTGTACAGATGCCCTGGCTGGCTTACAAACGCACAGACTGTCTGTGTTTGTGTGGCAAGAGCCTGTTTATGTGTTTGTCTGACAGCTCAGACTCTGATTGATCTCAAAACTTACCGGGAACTTGAGCTCTTTCTCTTTTTTTCCCACTTGTCTCTGTACGTTCATTAAGATGAGTCCTACAGCTTTTGGATAAATGTGATTTTTTTTTTCCACTTAAGTTAAATATAAATTTAAATAAAATATTTTAAACATGTGCAGGTGCATCTTTACTTCAATTTGCGCAACCTACAGGAATCTTGTGTCTTGTGTCCACTGTCAATCTGAAATTTCAGTTTGTCCCAAACAATCATCGCTTTACCAATAAATCGCCAAATACGCCATTTTGGCAGAGCTTTGAAGCTATATGGAGGCTGTTGCACAACCTAGAAGTAGTCTATGTTTGTCTATGTGTCTGTGTGAAGCTGTGTTTGGAGCATACTGAACATAGAGATCAACAGCAGATAATCAGCTTATACATTGGAGTTGTTTGAGAAGTTGTTTTTTTTTTTGTGAGTCTGGGTCTCTCATCTTTAGAATCCATTATAACTGCTGTGTAAAATGTTTTTGGTGGACTGTTCCTTTAATCCTACAACCAAGATTTCAAGGCACCACTTTGATTCAAACAAAGTGCTTGGACATGGATTGTTGAGCAATACTGACACCTTTCCAGCGTTGGAATTGGGACGGCTGTGCCCGACAATTTTTGTAATTTTCTGAAACGTAAAAAATCAAACGTACACGCCCATTTCATGCTTTGTAGGTCTAAAACTCTGAAAAGTCCTCACAAACATACAATAGTACAATAACACACCCAGCTCTGATAGGTAGAGACAGTTAAGCATTATTAATGTACATTAATAACACATGTACAACACTCTCCCATGTACAAAGTCAGCCTCTCCTGCGCTGTATGTGTGTGTGTGTGTGTGTGTGTGTGTGTTTCTGAGTAAATTGGTGTCCACTTGTGTGAGTGTATCTGTGTGCCTGCTTGTATGTGAGTCCAGTTTGTGTGCGTGTGTGTGTGTGTGTGTGTGTGTGTGTGTCCATCCATCCAGAAAATAAAGCCTTATTGAGGATGAAATGGGATTTTTAATTGGCTGAGCCTCAGCCTAACAGAGCAGCGTGAAACTTAACGGCCCCTCGTACAATGTCACCGACACACACACTCACAATGGACCCACGCGCACACACACACACACAGTATTTCACACTCACAGCCGTGCACATCTGTATACTTATTCAAAAGGGCACACACACAAACACACACACACACACACACAGAGTATGTCTCCATGTCAGGGAGTATTGATTAGACCATTTAGTCCAAATAGAAGAGAACACTGGCCCCCATCAGGGAGACCTCCCTAACAGGCCCATTTAAACACACACACACACACACACACACACACACACACACACACACACACTCTGTCTCTGTCTGTCTTTCTACGACACAACCACAATCAGCCGACACACACATTTTCTCTTCCTGACACTAACCTTCACTCCCACTCTCTCTCACACACACACACCCACAAACCTTTCCTCTAACACACGCTCATACACACACACATGCAGAGTGTGATGGGCCTGTTAAAAGGTTGTGTCCCTGTCTGACAGGGCCTCTAAGAGCCCTGCTTCGATTTTCCTCTGGGCTGACTGACTGAGAGAGCGAGAGAGAGGGAGATAGGGGATGTCAATAGGTAGAGCAAGGCACTAACAATGCCAAGGTTAAGGGTCCCATTCCCTTCCAGTGCCCAGTCTGTATGTCTGTGTGTGTGGGAGGAGGATGGAGGAGTGTGTTTGTATGTGTGTGACTGATAGTCACAGCTCGTGAGCGTGAAAGTTGAATATATACTGTCTTATCCGATCTGCTGCCCTGAAAAGAATCAATTTCAGCAGGCAAAGTGGAGGATTTCAATTTAGCAGAGAGCAGCTCTGAGGCTGTATGTTCGATATCAGCTGTATCCAAGTGCCTGCACTGTACGCATACTGCATGGGTTTTAAAGTATGTATGGATGTATGTATTAGAGAAGAAGAGTCACAGGGAAAGGCTACTTGTCAGAAGTGGGCCACTTTAGACAGGAGGTCAAACAGGTTACATCCTGTAGGAGTCAGCTAAAAAACTAGTAAAAAATGTATGTTAATGTTAAAGACAAAATAAAATCTCTTTTTTCAAAACCTCACTGAAAAAACTTGCATTGTTAAATGAAAATCAAAGCTGTTTGTGCCATTCATGTGACACGGAGAGCAATGGAGGACGCTACTGCCAACAAGACAACAGGATACATGTTTTCTGTATAACAGACAAAACAAATGATACATTGAGGTTATTACTTACACATGGTGATATACAGTGTGACTCTTTCATAAGACATTTCTATTGAGTCTCTGGTCAGATTAGCTTATGAGATGAAAAAAAAGTTGTTGCAATTGCTTCGTCAATGACAACAGTTGTCCACGAGGACAGAAACGTATTGTAACACAAGTTCAAACAGATGTTGTAAATATGTGGAGTTGTTTGCCAAAATGAGGAGCAGAACATTATAAAGCGGATAAACGTATTGTGGATGAGATGAAGCATTCTTAAACAACATGCTTGTATTTCTGTTCAGGTCTGATCAGGTCCAGAGTGCGGGGGGCCGATGCTGCGAGGGCCGGGGTCCTCACCTTCCTGGACAGTCACTGTGAGGTCAACAAAGATTGGCTCCCCCCCCTGCTGCAGAGGATCAAACAGGTAGACCACAACCTCTCTCTGATGTCTACCAACAATGTGTGTGTAGCTTCACCATTAAATCCTAATTCACAGTCAGCTCACTTTTCACATGTCTAACCTTGAAGAGGAGTCTGTGTGTGTGTGTGTGTGTGTGTGTGTTTCATGTTCTTATATCCCAGTGGGGACTTTAACCTGAATGCTCACTAACCCATGGGGACTTGTGTCACCGTGGGGACAAAAATTGAGGTCCCCATGGGTAGAGACTGCTTTTTGAGGGTTAAGACTTGGTTTCAGGGTGCCGGTTACAATTAGGTTAGGGGCTAGGGAAAGCATTATGTCAATGCCTATCCCCCACGGAGATAGTGAAACAAACGTTTGTGTGTGTGTGTATGTGTGTGTAAGATGACTTCAGTGGTCGAGATGAAATAGCGCCATGGGAGAAAATAGCTGTCGGTCTGATTGCCTCTCATTAAGAAATAAGTGCTGCACTCTCTCCTTCACCCCGCTCCTCCCCTCTTCTATCCTGTTTGTCTCTCCTCCTCCACTTCTTCTCCTCCTCCTCTTCTTCTCCTCCTCCTCCTCATCTCCTCTCCTCTCACGTCCTCTCCTCCTCATGTCACTTTTTACAACTTGTCAGTTCATCCTCCCTTTTCTCACCTTGCCTCCTTTTTTGTCTGTCCTTACCTCCCTCCTCTTCTCCTCATAATTTTTTTCTATCTTTATACCTCCTATTTTTGTCCTTCATCTCATCTTTCCTCTCCTCTTTTCTCATGTCTTTCTCTTCACCTCATCCTTTTCTTTTCCTCCTCCTTCCCTCCATACCACCTCCCTTAATCTCTCTCACTTAACACGCAACTTAACTTTCTAGACACCTCCTTTTCTCTTCTCTTACACCTCTTTCTCTCCTCTCCCTTTCTGCCCTTTCTTTACACCTCTTCTCCTCTTTTCTTCTCTCACCTCCTTCACTTTTACTCTGTCACCTTATTTGACTCCTCTCCTCCCCTTAAAACACTCACCTCCTCATGCCATTTCCTGTCACATTATTGTGTTTCCTCTCCTTGTCCCCCCCACCTGATCTTTCCCTCCCTACCCGTACAACTCTTCTCCTCTTTTCTCTTCCCATATCCTCCTTTCATCACCTGGTCTCTGCTCTCTTTACACCTCTTCATCCCCCTTTTTCTCTTTTTTCCCTCCTCTTTACACCTCCCTTTTATAAGGCAAGACCCTTTTATCACCTTATTTGACTTCTCTACATGAACCTCTTCTCCTCTTTTCTCTTGTTTCCTCCTGTCCTCACCTCCACTCTCATACTTCTAACCTTTATTGCTCTTTACACCTCCTCTCCATTGCACCTGGTTTCACCTCTGTCTGTTCTTTATTACTCCTGTCAGACTGCTGTCCTCTCCTTTTTCCTCTTTTCTACCACTTATCCTTCTTTCTTGTCTCCTCTTTTTGCCATCTCACCCTCTCTGCTCCTCTCTCCTCACATGTCACCTCCTCCTTTTATTCCTCTCCTCTCTTTCTCTTCTCATTTTATTCTTTCCTTTTACGTCCCCTTATCTCCTCGCACTTCCTCTCGTCTTTTCTCTTCCCATCTCCTCCTTCCCTCACGTGTCCTCTCTTTACACCTTCTCCCACCTTTTCTTCTCTTTTATCACCTTATTTGACTCCTCCACTCTCCTCACACCTTCTGTCCTCTTTTTTATTCCCATCTCTTAATTTTTTCACCTGTCTCCTCCTTTTCTAATGCATCAAGTCAACATTTGTTTTTGCTGATATTAATGACCTTTGATCTCCATCTATAGAGCAGCGATCAATAAGTGAAACCACCACAGAGCCTGATCTGATTCTGCCGCTATACGAACATCATCCATATTCATACTCAAGGTTTATGTGTGCGTGTGTGTGCAGGAGAGTCATCTGTCACTGTCTGTCCAGTCACTTTGTAGTCATATATTTAAATGTATGAGGTATTGATCCAGGTAAATACACGCACACACACACACACACACACACACACACACAGGCAGAACTGCACACCACCATAAAGTTTTATTCCATTCAAAATAATTGTCTGTCTCATTGATAGAGAGAGCTAAAGTCATGCCCAACTTCTAGGTTAACTTCTGCTTTCATTGTTTTCACATAGGTCTGCTACCATGCAGAATGGCAAAAGGCCAAATGGTTATTTTATGTTGTTATGATGTAAGTAAGAAAATGTAGCTTTCTCATATAGATAAATGCTGATTTTGCTATTCTCTTCTGCAGATTGATTCTGTGGAGTTTTAATTTAACCTATGGCCATTACACTGAAGTGTTTACATTTGTTGTTCTCCACACCCAGGTTGCATTAACCTACCAATTATTTGGTTTTTTTTACAGTAGTATTTGAGGAATTCTATGAATAAGACTATAAAGTGTGTCATTAGTCAAGAAAATAATGCACACTCTTATGTCATGTTTGAGAGATGATGGTAACTGTGGTTTATTTAGTGACATTGCTTATTCACTACTTTTATTGTGGGATCATTTGACTCCATTATATAGCGCATTAAAAAGCTAAGTATATTGATTGATACTGGTGTATCCCTTGTGTCCCTTTTCCTGGGAAACACAGTCTAGGTAAGTAAGTAAGTGATATGTTTCATGTTTTAACATTGATAGGAATAATTAAAATGAGCAGCAAAGGTTTAATTAACAAAGAAAAGAGTGCCACCTACAGAAACTCAAACTTCATTTACAGAATAAAGGAAAAAGAAACAGAGTAATTGCAGCAGAGAAAAATGTACCCAAAGAACATCCATGAGCTAAAACTACAGTGAACACTGGCACTGCCTTTTCAAGATAAAAAACACATCCAAAGATAAAACTGTACAAGTGTAATGTGGAGTTCTTTGTTTTAGAGTGATGAGTTTAACTTTTTGATGTTAGCTGCAGTCTTCAGAGCAAAACACCAAAGCCAACATTGAGATAATAGTCTTGCAGATTATCAGTTTAAATTTTGTGTTTAATTTTTGAATGTTTCACATCTTTTTCTTTTCTTTCCCTTTAGTTAAACACATTTTAACCAGCTCCATTGAAAGCTTTAGATTAAATATCTTTTTGTCAGGAGTGTCCTGGCCAACAACAATGAGCTACAGACTAACAACAAAAAACAGATAACAATCTCTCTTGCTCAACGGCTCTTTCAATATATAATTCATGAATAAAATCAACAGCCTAAACCATTAAATTGCACTGTAGCATCAACGTGCAGCTTGAAGGCACTTGTACTGACTTTAGAGTTCTTGTGTAGCATTTTGGACATGTAAATTGCAAGTGTGTACCTGCTGAATTATTATTGTATAATATTCTATTGTAGTCATGCTGCATAATGTTCAGTAAAGAACTATATAATCCAGCACAAATGTTGGAGACATGCATGAAGGATGATGATGATGCAGGATGTTTTGGGGGTCAGTTTTCTCCTCAGCTCGCTCATCATATGTTCTCATTTCAAATCAGGTGGAAAAAAAAGAAATGGCTGAAATTAAGAAACTGCTCCCCAGTGATTTGAAAATAACACTCATCCAATTACATCAGTAATGTCGCGAATGCTTCACCCTGAGTGCTGCACAGTGTCATTACCGTAACAGCTATTAAAGCAGACGCAGTGCTTTGTAATGTGGCTGGAGCTGTAGAGGGATGCAGCCTGCGTCCCCTTGCACTGACCCTGCAGCTAATGGTCCAGAACCGCTCCACCTGCTCTGTAATATCACTGGCTGAAGACGCATCCAGCCATTTGACCAAACTAATAGAGGGACACGCCATGATTTAACAGGGACCTCAAGTCTGGCATGCTTTTGTGTGTGTGTGTTTTTTGTACTTTTATCCTTGTAAAGAGCAAATGGTGCCATCAAGGTAGAAATATGAGGGAACTCAAGTGCCGACATTTTGCCAGTTCTCACTTTTACAAGGGTTTAGGACTCTATTTAAGGGTTAAAGAGGCAATAACTAAGCTAAATCCATAAGAGTCTTATGGCCTTATGGATGATTAAACAGTAAGGAGTGATATGGGCAAAAAATAATGTATTTTCTGGCAGTGATAGGTGTCAATTTTTGATGTTTTTTCACTTGTATATATTCTAAGACTTACATATCACACGCCGTTACAAGTATGAATCGGTGAAGTAAAAAAGGTTGTGAACCCCTGATGTAAGCCATTCTGAATCTGTAAACTTGAGTTTTAGGAAACAAGAGTAGAGTTATATCCACCAGCCACAAATATTAAGCATTACTTTTGTAATCTACTTAAATGTTATCCACATACATTTAAAAATGAAGCCAATTAACACACCAGCCTCCTCATTCTGTACCCTGCCAATGCGGTTTCATACTGTAAAGAGTCATTTATTCACACTAAGTAATTAAATGCATACTGGCATGTTTTATTGTAGTAGTTAAAGGAAAAGTTCAACATTTTGGGAAATTCACTTATTTGCTTTCTTTCTGAGATTGAAATGAGATGTATATCATGTCTTTGCATTAAGCATAGAGCTTGAATCAGGGCATGTTGAGCCTAGCTTAGCATAAAAACGGGAGGCAGGGGGAAACAGCTAGCCTGGCTCTCCCCAAAGTTTAAAACTTCACCTTCTAGAACCTGTAAAGGTCACATTTGTTAACACATTATATCACATTTGTTACGTAAACAGAAATGTAAAAACTATAATTTGTGGTTTTATAGGGTCAGTTAGAAGTTGTCATTCAAAGTGCTATTGTGTTATAGTAATTATTCACAACACTGTAGGTCTTGTTCTGTGAAGCAGATACAGCCACATGATTTGCACTGCAGCTAACAGTTTTCTTGTTGCTTGAGAAAAGTGCATCATCTGCGGAGTGGAGCAAAGCAGAAAACAATGTTAGGTGAATACCATGAGTAGGAACATAGGAGCACAACAAACCTCAGTATCACACCATACTCATAGCATTTCACAGGGACATAATGTCATACAATGTTATATTCTACTACATCCCTAACATATTGAATACTTCTCTGGGTGCTGAGATTTTTGGCTTTAAAACAGAACTTTCTAGACCTTACACTACACTGTCATTTATGATTCATGGCTAGCTCATTTGTTAGCTTGTTTGGCCTCCCACTGTCACCGTGACTTCAAAGGCTTCCCAGTCCCAGTCAGGCATTGTGTGTAGTTTGGGTTAAAATTAGGAACTTCTCTAATTATCATGTATGTCTAAAGATATCTTAAAGTTTCTCTCCCTCTTTTTTCCAACAAAATCCATTTCAAAATTCATACCAGAACATATAATGGACCCTGCAGTTCTTTGGCAAATGAGGTTTCAATGTCCTTGAGATATCAGTTCTGACCTCGTCTCCTTACCCTACATATCCCTAACACTAAAAAAAATTAAAACCTGAAAACCCCTATTAAAAAGAAGTATACATTCATTGACTCGATTCATTGTGTTAATTTTTCTGATCCGTGTTGATGAATTCTCCTTTCTCTGTTTTTAGTATTTCTTATATTTATATGGCTCAACAGTCTGACATGAATGCCAGTAAAGTGAATAAAATGGAACTGAATTGAACAGAGGTAGAGGTCACTCTCACCTCACTAAATGTGCATGATTGGTGCTGAATGACTGAAATTCATTTTAATGTGGTGCAATATAATGACCTTGGAATATACAGCCTGTTTCACACACACACACGCACACACATTAAACTGAAAAATGATTTCATTGCAATGAAATGTGATGGTCTGCACACAGGAACACATTCACCTTCTTGGTTCGTCTTCTCTTTTTGTATCTTGCTTTTTTTCTATTTCTGCCAAGATGTATGGTCTTTTTTTTCCCTTCTATTTTTTTTCTTTGACACACTAATGCAACGTGAATGTGTGTGTGTGTGTGTGTGTGTGTGTGTTTTTGTGTGTTTGTGTCCAGGACCCAACCCGTGTGGTCAGCCCAGTCATTGACATCATCAACATGGACACTTTTGCCTACGTGGCAGCCTCCGCTGATCTCCGTGGAGGTATGGCGATACTTTCATCTGTCTACACTCTGAGAAATAAAAATGTCTCTAATACTCCTTTCAGAGCTCTTCATGATGAGTTCATGAACCTGTTCTCTCTGCCGTGAACCTCAAACAAGAACACTTTTTGAGGTATTTGTTTCTAGCAATGACCTTCAAGGAGCTTATTGGCTCATTTAATGCTTTTCCTTGAATATGATCTCATCTTTGTTTAATGCTGGATTCAGAAATATATATAAAAATGTCCTGACTGTATTTATGTAACTTGTAACCCCCAAATCCCCACATTTCCACCCAGGTCACTGCTGATGTTTTGAAACTCTGGAACTGCTGTTTTTTCTCACTGTAGTTTTCTTTTGATGATATCTCATTCCTCAACATAGACAAATACAAAATTTAATAAAACAAATAAAAAAATTATAAACAAGTCAGGGGACTTGTTTATAATGAAATGATACTATGGGTTTATCTTATGGCCATTAGTTGTAATTATTTCAACTTTGTTTCCGAGAAATCATATTTATTCCATCAGTTTGGTATGGCGGAGCCTGAAAATACTACAGTACCCATGAGCCTCAGCTGCTGTTGTTGGGAACAAAACACTGCACCGTAGTTCCTGAATTCATCTAAAATTGATTTAGAATCCCCAGGTGAACTGATTAAAAATGCTGAATGTATTATAATGTTTCTACAAAGCGTAATGTTTAGCTTCTGCTCACTGTTAGCTGTGCACCTGAAGAATTTTAAGTTTGGTGATTGAATGTTTCATGTCAAAATACCCCATGCCGTAGGTCATAGTTGACTTCTCTCCCGTTTTTATGTGAGAGAAACAGATATTTTTACTACTGTTCGTCTTCTGTACTGACGATTCAATACCAGCAACTGCATTCATTTTTACTATTTCTTCATATGTTTTAAATATTTCTTAATGTCTAATATAGAATGCCTGTCTCAATCTTGATGAATATGGATGGTAGACTATAAAAACGCCAGGAATAACAATGAAACTAAGTCCATCCCATTCTATTTATTCTGTCCCTGACAAATTCTGATATAATGTATTTTACAAATGTATTACAATGCTGACAATACAGCAAACCAAAAAAACAAAGAAAAACATTTCATGTCCATCCATACCTTGAAGTGCTCCCACTGTCAGTCACCTGTCATTGTCTGTGCAAACAATGAATTGTACATCCAAAACCCTGAATGCCAGAGATAGATTCTCTCACTTAAAATGTAGACAAATCTATAACAAAATCAGGTAGTGTATTTAAATGTTGGATAGCTGCCAGTTTATGCTCCTCCATCATATCGGGGGTCGGTGTCCTTGTACAGCTCTTATATGCCAGAGTCTCGTCCGTTTGAAAGTGCTAGTTCATGGCTAATTCTTTGCGCTTTGCTGAAATGCAGTCTTGAAAACTTGAAACCAGGAAACCACCAATAGCAGTGAAAGTGGATCACAGATTGATGATGTAGAGCAGAGAATCTGCTGAGGGCCTTTTCCTTTTAACTCGACAAGATTGTGCAGTTACAGATGAGCTGAAACCAAATGGCCTGATAATGCATCAATACACAGCTGTGTTTTCCACTCGTCCCTCACTTTTTCTGAAGCCAATCTCTCCTAAGAGCTTCATAGTCCCTCTCTCTTTCCATTAGCCTGTCTTATTCCAATCTTCTTCTCTTGGTAACAGCGATCCGCCAATCAATGCTGATAATAGCTCTGTCTCTCTCTCTCTCTCTCTCTTTCTCACTCACTCACTCACTCACTCACTCACTCACTCACTCACTCACTCACACACACACACACACACACACACACACACACACACACACACACACACACACACACAGGGGAATCGATGGTGATAGTTAGGCTCACAAAGGACATTTTAATTATAGCTGAAGCTGTCGCTCATAACATAAAAAAGATGGTTATAAGATGGACTTTCTGTGATCCAGACGCTCACACACACGTTGAAGTGTACAGACACACACACGTACACTCACAGATGGGGGATGGGAATGCTGTGGCAGCAACTCCTTGACTGCGTTATCAGCAAACACACACACCGACACACACGTGCACACAGATGTTTACTTGCTTGTACATCCACATATACTGAAACAGATGGTTTATTGACAAGGGATGTAAGTGATGATTCAGACAGAAATGAAACACAAAATTGTAACAATAAATATGCAATCTGTTAAGAAATATGCAAATTTAAGTCAGTAAATTTAAGTCATCGGTTGACTGATGGATCTGAATATATAAATTCCTTTTTTCCACTATGTATGCATTTTCCATAATATCATCAAAAGGAAATGTGACTCAGTATGTGTTCTCGTTAATTATTGTTATATGAATATTCTAGAGAAAGCATAACAGGATCTATATCAATCTGTACACCTTTAAGTCTACTGACGTTCCAGTCAGTCGTGGTATTTGCTTCCCTCCTCATACAGCATTGTTTTTTATTTAGTAAAGCCTTGGTACAGTACAGTATTCTCTATATAAACAGTATAATGTATATGTACGTATATTCTTTTTCTCTCTCAGGTTTTGATTGGAGTCTCCATTTTAAGTGGGAGCAGCTGTCACCTGAACAGAGAGCTCGTCGGACCGACCCGACCCAGCCAATCAAGTAACACCTGACACACACACACACACACACACAAATATACAGTGTAATGCCAATGCACATATACACACAAATGTACAATAGAGAGCGTACATATCCTGATCCCAGGGAGAGAGAGAAAGCTGAAAGCTCAAGCTGGTTTCTAACATGTAAAGTTCTTTCTCCAACTATTCACAGAATAAGTGAGGAAGTTATTCTCATGTTCAGAAAGTTCAGTAAGTAAATACATAAAAACTTGCCGGAAAAAGCTTGACGTGGGTGTTTAACCCCGATCTTCACTTCCCATTTTCAAGCTTGAGTGGAGAGTTTTAATTGCTGCTAAATCTGGTCTGAGTGTTTCTGCATGCATGTGTGTGTGTGTGTGTGTGTGTGTGTGTGTGCATACACGTGATCTATACTGTACAGACAAGCAGTTTTCAGCCATAGCCAGTCTCCATAGGGAATAGCATAGGATCTTTCATTATACTTTTATACATTCAAAACACTTTCTGTTAACAACTATATTTCTCTGCATGTATATCCAAACTATGTTTTGCATATAAAATATAAAGTATTTCAAATTAGTGGCTATAAGGAGTGTTTTAAATGGAACTATTCAATTTCTAATATTAACAGGAACTTCTGTTTATTGATTTAACACAATGTTATTTGTTGTGTAAGCTGGACTATCAACAGTCAAAACACAATAATTACACACACACTTGAGTTTATTACTAGACACAGATTTTATTTAAACAGCTATCTTCAGATTTTATTATGAGCAAGTACAATACTTCTGTAAAAATAAAAAACATATTCTATGTCTTTCTTCCTTAAGTTGTTTTCACTGTGTATAAGCTTCCATTGATTCATCCTCGCCTTTAAGCGATGTTTCGTTTTTGTACCTTTTGGCTTCTTACTGAGCCTCCGAAGTTGTGAAAGATGATATATTTTTTGGTTTGTGCCCACTAACTATTATCTTTAAGGACTTTGGAATCTCCATAGCTTAATCTTTGCTGTAACCTACCATTTATTTCAGTCAGCCAGTGATTGAAGTTATGAAGTTTATCGATTGTGTGACTGATTTATAATCTTTGCTTGTCCCCAACTCTGGCTGCTTAAAGTAGGTATAGCGAGAAGACGGTGTAGTCCCTCATTCGTCCAGAAGTGTTCTATCATAGAAAAGGTTTCAGTCGTAGTCATGATAGGTATAGCGAGCATTTGGGGAGATTTTTATATAGCAGCCACGCTAATCATTCAGCAGTGGTGCTGCGCCGCTGTTGAATGCATATAGGGGAAACGCTGAGACAGAGCTATGAGTCGCAACAGCAGCAAATAGATAGCAAGTCAAACCATTATAAATGTACCAGTCTGAACTGTCATGATGCTCCCAAATGAAGGTTTTGTAGTATAGCTATGAGGTTTCAACTGCACAGGTGTGGGTCACATTTTGAACCCCACCATCAGTTATGTCATGATAAAACATACAGTATATTTACAATGCATCAAAAATGTTTGCAATTAAGAAAAATATATGATCCATAAACATTAGTTACTGTCAATGTATTGAATGTGATATATAAAAACAATTTTTCCAAAAGGCTCTAGCACATAATTTAATACTAGAATGTGGGAGGAAAAACCCACGACCATAGACTATTACAACAAAGCATAACAATAGAAATAAACCTCATGTTTTCTGTGGCTGTGGTGGTTAATTGCAGTGCTGTGGTGACCGACCGCTGCTCAAATGACAAATGACGCAGAACCTCTTGGCGACAATAAGTAACAAATGTATCAGCCTGTTTTGAGCCTGTTATTGCTGCAGCGCCGCATGCTGGGCTGTGGCGAAAGACTTAATTCACTGAAAGTTTAACCAAAATCAAATCATCAATGCCTGACAAATCATTTGCTTTGGAGAGATGAACAAACACACAAAGGAAGGCAGATGAGCCTCTCTCTCACACACACACACACATACAGAGTTATAAATAATAAACTTTCACTCCGTTCCTTCTTCATAAGTCAGATTGGTGGCAGGAACCCAGATGGATTTACTGCTGTGCCAACTTGCCTGTCTGACTTAGTTCATGGTTGTTGTTTTTTAGTGGAGGAGTGTTGACCACTTAGAGATAGACGGGTGGTGATGTGTGGGTGTGTGGGTGTGTGTGTGTGTGTGTGTGTGTGTTATGGAGATACATGTAGAGAGATGGAGTGTAACTCGTTTATTGTGATCGTCTGTCTCTACCTGGGTGTCCTAGTGCTGCTTCTGTCTGTGTAACGTCAACCTGCGGAGGCTGGACTGAGTCACCGAGTCTGTCTGGGAACACACACACATGCACATTTGCAAACTATACTTGTGAGGACCTTCATTGACATAATGCATTCCCTAGCCTTTAACCCCAGCTATCGTACATACTGTAACTATAGCTATAAAATAAATGGAGTAGAAGCATTAAGTTGCATAAAACTGAGATGCTCAACTACAGTACAAGTACTTGAGTAAATGTATTTAGTTTCTTTCCATCACTTCCCAGATCAACATTAGCGCTGCTTGAAAAAACGCAGTCATCTGACCATGCACTGCTTTGGCCAAGCAAATATGTACAAAGGCACATTCCTGGTAGATTACTTTGTAATTCGAACACTGTTTACCTGGCGATCACCCTGACTCAGGATTAAATGTTTTTCTCCAAGAATATATTTCCAGAGTTGTAAAATCTTGTCTCATAGTATCATCAAGTGCACTGTGCATCACTGTGCAGTGTTTTGATGTCTGATAAGCCTTGAAACTCGTTTAGGTAAGATGGCCTCCGTGCACAGGCCCACACAAATATGCACCAGCCTTGTCTCATTTAATTTATTTTCCAAGTTATTTTATGCTTATTTCCGCAGTTTTCTCAGTCACTTACAAAGCACAAAGTTATACATACACACATACTTAAATTCCTTTAAACACACAAGGACAAATTGAGCTTGAAAAAGGTTTTATGTGCTTCCACCCACATACAGACACACACAGATTGCTATTTGCAGGCGGTGACGGCAGGATAGTTGTTGATGAACAGAGGGTATCTGATGACACGTACTGGCCCTCAGCTATTCACTCGTCACATTGTCCTGATCATGAATCGGTCTCTGTTTGTATGTGTGTGTGTGTGTGTGTGTGTGTGTGTGTGTGTGTGTGTTTGTGGCAGCAAACCAACCTTTACTATTCTGGAAAATACAGAGAGCAATAAATGTGGTGAAGGAGTCTTTTTACTTTTAGATGTGATTCGATTCTGGAGAAATTCAAACACAAAAGTCAGTGAGGAAAGGGCCGGGACACAGTTTACTGTTCAATAAAATTACACTACTGAGACTTTGTTACTGTATTATGCAACCAAAAACCACACACACTCTGTTTCTCCTTGACCCCTCTATCTCTCTCTCAGTTATAATTGTTTCTCTTTCTCTGTCAGGACTCCCATCATCGCAGGAGGGCTCTTTGTGATTGACAGGTCCTGGTTCAATCACCTTGGCAAATATGACACTGCCATGGACATCTGGGGCGGGGAGAACTTTGGTGAGTTGTTGGTAGTGTCTCTTATGGACATGAAGCTGACCACACTGACAAATCATTACAGAAGAAAACAGAGACATTTATTGGTTGAGATGTAGTAATTGGAATAAAGATTTAGTCTTCTCTTAAAGGAAATTTGCATCAAAGTATTTCAACAGTTATGTTCCAGTGTTACAATTTTATTTAATCTCCCCTTTCTTTTCTTTTCTCTCCTTTGAGTTTTCTCAAAATAAGTCTCACTTGGCAGACGTAGGGCGATAACATTAGAATTACATGTATTTGTAATGCAGTCATTGTTATGCAAAGTGTTTTCTGAGACAGAATCCAAAGGTTTGAATATATGGAGAGCTGTAATTGATCCTCTTTTGGCCTCTGCAACTCTGATAGTCCGGCAGTATTTTTCAGTAGTTTTCTTCATCATCCTGCCAGAGAGTAAATTAAAGTAAATTAAACTGCACAGATTTAAATTACTGGTGTTAATACTGATGCCGTACTGACACATATTTAGAAAAAAATCTCACCACGTCACCACACAGTGCATCCAAAAAAAGAAATGTTTTTAATGATTTATGCTAGTTAAACTTTTAAAACATTCTTGCACACCATAGAGTCTTTGGAGAGAGGAGTTCAAAGGACAAAGACCTCTCTAATCTAAGAAGACACCAGAAACCATGTACACTGTTAGTTAATCTATTGAAAGTCTACCAACTAAAACATCTTAACCAAATAAATATAAATATTTATGGTTTCATCTCACTTTACACTGCAATGCAATCCTCATGATATATGCTTTTTGTTTTTATATCATAATATTAATATAATTAATTGTCAATAGATGAAATAACCAGACAGGTATATCTGTTTTTGGTTAATCCAGTTACTTCATTAACAACTAACAAATTAAGGTACTTTATCACATTAATGCAAAAATCAAGCTCTTTCATTTGAAGCATTGCCTACAAAAGGTCTAATTCACCCAGTATTATTATTATTTCAGGTTTAGATACCTTGGTATAAACCGTATGGCAATATATATTTATTTGTCTCAATCAATGTTTTCTTTTTCAGTTGTTCTCAAGGATTTGTGATTATAATGTAATGACATGCTCATGCTTGTACGCAAAGCCTTAATGAGCTCAGTGCTTCCCCTTGTGTCTGATGGACGAGAAACACCCACTGCAACTGCAGTGTTTGATGCTTTACGTCTGAGCGGCTGTACTAGTGAGAATTGATCTTTTCGGTAGTAAGAATAGTTAATTTCTTCATTAAACATTATGTTCATAAACAACTAATTTGCATTAGCAGATAGTGTTGTCAGAAATGTAACGTCACCCAGTTTATGTTTTTTTAATCAACAGAATGAAGAAACCTTTATATTAATCACATCATTTGCAGATTTCATAAAACTACTATGCTACTGGCGTGATTATGTTTTTATGCGAGATTTATGTTTTTGTAGTTGTTTTTAGGCACCACTAAGTTCTTGGTTAAGGCCAGGGACAGATCATGATTTTGGTTAAATATAGAAAAAGTCGACACTCACTTGAGCAGGAGATGGGCTGGTTGACTTTTTAATACCTTAACCAAGTGCTTTAACCTTAGTTTTAGCCTAAACCTAACAAGATGTGAACACCAGTCTCTGGTGTCCACATTCTGTACTTTGTTCATCCACCCTGACCTCCTCCCTATAATTCGGAGCAGTTATAACCATGCCACACTTCCTGGACTGGGAAAAGATGTTGCCAGTGAACATAACCCAGGCAGCAGTTACAGTTCCTCCAAAACATACTGTATTTGGCAAAGCAAATCAGTTTTATACTGTAATCACATTTTGTATGAGACAGGGTTGGTTTTTTGATAGCTATCATAGGAAAGTGCACGAATGGCTCACGAACAGCTGAGTAGATAACAAAGAGGAAGGAATGATTAAGATGCTGAATTAACTGATAGGAATATAAAGGTGAATGAAGGTGAACTTTTCATTCAGCAGAAAAAAGTCTTTACAGTCTGACATCCATCCTGCAGCAACATCTGGCTCTCCTGCTGCTACCTGCCTCCAGTCATCTGAACTCTGTGTGTGTGTGTGTGTGTGTGTGTGTGTGTGTGTGTGTGTGTGCGTGTGTGTGTGTGTGTGTGTGTGTGTGTGTGTGCGCACGCTCAGTAATAGAGTGTTGCTGCTGTCAGTTTGCTGAGTGCTGTACTGGTGCTTTTCTCAGATCAATGAAAGACTGTTAGCCTGTCTTTCCTCTCTCTCTCTCTCCAACATGCACACACACACACACACACACACACTCATTTGCTCTCTGTCATGTTTATGTCAGTCTCACAGGCTCTGTGTCAGTATTTCAGTATCTCGCTGACTTTCCTTGTTCTCCTTTGTAGTCTCTGGTGTTTCATCTTTACTTCCATCTCTCCTCTTCCTCATCAAACCTAGTCCATGCTCTCATTTTCACTTCCCATTCTCTCTCTCTCTCTCCCTCGCAGTCACTGTAAAACTTTGTAAACTTCTCAGCATCTCGTTCTTTGGGGAAACTCTGTTCTTTCTCTCTTTCTCTCCTCTGAGCTCACAGACAGACACCAGCTTTAACGCTTACCACACACACACACACACACACACACACACGATGAAGTGAACTAACGTGAAGTTAGTTGTGTCTTTTATTTGTACTGCTGTGCTCACATGGGAGAATGAGCACAGTATAAGCAGGTCAAATGAACACACACGCAGTGCATGTCGACTAATGCACACGCATGCACATAGTAACACAACACACATACACGTTCTCACACACACACTGAATCAGACAAACAAATCATAGTCCGTCAGCGGATCATCAAATATTCAGAGAGGTTTGGCCCACTTAGCCGTGATGTGCAGGATAGAAAACTAACGAGGAGACACAGAACAAAAAAGGCAAAACCTTAAATAAACAACAATCCTGGTTACACACAGAGAGAGCTGGTAAAGTTACACAGTTACCATGAATAATCTGATGTTAAACATCTTAAGTAAGTTTATTTATATTGTACTTTTCAAGGACAGAACGTCACCAAAGTGCATCATAATAAAAATATGGCAACAGACATAAAATACAGACTGAAGAAGAGTTACACACAAACACATGTTACGCATCTATTCTTCAAACGGTGTCAGTGATGGGTATTGTTTAGACATTTGTCATTTTGTTGGACTAAGAAAAGAAACAAAAATATGTTACAGTCATTTGTTATAAGTGACAGATATTTTTTGATACTTCTTGGTAAAAAGGAACATTCAATTCAATATTTATTTATATAGCCCAATATCACAAATCACAAATTTGCTTCAGGGGGCTTTACAATCTGTACAGCATACGACACCCTCTGTGCTCAGACCCTCGATTCGAATAAGGAAAAACTCGACCCAAAAAACTCTTAACAGGGAAAAAATGGAAGAAACCTCAGGAAGAGCAACAGAGGAGGGATCCCTCTCCCAGGACAGACAGACATGTCGTGGGTAGACCAACATAGTAAAGTTACAGCATGGACAATCATGATGACAAAATTATAAATAACTGATAATGACTACATTTGGGGTAAACAAAGACATTCTTATACCAAACTGCAATAGAAATGTTCTGTTGTTTTAGGCAACCTTTCTCCCTGCATGAAATTATTTTGGCACAATGACTACATTCTGCTGTTAGAATGCTGTCTTTTATGAAGCTAAAGCCCCATTCGGACAGGATTAACATTACAGGGGGAGGTCGGGAATGACATATTCAATAAATCAAATGCTCTGAGAAAAAAAAAAGAAACATTCGGTATCTGTGGCTATCGCAGGTCTGTAATAAGCCTGAATTAAATGACTGGCTGGCCTACCTGCCTGTCTACCTACCTACCTACCTGCACTCTGCCCAGCCACTCATTGCACATGAAAATGTATTTTGGAGGAGTGGCTTTGGAGGGAGGCCTGAAGGGTGGGGGTGGGATTATTTTGGTTGGATACTTTCAAATCCGTTACCTACACTAGCTTTAAAGGGGAGGCGAAGATACTACCTGAGGTGAATTTGAGTCAAAGTCGTACTCTTTATCTGAGTCATAACTCAAAGACATGAGACACATATTGATATCACTCAGTGTGACTTGCACTTTCTGAGGATATAATTATCTCCATCGCTAATAAATGTCTGTAAATCCGCTTAGAAATCATAGCAAAAAGACACTTCAGAACTTGCCTGAGAATCATCACATTTTTTGTTTTCTTCAGTATAAAGTTATCCAGTGAGAGTTTTCTGTACATCCATGGGTACATTGCAGACAGGAACTGCTAGTGTTTGCTCTGGTCCTCCCTATTATAAAAATGACAAGGCATCGGAAACCGATGTTGGAGTTTGAAGTTGGTACAGCATATTTCTCGATGAATCCCTTGAGAAAATGCACGCCCGAAGATCCATCTCCCAGCAAACCTAAACAGAATATGCTGGTATTGAAAATGAATGGATAGATGGATATCAAGTATATAAACAGGGTTATCTTTTGTACTTCAATAGCTAAATTAAGACCAACACAGGAATATCCTTTTACTCTTTATAATTAAGCCAAAACACTGGAAAAGGATGCAGTGAAATATGACACTTATAATAGCTTCAAGTATGAATATGCAGAAAATGTAGAAGGTCATTTGTGTGTGTGTGGTTTGTGCAGAGATCTCGTTCAGGGTGTGGCAGTGTGGCGGCAGTCTGGAGATCCTGCCTTGCAGCAGAGTGGGTCACGTCTTCAGAAAGAAACACCCGTACGTCTTCCCTGAGGGTAACGCCAACACATACATCAAGTAAGTCTCTGAATGAGTTTTGACTGGTAATAATGTCAGAATTTCCATTTTAGGGGTATTTTTTTATGGACGAAGACTGAATCTGATATCTGTTTGAGATTTCAGAGGGCTCCTTGATTTCTGCCAATTTAAAGCACACAGAAAAGGTCAACTCCAGCAACACTTGTAGTACAAAGGACAACTTCACTGGAGACCATCATGTTTCGGCTCGGGGCCTTCATCAGGGTCCGGATGAAGCCTTGTGGCCTGTGTGGTCAGTGTTGCTGGAGTTTTGACCTCTTAGATTTTTGGTGTCAAAAATCACCAAAATATTTGACAATACACCCTAAACCAGCAGAATGATGTGTGATTTATTTCAGAATTTTCTCACCAACATTTTGACTGTTGTAAGCATGTTAAGTTTAAACAGACAAAAAATCTGCAGTCTGGCTCATGTGATGTCATTGCCTCAACTTGTGAGAAGGTGTGTTGAAAACACTCTATCTACTCCTGTACTGATAGTGGTACAAACTTCGTTTCATCGTCAAATCGTACATATTTTCCATGAGATGTATGCTGATACTTTTCTTTATTTTCAATGGTTTTAGATAATTTTTTAAAGTATTAAAATTTTTAAAGGGAATTCTATTTGAGCAGTGTTTGAAAGCTTAAATCTCAAAAACTACAAGTGCTAAAGCATTAATTCTTTATGGACAGCTGCCCCATGTGAAAATGCTTAACATATTAAATCATGGTATCCATAGCGCCACCATGTGGTCAATTATTATGTGTTTTATGTTTTGGCTAATAAGTCATGAACAGTGAGGTGGGGAAATCAATATTTGCGCGGTGTGTTCCTTGGATGAAGCCGATTCGATTTTGGATGTTTTGGTAAAAACATTTTCTGGTTCTTTTGGCACATATTTCATCTAATCTTCACCAAACTTTGGACATACCATGTTTGCATGATCCCGAACAATACTTCTTAAGTTTGTTTTTGGGTATCACTCACCGTTTGTCTGTAATTCGTCACCAAACTTTTGAAGGCGTGGCCTGATGCACTTAATGGGCCAATGCTTCAATGCTAAATTGGACTGCAACCAGATTTGGGAATGATGTACATACAGCCACATTGCACAAGTGTGTAACATGTTATAGAATTCTACCCACAGGGGGCACTACAGTAACATTAAAACATGATATTTCTACAATTCTGTTGGCGTCAAAAAAAATGAAACTTGGTAAACAAGTTCTCCATGAGCATGTGTATGACATATAAGCATGGCACCAATAGCCCCACCTTGTGGCCATTAGTAAAACACCACCATATTACTTATTAACAGTTGTATCTCTTTAGTGTAATATTCCATGGTGTCCAAATTCAGCAAAGTTGTATAGATGGGGATGCTGAACAAGTCTGTAGCGTTTGATAGAATTTCGCCTGTAGGTGGCGCTAAAAGATTTGAAAAACTGCTGCTGAAGCAGCCGCGGCTGGGAGCAATGGAAGCAGCAGCCAACAACTTCCAGCTCTCACACGCTATTTCTCAAGAATTTGCACATTCTAGTTCTCATTTGGATTTTATTTAGTCGTAAACATGCTTGATTTTCTATGACTGAAATCTTGACTGTCAACTTCATGTAATTACAAAAAAAATAATTAATAGTTAAATGAAAATGGAGAGCAAATGTTAAAAATAGTGTGGTGTGGCCAGAGTGAGAACTATTTTCTGTACTGTCAGTATATGTGAGGTATCTAGTCTTTTTAGGTTTCAATAATCTTGTGGTTCCCATATTCATATTACTGACCTACTAGCTGACTTTGCTACCTAAATGAACTCCTGATTGACTAACTTTAGTACCAAACTAATTACTTCCTAAAATCATTTAGTGTGCACTTACTCACTAACCTACCTAACGAATAACCCACTAACTTTCCTGCTGACTGATTCACTGTTTTACTGACATAACACACAGGAAACAGACGTGCAGCATTTGCACTCTGAGCTGTGTGTCGCAGCCACTGATCGCTGTTCACATTGTTAAAGTGGATTTACAGCTGCCTGGGAGCCTTTGAGCTGCAAGTACAATATTATCCTATTAGCATAAGCTGTATTCTGTTCTCGGCCCCTTTCTAACAGTTCAAACAGAAAGATGTTTACAGGCAGTCCAATAATCCATTAACAGGACTAATGTGCTCAGACTGCATGTGAATTGATCTCATATAAATAGATTAATCAAGGCTACAATAAAGATGCTGGTTCCATTCAGATTACAAAATGGAGTGTACTTTCAACGTTATTACATGGTGTATTATCTTGAGTTTTTCCTTGTACAGATAGGATATCCAAATCCAGATTACGTGGTAATGCCAGGTGTAAATGGGGTTGCAATGCGAGCCAGACCACCTCCAGATCACATTCTAATAGTGATGTGTTCTGCATTCATTTACAACTTACGTTAAGATATCCAGATGCACAATAGTCCTCCCAGGGCAGCTCAGTGCTAGAGCATGGTAGAGAACATGAACTAGTTCATTTTTTGGCACTATGAACTTAGTTCAAAATTCAAATTGTGAACTATGAATGTGAACTAGTTCATTTTAATCAGCATGAACTGAACTTTGAGCCAGCTCTTGTGAAGTGTGAACTTGCACAACACTGGTCATCGACCACCGAGCCACAACCATGTTTATACCAGGTGTAAATCCTGCCTATTGCTGTATCTCTCATTCAGTTCAGTTCAACTCAGTGCACTTTATTCACCCACACTGCACGAACAGTGAAGCACATTTTCTCTATCTCCTGTCCCCATTTACTCTTTTTTCTCTTATTCTCTTTTTCTCTCTCTGAAGTAATTAGCTATTAGCTGAGTTTCTCTGAGCTGTGAACTATCTCATTGAAATGACAGAAACCCTCCATTACATGCATTACACACACTGACTGTGGCGGTTTAATGAAAGGGGAAGAGAGAGAGAGGATATGGGATGCTTGTAGGCGTATAAACATAAATACGTGTCACACACAGGCTTACAATTAAAAAAATCACACAAACACACACACACACAAGGTCACAGCAGCAGGTCTCGGCGAGGGAGGAAACAGCATAATCTTTGTAATCGAATTATTAAGCAGCTCTTTTTAGTTAGCATATTCATAACCCAGACTGCCAGCGCCGAGCCTCCAGCTAATTAACCGGCAGAGCAACATGCGAGCAGACAACAGCAGCTTTGTTTGGGAGATCGGCGTTGATCACAAACATCAGGCCATCGTGATACGAATAAAAGCCATCATATTCCGCACTGAACAGATGTTGCCTCAGTAACGGCCAACAGGGAACGAAATGAGCAACTAAACAGCTCTACTGAAACAACAAAAGTCTCACTATTGGTGTGGATTAGCTAGTTGACACAAAACAATAAGTTTATATGAGCCATTTGGCTGAGGCTCCAAAGTGCTGTTCAGCAGCGGGAGCCCTACTTTTGGGAACTGAACCCCTCAAACCTGACAGCATTAGTGCTTTGCTCCGCCCATTAAGCCACAAAGGAAACCCACCTTCCAACCCTTGCAGTGTTAATGCCTTGCTCACATGCTGAGGTTCATGAATTACTGAACTGTTAAAGGAATAATCCACCAGATAAATCATCAGTCTGTAGAGCTCAGTGGATCCCACGAGTTATTTTGTGATGGAGTGCTGCAATTTAGCTTTCTGTGAACTCACTCTCCCTGTGTTCTACTTCAGTTTGTCATTCACAATGTTTCCCAGAATACCTTTCATTACATGCCTAGACTTGATATTGGCCTTTCTGTGGATATTCAATCCACAATTAAAAAAAACAACAAGTTTTCAATATTAAAGACACTGAACACTGGGAGCCTGCTGATGTCTGTTTTTGTTTGTTCCCTTCCCTCCTCCTTCCTGCAGTCTGTCCTCCATTTCACTATGGTTAAAATATCAGCTGGGTCAGAATCAGAAACAAACTCCACACTGTTGATGGAGGAGAGGACAGACCTTACTCACATTAAGGGAGTGTTGCATATATAATTAGTTTTCTCATTTAAACATTTAAATATCATCCCCAAACATCTATGGCGCAGGAGTTGGGTTTCTGTATTTGTGCTGAAGCTGTCCTGTTTGCATTCATACTGCGTGGAGACCTTATGTGACGAATTATCCCTCTGCCCCAAACTGCGTTTTGTCAAGCATATTCACACCTGAATTATGACATCCCCTAAAATCACTGATGCTTCATATAGTGATGAATTGTTCCCCATGTTTTGATTAGGCAAAACAAAATATGAAGCGTGTTCAATGGCTGTTTAATGTTAAAGAAACATGCCAATAGTTGTGCATGTTTTAATCCAATAACTACAAATACATACATATGTATGATTCTGCAAGCAATTGTATAAAGCGTACTGTAAGGTTGATTTATTTCCTGCTTTCAAGACAGCTATTGGTTTTAGTTCATTTTCTTCATTTCACAATTGCAAGCAGAGACTTAGAGGTTTTTATTGCCAAAGAATTAGTAACATTGTAACATGCAATAAATGTCACAAAAGTCACATTAATCTACTTCAGGAAAATCATTTTGAATTACTGTCTGTCTTCTGGATGTAAATGTTTTCACCAGTGCCCTTGATCATTCTTCCAAGAAGAATTTTCAGAGTAGCTGCTACCGCCATTACTGAGTTTCAACCCAAGTATGGCATAAAGCAAATAAAGCAGGAAATTAGATTGCAAGGTACCATGGTCATAGCTCTGTGTGTGTTTGTGTGTGTGCGGTTACAGGAACACACGACGCACAGCTGAGGTGTGGATGGATGACTTCCGTCTCTTTTACTACTCTGCTCGCCCTGCAGCACGGGGAAAATCCTACGGAGAGTACGAACACACACACACAATTGACACACACTTGCTATTCATAATAGGATTAGGAATGGCAATGTCATCTTCTTGTGCCACAGCCAGAAAAACAGCAACAGAAAATTTGACAAATTGCCCCATTTATTGATTTGCAGCAGTGCCCACAATGAACTAACCTAACCAGAGATACTAAAAGAGTTGAATACAGAACCATAATTAAATCCCTGGACATTTACCTTAATCTTAAAGAGTAACTTAACACCCCCTGCAAATCTTGTTTTTGCTGACCACCAATAGTTTAACTTGCTGCAGTGATTTACAGATGTACTCAAAGACCCCGTGACATCACTGTTGGGGGTGGTTACAGGTGAAACAGGCTTGAAACTTTAAACCACAGAGGGGATTGAAACACTGCGTTTCAGCCTGGTGTTTTTCTCTTTAAATAATAAATAAATAAATAAATAAAGGTTTACCTTGGACCAGTGTTTTGTCCCCAAATAGGAGGCGAGTCCCCACAATGTCATTAACACAAGACTCCCACAAACACAACAGGAACAGACATTAAAGCCCACAGCTGTGCTTAAATGTCAGTGTTTATCTTTCAGACACAGGTAAACACTGACATTTAAACACAGCTTTAAGGTTTTACCTGCCTTTTTACATCACACACTTACTTTATTATTCGCCCAGGTTGTACGTTACTTTTTCATTATCTGTGTCAATTTTGTTATGTCTTTAGATATTTTATGACTACTTCTTCTGGTGTGAGTCTGACTATCTGATTATCTGGCTGCTTTTCTCTTTATCTGACTGACTGCTTTTGTGTGTGTATTTGTGTGTGTGTCACCAGTATCCGAGGCAGAGTGGAACTTCGCAAGAAGCTCAAGTGCAAATCCTTTAAGTGGTACTTGGACAACGTCTACCCAGAGCTCAAGTAAGAGTGTGTTTGTGTGTGTCTTTGAACTTATCTGTCCAGGGAAAGAAAGCTTCTCCTGAGCATGCAGGAGGAGGAATTTCAAGACTGACAACAAAACTGGCTTCATTACTGCCTGGTACATTTTAAAAATAAGGTTTCTTAATAAGATTTCTTATTTTTAAGTTTCTGTGTTATGTTTGTTTGTTTTTAACTTTTAAAGGAGAATGCTAATGATTTTACACATAAAGGTCAGTTTATTCATCATGGGGAGTACTACCCAGCCTGTGAAAACCATTGTACGTACAATTGTGGCTCTGGAAGAGCTTTGTCAAGTCTGAGAAAATAACGCCTTTTAACGTTAACGAAAGCCAGCGTAATGAACTGGAACCATGGAGTTTGAAAGATATGACACAATCAAGGTTTTGCAGATTGACAATTATCAAGGCCTATAAGTCAGGATATCTCAGCCTCTGCTGCTTTGAGTTTGAATATTCTGTGTTAAATCCGCCTCTTGGCTCTGTCCCCCAACGTTAGTACCTTCAGCTTTCACAGGGACCCCAAAATAAAACTAGCTATTATAAAAGATGATAGCCGACAATACAAGCGGTTCAGACGGGAGCTTTTAGGTTTAATTACAAATCTGTGGCTAGCTGAATTTGTAGATTTTTATGGTGCGGTCAGAACCTATTTTGTCTGGCAAAATGTACTCATATTTTGAGGCAAAAAGCACACTGGACAGGTAATAGCGTGGGCATGGTTGTAAGCATAAACTGCAGGAGTTAGCACAACTTGCAAGCTAACAACACCATTCTACAACAAGTTGTAAATTATACAGCTTTTTATCAAACACTGTGCACCTGTGCAATGCTTTGTTGTCTACGAATGTGGCCCACAATGCACATCCTGTTTTTTTTTAATCTGTCAAAATTCATGTCCACATTAAGTGTATATCCACCTTGAACCGCACACACTTGCGCACGCGCACACACAGCCCAGCTTTATGTCTTTTTGAACACCTCATTCAGTCTCTTTGTGTTAAATGCCTCCCTCCGTCCTGATTGGCTGAGCTCCCAGGGGCCCAGGTTCCTCAAACTGACTGGTCAATCTGAACACACACACACACACTCACACACTTACAATACACACACTCACACACAAACACACAATGACACTTCATAAGATTACAAGCCCTGGCAGTGACTCTTTCATATACATACAGTACACACATATAGTACTTACATGCATACAAACATGCCAATACAAATACCTATAAGACACACAAGCACTCTCATTTAAACGCTTCCTCTCTCTTATACACACACTTCAACACACACACACACACACACACACACTTAAATACCCATTTATCCACTGGAGGCTGGTGTTAATCCCCCAGAATGGAATTAACAGGCTTGCTCTCAAGGGAAGACAGACCTGACCCTTAAAACGCAGAATAACCTTTAACGGGTTATTAAAACAGAGAGAGATAGCAGATTGAATTAATGCTACAGGGCTTAAGCCCGAGTTTATAGCGCATCCGAGAATTTAACAAGAAAGACTGAGAAAGTTTATCAAAGAAGAATATTGGGAAGAAACTTTCTGAAGTAATGAGTTTAGAGAATCATAGCCTTCAGCAGATTTGTTAAAGGTGCAGCAAGTCATTTTTGAAAGCACTGATAAATCACTGTCAAAGTAGCTATGATATCTTGATGTTGTTAATGAGACCATGGTGGGTATGATTGGGGTCTTCTGTCTCATCTCAGTGAAGCTGTTAGTGTATCTTAAAAGTAAGACAATATATCCTCTAAACCCTGTTGATTCCACATTTGGGTAAATGTGGTTTTGGAGATTAAAGGGTCAATTCACTCAAATAAAATAAAAAACAACTAATTCTAACTTACCTCTAGTGATGTCTAGTTATGCAGTTTTGGTGTTATTTGGGATTTATAATATCTGTCCCTCCAATACTATGGACCCCTTAACTCTATGAATTCTGTGTTGTGTTTTCTCTATCAGGGTCCCAGACGACTCTGACTCTCAGTCCGGGGTGATCAGGCAGCGACAGAACTGTCTGGAGTCTCGGAGGGTGGAGGGCCAGGAGCTACCCGTCCTCACCCTGGCTCCCTGCATAGAAACAGAAGGGGTCCCCGCCATCAACCAGGTGGGTCAACCAGGAGTTTGAAAGACAGTGACAGGAAATATTGTAGCTCTCCCCACTGTGAACTGGTAGGAAAAAGATGAATCGGGGATACAGTGAAGGGTGAAGACATCTTAAGACTATAGTTTACAAGTCTTTTACAGGTCGTCAGATCAGCTGATGTGAAATCATAAACATCAGGGGTTTTTACAGTACAATACAGCAGCTGGATAAACTGTCTTAGTTACACTTTCTGTGTTATGTAAAACCACTATGTGTATCATAGCATCTCATCTCATTTCCTTCAGTAGTAGTGTGAAATGGTGTCTGTAGCGGTTTGGTTTTTTTGACACTACCACTGGGGGTTGCCAAAGCTGGAATTAATATTCTACACATAGTGTCTTTCAAAGAAATCCTCAACAAAATACATATTCAATGCATTCAAAACAGGTTTGGCTCCCAAATTGGCCTTGCTTCTTCACTGGTATAGTAAGTATGTATTTCTAAAAGGGAAATAATGTCAAAAAATGACAATTTTGAAAATGTCTTCCTGACCATACAAATCTGAACGGAATAAATTGTTCATGATGTTTTAGATTATTTCAAATTGCTAATAACAACATAAATAAAATGTTGTGATAAAAGAAGTGTTCCTTCATTAACAATTATGGAAAATGTATTTTTTGGAGGATGAATAGTGTTTTCTTTTTCCTCAACTTCAAGCTCCAATGTGTAGCATATAAAAATGTCTGACTTTGGTGACTTCTAAATGGTAATCTTATTTTTTGCCAACAAAACATTTGCCATCAGCATCATGTGAAAGTTTTTCTACGCATTGTGGCTTTTATCTGACTCTGGCTATACTGAGAAGCAGGAAGTGTGGATGTGTAGTAGTGGGTTGCTGGAAACAACAGTTGTTATCCATTAAGATTGATGAGGAAATATTGCTCATCCCACCTCTCTCTCTCTCTCTCTCTCTCTCACTCTGAAGTCATTGGTCATTAGTAGATGTAAACAAGATTACTGTAAGAGAGAGTCATCAAACTAAAATATAATAAGGTTACAGCAGAAGTGTGTGTGAAACCTAGTTGTACACCCTAGAAGGGGTTGTGTGTGTGAGTGATTGACAGGCAGGGTTCTTTGTGTATATGATATCATGTTTTTACACTTATATAATGAAAAAAGACTCTAAAATCAAAATGTTCTATTTCATTTTTGTTTTTCAAAATGACCAGAAACAGTGGTCCACACTTGGTCAGTGTAGAATGATAGTCCAATGTTGGTAATATAGGAGTGTGTGTGTGTGTCTCAGCCATAATTAATACCCTTAGGATTCTCATTATTCCGTGTTTAGAGTGAGTGTGGAGGCTGTGATCTGCTCTAACAAGCCGCCTTGCAGAGAGCGAACATGTCAGCGGCTGAAATGCCTGAAGGCTGGAGAGGCCAGCCTGTGACTAAAAGGTTGCTGGTTCAAATCCCTGAACTCACAGGGAAAACCACTGACGTGTGTGTGTTTGTGTGAGAAACACTCCCTTACCAACTACTGTAGAGAAGCCCTGAGGAAAGGCTCTTAATCCCTGTTTGTTCATGTTCAGAAGTCTGGTTTGATCTGAGCGGCTCCCAGGTGGGAATGTTTTTTCATGTTCAGAATTAAATTCATTTTTCTCTGTCAGTTTCTTCCTTGAAAAGTGAAAAAACAGGTTTTCCCACTGGTGTTTGCAAATATCCTTAGCCAGTCTAATTGAAAGAAGAAATGCACATTAAAGGAAAATTATTTTTCTTTACATTCTTAGTGTCTTACAGTTTTGGCCATGATTTCTATCAAGTTATGATTATAATTAACCAAGTTAATTGCTGAGAACAAATGAGAAAACTAAAACAGAGTCTAACAGAGCAGGCACATAGTGCTGTTAAGACTGTCCTCACCAGGAAATAGACAGCATTCATCTTTTTTTGACCTATGTTTATTTTTTCCTGACAAGGGCCTCTTGTCGAATATATCGACCATCCTTTCTCTGAAGCAAAAGTGAAAGGAGCATGATGTTTTTTACATAGAGGCTAAACCATTTTGCCAGGGTTGGTGGGGCGCACACAGTGTCTGATTTTGACACAAGAGGTGGATGTTCGCATCACGTTACCTACCTACAGTCAGTGTTTCTTTTAACCGTTCCCATGGTCTTTCATGAACCTTAGCCAAGTAGTTTTAGTTGTCTAAACTTAACCAAATCCTAACCATTGAGGTGACAGATCAGACAACGCTCATATGAGCAATTTTCGTAACCCTCAAATGGGTTGTTTTGGAATGCGCTGACAACAATGTTTCAGGTCAGTTTAGGAATGAGGACTTATCGAAGCTGTCAGATGTTCATACAGGTTGTTAATAAACTACCGGTCAAGAGGAGAGTAGTTTTAGTAGAAGAGTCAAACTGTTAATGAATTAAATCAAATCAATAGGGTTTGTTAATCAGTGAAGGATGCACTATTGTAATGGGAATTTTGGGAATTACCCATTAGATTTTTTAAGTATTAATTGTGTTATTATAATGTATAGTGTAATTATTTTATAAGATTTTGTTTGTTTGAACTGCTGTGTTAAACTGTTAACTGACATGTTAATGGTTAGATTTACCTGCCTGCCTCTACATTAAGGACTAGAGGACCGCAATGGAAATAAGTTGTCATTTTCGTCAACCTTATTGTGTTATCCTCAACAATTAATGTGCGACCTGTATTTCCTGCATCGTGTACATTTGTGTTAATAGTAAAAAATGTCACTAACTAACTTAAGCCATATTATCTAAACCATATATTTGGAGGTGAAAGCTAAAGTTAGAACACCCAAAATGGCAGTTATAATAATAATAATCATCATCATCATCATCATCATCATCATCATCATCATCATCATCATCATCATCATAAGTACATTATAATCCCTCACTGCATAAAACAAATGTGTGCGTAGAACTACAGTAATTACAGTTGGTCAAAGTTGAACCATGAACCTGATCAGCATGTTCGAAAGTATGTTTATTTGAGTAATAATTAAAATCTTTAAATCTTCAAAGCAAATTTGGTAAAACTAGGGATTGTTGGACTCCATTGGTGCATCCCAATTGTTGGGATGCATAAAACACTTTATAGCTTCATAGAGACCATATTGATCATATTAAGGCATTTCTAGTAGCTACAATAGAGTCTAATAGCAGAACATGGGTAAGTGATCTGAAACATCCACTGTAAACATAACTATTCTGGTTTTAGTCTCTCAGAAACAAAGACAGGATTTCTTTAAAGCTGCCATTTTGTACCACATACAGGGAGAAATCAATAGCAGAAGCAGAAAGACCAATTTGTAAACCCACAGCAGCAGAAAACCGACCCGAATGCTTGTAATGTCAGTCATCTCAGATTCAAATGTATTCTACTGTTCTATTAATGGGAAGTTTCACATAATTTAAGGGTGACAGCTGCATATAACAGAGCACAAACATAAGATGAAGGAGCAGGAGAGTGACGGGCATGAAATGCGACCCACTGAGCCACAAAAACATCATTCTGAACACAATTTGGCCCAAATGTAATGAGTGCAAAAGCATGACGTGGTTGTATCGTTTCTACTGCTGGCTGTGAATGTGAGCAAGATTACGAGGCAGCTCGGTCAACTTTCTCAGAAAAATAAAGCTTACGTTCACATCTTTGTAGACAGGGCCTCAGGTGTCAACGTTATTTTGAGCCAAGTGCATTTTGTTTTTAACCTTTATTCATCCAGGGAACACTTCTGCTGAGCACGCAGGCTGTGTTTCAGCACTGACCTGCATCATGTTTAACTACACAAACACTGAGCATGTTTACTTGCAAACCAATAACTCTGATTACACTAAGTGACTAACATTTCCTCATTCTTTTAATAGACTTGTTTACATCATGTATTCACTTAACATTTGGTCTATCCCTCATCACTCCATTTGGTCTTGTAGTTTGGTTTAGAAATACAATACTGAAGCTTGATGTGTCTGAATAAGATAAGATAGGATAAGACCTTTTCTACCCCCTGGGAAATATTACAACAGCACAAGAGGGGAGATAGATAGGAAGTAGGAATAGGATACAGATACGCAGAAAAAAATAAAACATATACAAAAAGAAAAACAAAATTAATCAAAGTTAAACAGCCATACAGAGCCATACAGAGCAAAAGTAAATTTGTCTGAATTCTGTTTATAATCATGTATATAAGAAGTGCATAATATGTATATATCTATGTGAATATAAAAAGTAAGAAATATAATTATACTAATAAAATATCCCCATTAAAAAATGGGATAAATGATATAGAATATATTGAGATAATATGATATAGTATCATGCAGTAAGATAAGTGTTGTCGTTATGGTGTAATTCTACTGCTACAACAAATAATAGTAATAATGTTGATAATAAAAAATATTAACAGCCTAGACAGAGTTAAAATTGAAAAAGGAACCAAACAAAAACATTCACATTAGCACATATTTGAACATAACAAACTGATTATGTTTCTCAAAATGTGTTTCCATGACGGCTTCAGTAGTGAGGTTACTCCCTCACTACTGAAGTGTGCATGTAAACGTACCAACTGAACCCTGGGAGGCTCCAGCAGAGAAGATATATTGAGCTACAACACCAATTAACCTCCAATGTCATTCTCTTTACAACAGTTCAATAAATCAATCATACGGTGAAATATACCCTGCAGCGTTGAGTTATTCAAGATAAAACTCCATACATCAAGGAGCTGCTTTGAAAATACCTCCCACTGTCCCTTCACCAACCAACTCTCACCCTACATTACTTCATATGGGCCAATGAGCAGGCTTATAGCAGTATGATAATAGTAATAACTTACTAAAGATGTATTGATATGTCCCTCTAAATGCAGGATAAAAAACTAGTTATGTAATAATTGTTGTTTATTTCCTTTAAACAAATCACTAATCATTATAAGCTAAAATTACTAGTTGTCGATCAACAGAAAATTAACAGTTGCTATTTTGATAATGGGTTAGTCCATTAAGTTGTTCATCACAGGCCGAACATTTTTCTGGTGATATCCAGTGGTGAAGGACGTATTCAGATCCTTTACGCATGTAAAAATAGCAACACTGCAATATAAAAATAGTCTATTGCAAGTCCTGCATTGAAAATGTCGTCGTAAAAGTGCTCAGAATTCAGAAAAGCGAGTGTTATACTAATATATATTACGTTATGGGATTATTATTACTGATGCATGAATGTGTAGGTAGCATTTTACATAGTCGAGTTGGAGCTAATTTAAACAGTTGTTTATACTGTTGAGTAGTTCAGTCTATAACAGTGCATCATAATGTATGATCTCATCATGTGTTTTGTAAAATCTTAATCTGTAAAGTTACTAGTAACTAAAGCTGTCAAATAAATGTACTGGAGTAAAAAGTACAGCAATTCCCTCTGAATTGCAGGACCTCAAATTTGTACTTAGGTATTGTACTTGAAATGTGACATTTCTATGGCTTTTCTGTGTTTCATATCATTGCAAATTTGATATGTTTGAGTTTGTCAGACAAAATGAACAAATTAGACAATAATGAATATGATCATTTGTCACAGCACTATTAATCTCTAATAATGTAGTAATATTGAATATTAATAATAACATGGCAATAATTGAAATGATAAACCTAATAGTTGGTGTTGCTATTATATATTTTATGAAAAAATTCCAGTGTGTGCACATGTTTTTGTTCTAGATATGTCAAGATGTGAATCACTTTCGTGTGACCAACTGTCTGTGGGACTGTCTGTCCCCGCAGGGTGTGGCAAGCCCTTAAAACGCACGCACACACACACACACACACAAATGGTGGACAGGTTGCATTAACTATGGATTCTGCTAGCTACTATAATAACCCTGACCTAGTTACACATTCTGTATGTGTGTGTGTGTGTGTGTATGTTTGTTTGTTTCTCCTCTGAGCTCTTAATTTTCTTTCCTAACACGTCTTTCTCCTTCATGATCATTAATATATCAGGGTGGTGTTACTTTGAACCTTGACCTCCTTAGTATTTGCTGCCTGTAATAATGTGTTTGTGTGTGTGTGTGTGTGTGTGTGTGTGTGTGTGTGCGCGTGTGTGTGTGTTACATGTTTGACTGCCAGAGTGTTCATGAATACACATCAGCACTTCTGCTACTACCACAGCACTGTGTCTGTGTGACTTTGAATATTTTAGAGGCTACATCTCTGTATGTATTGTATTTTCTACATTATAACA
This sequence comes from Siniperca chuatsi, assembly GCF_020085105.1. Lineage (NCBI taxonomy): Eukaryota > Metazoa > Chordata > Actinopteri > Centrarchiformes > Sinipercidae > Siniperca > Siniperca chuatsi. Next base: position 24,892,092 of record NC_058057.1, read on the forward strand.
GATCAGCACATTATAGCATAGCTGCCCTATGCAGCAGCCAGTGTACATGCATACTATACCATGTATTTTTTTCTCCTTTTCTTTTGGAAATGTGTTATGTGCAACAGCTCAACAGTTAAAATCTATTATCTGTTTTCCTTAATTACTCTTCTCCATATTGTTCTTTTCCCTCTTTATCTATGTCTATCAGGGCTCTACAGTGCAAGCATTTTGTGAAAATGAGTGTGCCAAAATGAAATATTAATTGGGCACACCGGTGCGAGTGAATTCTGACTAGAGAGGCCGCCCTGAAACCCGGTTCTGAATTGGAACCGGTTCTAAATTATTTAGAAGGTTGGTTCTTTTATCGGTACTTGAAGAAACCAGGGAGTGAGATTAACCGAGCGGAAAATATGATTTTGCTGTAATTTATGATTGCGCATGCAGCCTCTCCTCTCTGCATTTCTCTCTGCCGGTGTTTGCTCGATGGCGGGGCTGAGCTCCTCCACCACAGATAATGGAAGATAACGTTTTGCTCGTGTTTGACGAAAACTATGTTAGTTACAGTACATGCGAGTAAAAAGCCAGTAAGAGTAATTTATCACTGCTTTGCCCGCTGCTCCCATGAGGTAAAAGAAGCATCCATCTGTAGCAGTACAATTGTGTGTTTTTGTAGTTCCGACAACTCCGACAGAGTGAGGGGTCTTCTTTAGTAAAACCATCAGCTGATCGCGTCGTGTCAATTCCAGGAGTCTCCCAGTTCAAATTTCATTCATATCATGTCGATAAATTAAGCGAATCAACTTTTTTTTTTCAACAGTATGTTATTGAGTTTTCAACATTTTATAAAAAATAATAAATAAATAAATAAAATAAAAAAGCCATTATGCATGCATACCAGTATTAAAGTTAATTAAACACCAGAGAGGGTACATTACATTGACACATTCACAATACCAAATGCTTGTATTGCTCTACATTCATCTACAACAGTTGCTTTAATGGCCTATATTACAGATGCTATAATTATCCTTTCCCAGACTCCAACATATGAGATAAGTCCTTGTCCCTGATCATTTATAAATGGGCCCCAGATACTTTGAAACCTTCCTTGTTTGTCTTTGAGTGTGTATTAATTTTTTTTTTTACCAAAGGTAAACACAGACATTTTCTAAACCACTGCCCAATACTTGGTCAACCAGTACTTTTCCATGTTAATGCTGTAAAGTAAATGTAAAAAGCACATGTCTACAAAGATCTGTTCTCTGCGTTTTATGTCCCTACGGATAGATGCCAAGGACAAAAAACTTAGGTTCCACAGCTATTTGAATTGATAAAATCTCCTGCACTACTAGTCCAACTTCTTCTCAAAATTCCCTAATTCTTGGACATTTCCATATACAATGGAAAAATGTTCCTTTGTCCTCCCTACACCTGCTGCATAGGTCTGGAATGTTGGGATTAAATGTATTGAGTTTTCTGGTGTAATGTATACTGTCATTAACCCATTGTATTACAGAAGTTTTAAACGTGTGTCAGCGGTTTGAATTCGAGCTTTATTGCATGCCTTATTCCATTCTTCAGTTGGTATTTCCTCTTGTAGGTCGTCCTTCCATGCTTTCCATTTAGATTCTGAGGATTCTAGTGATCTAGCAGTCAACAAGTTATATACTTCCGATATAATTCCTTTTCCAAAGGGATTTTTAATAAATTTTTTCTCCAATGAGAATAAAGCAGGGATGACCAAGGATTGTTTTTGATTAGATCTTATAAAGCTTATGAGCTGTAAATATATATATATAAAAAAATGTTTAAAGTTAACAGGGGACATTTTACTTGACTACAAGTTCCTCAAATGTTTTAATATTCTCATCCTCAGGACCAAAAATGTCATTAATTTGTCTTACTTGGTAGAAAGAAAATAGTGGATTATCTTGAGTAACCGGGTCATGCTTTCTGGAAAGAGACATGGCCGATATCTCCAAAACTCGGCAACTCACACCAAAACAATCTAGATAAATAGCACTACAGGTAAGAGGAAAATAAGTATTTTTGATTTTGGGGTGAACTGTCCCTTTAATGTCCATAGTTTTGAAATGGGGTGCTCATCAATCACATATAGGTGTAGTGTTCGGGTGTCCACAAAACTTTGGACAGTGCATTTTTATGGTAATTTCGGATGTAAAATGTTTATTTGTAAAGTAACTAGTTCATACAGATGTACTTTAACTAAATGTCACTTTTCGACATTTCTCGCTTCTCCCTGAATGACTTTATCTTCATGACCGCTTATCAGAAACATAGCCAATGCAAAAGCAGCACTCAAAAATGTCAATTTTCAAAAACCCAACTGACAAACAACATTTGAAACACTGAAATGATAAAAAAAAAACAATCATTAACTTTTTCTTTCTCTCTCTTTCTCTAGGAGTGGGTGTACACTCACGGACAGCAGATCCGACAGCAGCAGCACTGTCTGTCTCTGTCCACCACCTTCCCTGCCTCCCAGGTCCTGCTGCTGCCCTGCAACATGGCCGACGGCAAGCAGGTCTGCACACACACACACACACACACACACACACACATTTCAGGTGGTATGTAGCTGCAGGCGAGTCACTGCCGTATATATTATATGGCTGATAAATTAATCTAAATGTTAATTAATCTAAAGCTAAATTTGTCTAAAGATGATCATTACACACACACACACATTCACGCTGTAGGGGCTGATGCTTGACACTTTTTTGGACAGTCAGCTTGAAATACTCTTAACACACACACACACACACACACACACACACACACACACACACACACACTTGTCATTACCTGACCACTGGGCACCTTGACGCCGTCCCAGAAGCCCCTGCAGCAGAGAACAACCTGACAACCAATAAATCACTTGAGAGAGGGTGGGGGGGGTGCAGAGAGAGAAGGCAAGGGAGACAGGAAAAGAGGCACAGGTGGAAAGGTGAAGCAAGACAGACAAAAGAGGAGAGAGAGAGAGGGAGGGGTGAGAGAGAAGGAGGGAACGAGAGGTGGGAGAGAGGAAAGAGAAGGAGGGGGGTAAGTCAAGAGAGAGAGGTAGCTGAAGATTAGATCATTACACATCACCAACTGTTCAGTCTGCATGGAAAAATGTGCTGAAGTGTGTGTATGTGTGTGTGTGTGTATAAATGTGTGTGTTTGTGTCTGTGTTAATCCCATCTGTACTCTTTCAATAGAAAACAAATCTACTGGATATGTGGACATGATCAGACATGAAAAGAGGGTGTACATGTTTTTACACGCGCGTGTGTTAGTGTGTGTGACTCACTCTGTGTTTGTCATTGCTGTTATTATGTATTATTTGATCTATGAGTCATCAGGGACGGGTGAGAAAGATGAAGTGGCCAGAAAGAGATGGAGAGAGAAAGATAGAAATGAATACAAAAACAGAGATGAGGAAATAAACAGAGAGAAAAGGCAAGCAGAGAAATAAGAGGAAAGGAGGAGGAGAAAGGTTGGAAATAAATAAAACAAGGAAACAAAAAGGAGGAAGGAAAGAATGAGGTGATGATGAAAAGGAAAGCAGGGGCTTAGAAAGAGAACAGGGGGTGGGGAAAGATCATAGACTGTATATAAAGATGGACGAGATGACAGCTCCCTAAAAGTGAAGCCAAAACATCTTGATCGCCCCCTGGTGGCTGGCTGCATTATAGTTCATAAACCCCGCCCCCTCCATGTTAGCGGATGGGACATGAGACAAACTAAAAAAATCGAAGTACATGTCAAAAAAAAAAAATTTCCCCCAAAAAAATGGTTTCTGTCATTTTAGGTCGTTCTTATCGCGCTGCTTTCTGATAAAGTGTTCATTTTTCTGATAAGTTTGGTTTTAATTAGTTATTTGATGCTATAAAAAGGGGGTTTCACGTCATGAGTGACAGCTGAACCCTGCTGGCAATTTAGTTGGCCAACTGACGTCACCAGCGCAAGACGGCAGCTCCCGTATGCGGAATATTTTGGCTTCAGTTTTGTACAGTGGGAGGAAGTGGAGACGCGTCGTCCATCTTTATATACAGTCTATGGGAAAGACAGAGAGAGAGATAAAATAAGAGGAGAAAAGAGAGGAGGAGGTGGGAATAAGAAAAAAGATAGGAGAGTAAAGAAAAAACTGGAGGAAAGAAAGGAAAATTTAAGTCCTAATCAAACTGGCCAGTAATGAGTCATATAATAATGCATGATTATACGCCTGTAGCACACAGTGAATACACAGCAGCACGACACCGGGACCTCAAAGCAAAGTAAAAAGCTTAATACATTTAACACAGTGAATCTGGACTCAGGAGTCTTTTGTGTTATTTCACTTGATTTCTCACCTGATGTTCCAGTCCTTCCTGCTCTGGCTTTACAATAGTGAGACTGTGGCTTGACAGGTCTGGATATTTTTATACTCAAGAATAAGTTATCATGTGGCAGCAACAACACCACAGAAGAAGATGTGCTATCATCACACAAGACAAGAAGTCAAGATGCAGTAGACATCCAGTTGGAAAAAAAAAAATGCTGTTTTTCTGGAGCGTCATCTGGCGTCAGTGCTGAAAATTAGGACAGTGGTGTATTCTGCCCCAGCACGTGTCCGACGCCGCCAGTGTGTTTTGGAGTCAAGACAGGAAGAGAGAAAAACAGCCAAAAAATAATCAAAAGAAAGAAAGGGTTCGAATCCAACCTGCGGCCCTTTGCTGCATGTCATCCTCTCTCTCTCCCACATTTCCTGTCTCTCTTCAGCTGTTCCCATCAAATAAAAGCAAAAAGATAGGGAGAAAGGAAGGAACACAAAAAGGTAGATAGGAAGAGAGGAAGAAAGAAAGGCGGAAAGGAAAAAAGAACGGAAGAAAGAAAGAATGAAATGGCGGGGGGGCTAACGACTGAATGAAGGAAAGAGGCAGAAAGAGCTGAAGTGTGTGAAGTGTAGTGTAGTAAATGAGAGTGTTGTACACAACACACATACGTGCACAGCTCACATAGACAGGTGTTATATAGCTGGAGGAAGATCAGTTTTTCTGTTATATATATATATATATATATATATATATATATATATATATATATATATATATATATATATATATATATATATATATCTCAGATACCAGACTGGTAACTAAAAAACTGTAGTACACATACACACACACCAATATTTGTGTATTTTTTGTGTGTTTGTATTTTAGCTGAGCTACTGAAGTGCATCGCTGTCATGTAACTGAAACTAGTAAACTTTTGTGCCAACACACACACAGAAACACACACACACACAGAGCGCTGTTACATGTCCCAGTAGAGTGTGTGTATGTGTGTGTCAGAAGGAAGGAAGTGGAGCGATGATAGCTAATTAGAACGAAGATCCACTGGAGAAACACAGCCCAGATCTGACTGGTAGAGAGACACTGACACACACTGCTGAGCGAGAGCGAGCAAGAGTGAGTTTAAATTAAGGATAGAGAGACAGGGAGGTTGATGGGATGAGAGACATTGAGAAAGACAGAAAAACAAAGCAAGTATCTATCATCTATCTATCTAACACTTGAAGTCAAGTCAGTTTTATTTATATAGCACAATATCACAAATTTGCCTCAAGAAGATTTTCAATCTGTACAGCATCTGACACCCTCTGTCCTTAGACCCTCGATTTGGATAAGGAAACATTCCCCAAAAAAACCTTTAACAGGGAAAAAAAATAAAGAAACCTCAGGAAGAGCAACAGAGGAGGGATCCCTCTCCCAGAACCGACAGAACTGATGACAAAATTATAAATAGATATTAAACATATGTGAGCAACTCCAGGTGTCACTAAACAGCCCTGAGCCACACAACCTCCTCTCCACAGTGGAGACCTGGAAGAGGACAGACTGCACAAACACACAAGAGGCAAAGCTCAAACACACCATTCACACAGGAAGGAGAAAGGACACACAAGGGAGAGAGAGACAAGAGGAGAGGCTGAATCTCCTGGAGGACGAGGATTTAGATCCTAAACATGTGGAATAAGGCACCGACAGCCAGGAGAAAGAGAGAGGTCCCAGGAGGGTCGATGGTCCAGCACAGAGAAGCCTGAGTGAAAAGAGAGGACAAGGAGGAGAAAATAGGGAGAGGGAGGCACACACACAGCTTGGACGCTCATGTGCTTGTGGGACACAAACAAACAGAGGGTTAGAGAGATGCAGTGGTTTTGAGGAAGTTTACAGCATTCTCAGCGGCAGGACAAACATAGACACTTACTGCCACTCTCTGTGTCTGCAGTCTGTAATTACAGAGTTGGATCAGGGACAGCTATCTCTATCATGTTGTTGTGGTTGTTGGCTCTTGTCTTCATCTTTTGGGATATCTGCTGTACAGGTATGGTTTTTCCAACAAATAATGCAGTGCTAGACCTTCTAACTTACCAGTTTTGTATGAACCACACTACCAACCGAGTAAACACAATTTGCTCAGTTGGTAGCCCTGCATTCTCAGTAATGCCAGGAAAACATACATGACATTTATGTCTTTGGAGATGGCCACTATGTCAGATTAGGTGGCACTTACTTGCTTCTCCTCAGCTAACCCCAGACAGTAAACAGTATTTTAGTGAACAACTGTGTGAATCCAGCAGTGGAGAGAACAGGTAGCTGTGCTAATGCTAATGCTAGATGAGCAGGAACGACTGAGAGAGAGCGGTTCTGTTCAAACACAGAGTTTAGAACACTAAAACTAACCAAAACTCAAAAATTAGCACTGCTGTAAAACAGTTTTGTAAAACATAGATGTAAGGTGGTAAATACAGAATTTGTGGCATGTTGAGGAGTGTATTCTAGTTACTGAAGATCAGGGAATTTTACAGATGGGCCAATTCATCAGGATGGATTTTACAACTGATTCATTGTGTTACTTTCACACGTGACTGCTGTTTTCAGCACCAAAAGGAGTGTAGTCAGATTGGCTACCTCTTAAGCAAAATAACAAGGAAATCGAATCCCAAACCTGTGGAATTCCCCTGAAGTAGGACAAGCCAAAAAGAAGTCATGACATTTTAACACATGCAAAAGCCCCAAAGGAGGGTCTATCTGTTTTCACCCTGTGATGACCTGAGCCTGATCCCAGTGCATCCTGGGATAGGCTCCCGTCTCCCCTCTGTCACCCTGGAAAGGAACAAACGCATTGAGAAATTGATTGTATGTACAGTATTTAAAGGAGAGACAGTGATATGTAGAGAAAGACAGATGCAAAGTGCGATTCTTACAGGCCGACGTCAGCAGAGCTGCAGCACTCAGTAATGAGGTGAATACTAATTGATTTATTTTTAATTATCCCTCCGCTGCTTTTTTTTTTTCAATTAAAAGCTCTATGCCCGTCGCTACACCGTGATGAGCGTGTCATCTTGACAACGCCGCAATAGACCCACAATGCAACTCTACGAACAAAGCCAGTGTGTGTGTGTGTGTGTGTGTGTTTGTTTTTACAAGGCCTTACAAGATCGAGATACATGAGAACGATACGCTTCAGAGGCCCAGAAAACACAATATGGCCGCTCCCTGCCAATATACACACTGATAATACAAAGATATAAAACACACATACAAATGAGTACATGTGCACACTCAAATTACAGACACACAAAGATGTACTTCCAGATATTACATGCTCATACAAATTACACACACACACACACACACACACAGATTCTGTTTATCTTTCCTGTCTTTTTTTCTCACTTTCTCTCTCTCCCTTTGTCAATCTTTGCTCTCTCTCTCTCTCTCTTTCTTTCTGATGACTGGGTTTCAGACCCACAGCTGGATAAAAGCCTCTTTTCATGTCTGATCATATCTGCTGCTTTGTTTTCCAGCTAAAGAATCCAGCTATGAATAATGCACACACACACATACACACACACACACACACACACACACACTCTGCAAAGTGTCTGTTTGGTCAGAGAACCACTGGATCAAAGCAAAAAGTCAGTAGAGGCCTCCATCTAGTGGTGACTGATAGGAATCACCAGCTGTCCATTAGACACTCACTTCCAACAGTAAATGTTCATGAGCACATTAAACAGTACGGAATACTAAACAAGCATGAGTGGCTGCAGCACAGTTTGTAGAGCAGGTCGGACTTTAATCGAAGCGTTGGCAGGTCGATCCCAGCGCCTCCTGTCAGCGTGCTGAAGTTTACTTTAGGAAGACACTAAACTCAACACCGCTGCTGATGTACATGTGTTTTGAAAAAAGGTGAATCATTTTGGACTGGAAGTGCCAAATGAATGTCATTTAAAAATAATGTTATACTAACTTGAGACAGTACTTGTCGTTTTTTAAGATAAAATAAAGACAAATCCTATTTTAAAATGCACAAACCTGGAATCAAACATCGGATATTCTGTCCACATTTCCAACTTTTTCATCGATTCAAAGTTAAATATTGGCTATTCTTTTTTTTTTTTTTTTTACAATCGGACACAGTACCATGCTGATTCTGGGAAAATATGTCTGTGACTGTCTATGGCATCCATATACATGCTGCAGTAAATGCTTTATTAGCCCATCATAAAATGATTTTCACAGTTTCAACTACAGTCGTAAACACTATCCACATGCAATGACATGTGGGTAACTGGGAATGTACAGTAGAGTCATGTGCACTGGATTCAACCTTCACCCACTGCTCATCAGTTTGATTTTCAATTGATGAGCAGAAGCTTAAAAGCATAATTCTTAATATGTTTTTTATTAATTTGGAACCATGTACAATTTAGACCAAGTTCTCTATAATAACGAGAGTTGTGGTATTAAAGAATGATCGCTCTGATGACTGTGGTGTTTCTGCACTGCTGCAGGGCCTTTTTTCTTGGAATTTCTGTTGGTGACGTCTGTTACATACTATCTTGGTTGCTTAAAGGATAATTCGCGTTTATGTCAATACGTATATTGCGGCAAGCTGTGTGAGCCTCCTGCAGCGTTTCAAATAAACAGATTTTTACATGAATCATTTCAAACGCTCGTCTCTGAGACCGAAAGTAAACACAGAAAGAAGCCGCCTGAATGGTCATTATGGCTGACTGCTCAGGCATTCTTTCTTTGCATGCAAGAGAGTGTGACATCAAATCTCATTGCAAATTCTGACAGATTCATATCCCTTTGCATTTTGCACCTTTGTTATACAGTACTATACCTGCCCTGCAGAGCATGACTGAAGACCTTTTCAGAGATTTCTCGGCTGACTGCAGGTTTCAGCATCAATAAGATCCTCCAAGCAGCACCTCAATAAAAAATCTACTTTAATTACTGCTTTGAATGCTGCAGTATTACCTCCTTCTACTACAATACAGTTTGGGGTCAAACAGGGAAAACAGCTATAAATATCGAAATAAGGGCTAATTGTTGGTTTGATGTTTGCTGAACGGAGCAGTAAACTCTTAACCTTTTGAAAAATGTCTTGTTTGATTGCATGTGCACCTTTCACCTTTACAAAGAGATAAAAGTGGGATGGCATGAAGCAGTAATATTAGTTCTTTCTTTGACAATTTGTTTTTTGCCTCCAGCGGTGGCAGAAGTCTGGGACTCACTTGGAGCACCTTGTCTCTCGGTTCTGTCTGGACTCGGAGATGGCTCTGGACGGGATGGACTCTTCTCGAATGCTGGTCATTAGCCCCTGTGAACTGAGTGCGTACACACAAAGATGGGAAGTCCCCTTCTCCTGACCCCTAACCCTGAGACCTTTCACCTCCAAAAACCTGCCCTGTCACCCATTCACAGCCTCAAAGACCTCGGCAGAGACAGCTGAAGACAGCATGAGCACGTCGTGTGTGAAGGTGCTGCGTTGCGGGCAGCTGAGTGGAAAGTTTATTAAGACTTTTGATGCCTCTTCACTGTTTATCTTGAGAAGAAGTGTGGATCTGTCAGGTCTAAAATCCTGATTTATTGAAGATCCGTGCTGGATCAAAACATTGCTAAAGGAAGAGACACATAAGAAATGTCTGTTTTTTGTCTGGGGATTAAAGTGTGTATGTTTGAGGCTGTAAAGAAGTTTTGGGAAGAGTCAAACCAAGTGCACCTTAAAACCCTGACCTGTCAAAGATTCCTGTCGGACAGAAACTTTGCTTCGAGGAAAAAATATCAAAGAATGTGTCTTGTAATCTTTTGCAATGAAAGTGTCTGTTTTCAAGGATGTTCAAGAATCTGGGAATTAAAACCAAGCACAACTCGAGTTTCTAGTTTACTTGGTCAAATAACTGTCACTGTCTTTACTGTAGTAGAAGCATCCACACTGTCAAATGACAAATCCATTCTTCTTGGGAGCTGACCGGGAAATCATCAGCTTTTCTAATTTTACTAAGCACGTTTCAAGATAACTTAGTAACCCTGCTTTGTGAGACGGACCCCCAGATTGCTTTGTACCAAGAGAGAGTAAGAGGATGACAGAACCAAATGTCTAACATTGGTAAGTTTGGATTTGTCTGGATGGAGTCCTCACTCTTTAATGTTTAGGATAGTTTCTATAAAGCTCTTAAAATTATATGGTTATCTATTCTGTTGGCTGTAGGCTGTTTAAATGACCACAATTTCCCCGTAAAACCTTTGCCTACCACAGCTGCCTCGGCCATGTCAGCAGAATTGATCGCAGAAGAAGAAGAAAGGAGGAGAAGGAAAGACACAAAGAAGGGCAAGACCAAGCAGGGAAGCCCCAAGAGGGAACACAAAAGCCAGATTTTAGAATAATTTTAGAACGGCTGAGCTACCGGTGCAAAGACGGACGTCAGGACAGACTCAAACACTATATATGGAGGAAATTTGAAGACAGTTTGAAGAAACAGGCGGTAAAGGGCTACAGGTGTACATAGAGACAAACAGGCACAAAGAGGAGTAATATGTAACAAAAAGAACAGCATGTATGCAGCACATCTCATACTGTCTGCTATTGTGGGGTCGCTCAGCAGATTTCTGCAGTGTTTTCCTAAAGTGCAGCTGCTGCTTTACATTGCACGCCCCAGACAGTAAACAGTATTTTAGTGAACAACTGTGTGAATCCAGCAGTGGAGAGAACAGGTAGCTGTGCTAATGCTAATGCTAGATGAGCAGGAACGACTGAGAGAGAGCGGTTCTGTTCAAACACAGAGTTTAGAACACTAAAACTAACCAAAACTCAAAAATTAGCACTGCTGTAAAACAGTTTTGTAAAACATAGATGTAAGGTGGTAAATACAGAATTTGTGGCATGTTGAGGAGTGTATTCTAGTTACTGAAGATCAGGAATTTTACAGATGGGCCAATTCATCAGGATGGATTTTACAACTGATTCATTGTGTTACTTTCACACGTGACTGCTGTTTTCAGCACCAAAAGGAGTGTAGTCAGATTGGCTACCTCTTAAGCAAAATAACAAGGAAATCGAATCCCAAACCTGTGGAATTCCCCTGAAGTAGGACAAGCCAAAAAGAAGTCATGACATTTTAACACATGCAAAAGCCCCAAAGGAGGGTCTATCTGTTTTCACCCTGTGATGACCTGAGCCTGATCCCAGTGCATCCTGGGATAGGCTCCCGTCTCCCCTCTGTCACCCTGGAAAGGAACAAACGCATTGAGAAATTGATTGTATGTACAGTATTTAAAGGAGAGACAGTGATATGTAGAGAAAGACAGATGCAAAGTGCGATTCTTACAGGCCGACGTCAGCAGAGCTGCAGCACTCAGTAATGAGGTGAATACTAATTGATTTATTTTTAATTATCCCTCCGTCGTTTTTTTTTTCAATTAAAAAGCTCTGCGGCCCGTCGCTACACCGTGATGAGCGTGTCATCTTGACAACGCCGCAATAGACCCACAATGCAACTCTACGAACAAAGCCAGTGTGTGTGTGTGTGTGTGTGTGTTTGTTTTTACAAGGCCTTACAAGATCGAGATACATGAGAACGATACGCTTCAGAGGCCCAGAAAACACAATATGGCCGCTCCCTGCCAATATACACACTGATAATACAAAGATATAAAACACACATACAAATGAGTACATGTGCACACTCAAATTACAGACACACAAAGATGTACTTCCAGATATTACATGCTCATACAAATTACACACACACACACACACACACACAGATTCTGTTTATCTTTCCTGTCTTTTTTTTCTCACTTTTCTCTCTCCCTTTGTCAATCTTTGCTCTCTCTCTCTCTCTCTTTCTTTCTGATGACTGGGTTTCAGACCCACAGCTGGATAAAAGCCTCTTTTCATGTCTGATCATATCTGCTGCTTTGTTTTCCAGCTAAAGAATCCAGCTATGAATAATGCACACACACACACACACACACACACACACACACACACACTCTGCAAAGTGTCTGTTTGGTCAGAGAACCACTGGATCAAAGCAAAAAGTCAGTAGAGGCCTCCATCTAGTGGTGACTGATAGGAATCACCAGCTGTCCATTAGACACTCACTTCCAACAGTAAATGTTCATGAGCACATTAAACAGTACGGAATACTAAACAAGCATGAGTGGCTGCAGCACAGTTTGTAGAGCAGGTCGGACTTTAATCGAAGCGTTGGCAGGTCGATCCCAGCGCCTCCTGTCAGCGTGCTGAAGTTTACTTTAGGAAGACACTAAACTCAACACCGCTGCTGATGTACATGTGTTTTGAAAAAAGGTGAATCATTTTGGACTGGAAGTGCCAAATGAATGTCATTTAAAAATAATGTTATACTAACTTGAGACAGTACTTGTCGTTTTTTAAGATAAAATAAAGACAAATCCTATTTTAAAATGCACAAACCTGGAATCAAACATCGGATATTCTGTCCACATTTCCAACTTTTTTCATCGATTCAAAGTTAAATATTGGCTATTCTTTTTTTTTTTCTTTTTTTTTACAATCGGACACAGTACCATGCTGATTCTGGGAAAATATGTCTGTGACTGTCTATGGCATCCATATACATGCTGCAGTAAATGCTTTATTAGCCCATCATAAAATGATTTTCACAGTTTCAACTACAGTCGTAAACACTATCCACATGCAATGACATGTGGGTAACTGGGAATGTACAGTAGAGTCATGTGCACTGGATTCAACCTTCACCCACTGCTCATCAGTTTGATTTTCAATTGATGAGCAGAAGCGAAAAGCATAATTCTTAATATGTTTTTTATTAATTTGGAACCATGTACAATTTAGACCAAGTTCTCTATAATAACGAGAGTTGTGGTATTAAAGAATGATCGCTCTGATGACTGTGGTGTTTCTGCACTGCTGCAGGGCCTTTTTTCTTGGAATTTCTGTTGGTGACGTCTGTTACATACTATCTTGGTTGCTTAAAGGATAATTCGCGTTTATGTCAATACGTATATTGCGGCAAGCTGTGTGAGCCTCCTGCAGCGTTTCAAATAAACAGATTTTTACATGAATCATTTCAAACGCTCGTCTCTGAGACCGAAAGTAAACACAGAAAGAAGCCGCCTGAATGGTCATTATGGCTGACTGCTCAGGCATTCTTTCTTTGCATGCAAGAGAGTGTGACATCAAATCTCATTGCAAATTCTGACAGATTCATATCCCTTTGCATTTTGCACCTTTGTTATACAGTACTATACCTGCCCTGCAGAGCATGACTGAAGACCTTTTCAGAGATTTCTCGGCTGACTGCAGGTTTCAGCATCAATAAGATCCTCCAAGCAGCACCTCAATAAAAAATCTACTTTAATTACTGCTTTGAATGCTGCAGTATTACCTCCTTCTACTACAATACAGTTTGGGGTCAAACAGGGAAAACAGCTATAAATATCGAAATAAGGGCTAATTGTTGGTTTGATGTTTGCTGAACGGAGCAGTAAACTCTTAACCTTTTGAAAAATGTCTTGTTTGATTGCATGTGCACCTTTCACCTTTACAAAGAGATAAAAGTGGGATGGCATGAAGCAGTAATATTAGTTCTTTCTTTGACAATTTGTTTTTTGCCTCCAGCGGTGGCAGAAGTCTGGGACTCACTTGGAGCACCTTGTCTCTCGGTTCTGTCTGGACTCGGAGATGGCTCTGGACGGGATGGACTCTTCTCGAATGCTGGTCATTAGCCCCTGTGAACTGAGTGCGTACACACAAAGATGGGAAGTCCCCTTCTCCTGACCCCTAACCCTGAGACCTTTCACCTCCAAAAACCTGCCCTGTCACCCATTCACAGCCTCAAAGACCTCGGCAGAGACAGCTGAAGACAGCATGAGCACGTCGTGTGAAGGTGCTGCGTTGCGGGCAGCTGAGTGGAAAGTTTATTAAGACTTTTTGATGCCTCTTCACTGTTTATCTTGAGAAGAAGTGTGGATCTGTCAGGTCTAAAATCCTGATTTATTGAAGATCCGTGCTGGATCAAAACATTGCTAAAGGAAGAGACACATAAGAAATGTCTGTTTTTTGTCTGGGGATTAAAGTGTGTATGTTTGAGGCTGTAAAGAAGTTTTGGGAAGAGTCAAACCAAGTGCACCTTAAAACCCTGACCTGTCAAAGATTCCTGTCGGACAGAAACTTTGCTTCGAGGAAAAAATATCAAAGAATGTGTCTTGTAATCTTTTGCAATGAAAGTGTCTGTTTTCAAGGATGTTCAAGAATCTGGGAATTAAAACGAAGCACAACTCGAGTTTCTAGTTTACTTGGTCAAATAACTGTCACTGTCTTTACTGTAGTAGAAGCATCCACACTGTCAAATGACAAATCCATTCTTCTTGGGAGCTGACCGGGAAATCATCAGCTTTTCTAATTTTACTAAGCACGTTTCAAGATAACTTAGTAACCCTGCTTTGTGAGACGGACCCCCAGATTGCTTTGTACCAAGAGAGAGTAAGAGGATGACAGAACCAAATGTCTAACATTGGTAAGTTTGGATTTGTCTGGATGGAGTCCTCACTCTTTAATGTTTAGGATAGTTTCTATAAAGCTCTTAAAATTATATGGTTATCTATTCTGTTGGCTGTAGGCTGTTTAAATGACCACAATTTCCCCGTAAAACCTTTGCCTACCACAGCTGCCTCGGCCATGTCAGCAGAATTGATCGCAGAAGAAGAAAGGAGGAGAAGGAAAGACACAAAGAAGGGCAAGACCAAGCAGGGAAGCCCCAAGAGGGAACACAAAAGCCAGATTTTAGAATAATTTTAGAACGGCTGAGCTACCGGTGCAAAGACGGACGTCAGGACAGACTCAAACACTATATATGGAGGAAATTTGAAGACAGTTTGAAGAAACAGGCGGTAAAGGGCTACAGGTGTACATAGAGACAAACAGGCACAAAGAGGAGTAATATGTAACAAAAAGAACAGCATGTATGCAGCACATCTCATACTGTCTGCTATTGTGGGGGTCGCTCAGCAGATTTCTGCAGTGTTTTCCTAAAGTGCAGCTGCTGCTTTACATTGCACGCCCCCCCCCGCGAAGTGCTGCTGTGCATGTGAGAATTGTTGGTTGTTTTTTTTCCCCACACATTAACTAAATCAAACTGGGGGAAAAGCTTTACTCACAATGTTCTTTCAGTCGCCCTAAATGCCCTTATGATGCTTGATAGCATCATTCGTGTTTCTTGTGCAAGTTTGGAAGATTTACACAAGTGATAATGCTGCTTGGGGTTTATTTTCACACTGACAGGACATGGGGATGTTGTTTTACGGACAAACTGCAGCTGCTGTGGAGATCAAACTTCTTTGGTTTTTCATTTCAAATTCCAGAAGAGTCAAAACACAACTCAAGTTAACTACAGACCTACAAAGTGTTCAAGTAATCTTCTCTAAACTTCCCTAACAAGCATTTTGCAAGGATAGCGGTCTGTTTTTCAAATGATGGATTTCTAATTTTGGAATCAAATTCTCTTTAAATTGTGTCCCACTTTCCTGTGTTTGACATCATCGTCTGCATCATTTTGATATCCTGTTTGACTCCTGAATAAAAGTTTTGTAATGGCTGTTTCTATTTTATTGAAATGGCTGTGATGTTTACATGCAGGAGAAGTACGGCAAACTGAAAGCTGCCACCAGTGCAGATAGTACAGACACACACATCATTTGAAATCAATAAACTAAAAGTCAAAATGTACTTGATTGTTTCTTTATGTTGTAATAACATATAACACCACCTTTGTTTTGTTAATTACTACTTACATTACTACAGCTACCAATGGTATGATCTCTAATACTGCTACTATTTCCAAAACAATAAATATAATAATTAATAATAACACTAAAATGACTCTTGGCACAATCATAACCACTATTACTCATACTACTGCGCCGACCCCAGTGGTGGAATGTAACTAAGTACATTTACTCAAGTAAATGTTTGTGTAAAGTGTACGTTTTGAGGTACTTGTACTTTACTTGAGTAGTTCCATTTTATGCTACTTTATACTTCTGCTCCAACACATTTTGGAAGCCATTGTACATTTTACTCATTTACATTTATTTGACAACATTGGCTGCTAGTTACTTTCCAGATTCAGATCATTAATACAAAATATAAATCAGCTAATAAATTATGATGCATTATTATGGATCAAAATGCCCTGCTGTATATCAAGTAGTTGGGTAGTTAGCTCCACATTTACCAGCTGCAACATTAGTGACGCTTACACATTAATGCATCATTAATTATAATCCTGTAATATATATATTTTTTTTTTTCTGAAATGGGCCATTCTGCATAATAAGTACTTTTACTTTTGGTATATATAATGCTGATACTTATGTACTTTTACTTAAGTAAGATTTTGAATGCAGGACTTTTACATGTTTTAGCCTGTGGTATTGCTACTTTCACTTATGTAAAAGATCTGAATACTTCTTCCACAAATGTCCGACCGTACAACTACACAGGCTCCTGAATACAAGATACAAGATACAAGATAGATGTATTGATCATTTTACAACACAGGGTTGTATAATGAGATTTTGTTTTGTAGTTCCCTTTATGTTACTCAGAAAAAGTCATTAATTAAACTAGGGAAGGCAAGTTTATTTTTATAGCACCTTTCAACAATAAGGCAGTTAAAAGTGCTTTACATAAAACTTAAAAGGCAAACACTATTATAACTGCTGCTGCAGCTTCTACACTTACTGCCGTTACTTCTGGTATTTCTTTTTTACTGTCAGTAGTACCTCTAATTATGCGGGAAGTGCCTACCTATGAGAAATGCCTGAGTTTTAATGATCCAGATTGTAGCTGCAGTGTAATTTAATGACAGAATTGCTCTACCTGGTCTGAACACTGCTTTTAAAGTCAGATACACGCAGTATAATGTACATGGTGGCTTTTTATTAGTTATATATTATTAGCAGTCAGCATCTCCACCTTCTGATACAATGAAAGTTCCAGAAAAATCGATTGATTGATTCAGTGCTTTGTGGTTTAACATGAGATATATCCTCCTAACTCTGTGCTGAATGGCTGGATGTAGGCTTAGGGGCAAATAAAACCGGGTGCATGATCCTTATGATGGAAATCACCACTCATAAAAAAAATAATAATTACATACAAATAGTGCTGTTCTGTCTGCCTAATAAATAATTCTGCCCATAAAGAGGAGGTTTTGTCTTTCATGGGGATGTACTGTAATGAGTATTTACATCAGAGTAATCAGATCTCAGTGGTGCGGCGATGCCAACAGCTTTACATCAGAAAATGAGCCCAAAGAGAGAGAGACGATGTGGGGAGCTCATCTTTTATGTTGCTGCTTTCATGCAAATGAAAGCATCATAAACTGAAGTGAGAGAGGTGCTGAATCCGACAGAGAGAGAGGCAGAGGGAGAGAGGGGATGTGTGTGCGGACTTCCCTCTTCTCTCAGACCACTGGTCCTCTTTAACCGCACAGCGAACAATTTATCAGCTTTACCTTGGGTTTTTTAACGATGTGGAATAACAGAACATGTCGCACATTAGGAGCTGACATCTTATCTCTTTAAACCGTTTGCCTTCAAGAAGGGGTTCGCTTTTACGTAAGTACAATGACCTTTTCATTTCGTCATCCTTATTATTCTCGGCAGCTCCTCTGAAAACAGAAAAAAAACCCGTGCTGATACTCGTGTTTAACCTAATTCACCATTTTGCGGATTTTAGCCGTAACGACTGATGATCAATAAGTAAAAAATGGTGACATTTCAGGAAAAAATATATATATTCGTCAGCTACGTTTCCAGTCCGGCCACTATCTCCGCCGTACCGGCATGGCTGTAGTCCGTTCACTGATTAACGTATCATTCGATGCTTATGAAACGGAACAAAAGACTACAAGTCCCAGTAAGAAGGGAGGAAGAAAGAGCGAGCTGCGATGTTGCTTTTAAACGCTCTGGAAATGTAGGAATTATTTGTATTGACGACCCGTAACTTGAGTGACGACGAATGGTTAGAGTGGTAAATTCGTAAAATGAGGCGTTTCTTTGACTTATTTGAAAACTGCGGAACCGGGTATTTTGCTGTTTTTGTTGTTTGTGTTACTAGCAGGCAGTCCACTGGAAAATTAAACCAATATTGGCGTTGTATTTCTTTAGCTTCACTGCAACTTCCGTTTTCCCGGTATGCTTTTTTCCCTTCTTCTTTTGGTCCAAGTAGCACAACGTGGTCTATGTAGCGTGTTAATATAAAACTGTAAAACCTACTTCAGGTAACGTCACCATATGACGTTACTCTGTCCGTCCATTCGCACTAGAAGCACTATTGTACTGTAAAAACTAGGAAACACGAGCTTAGCCGGAGTACTTGAAGGCAGCACAGGTTTCTGCGGCGCTTATTATACACGTTTACGGTGACGTCTTAATGTTGGGACTCATGATCTGTTGCTAGTTTCCGATTCAATTAAAACCAAAACCAGATTAATACAAAGACAATGTTTGATGACAGTAAATGTAAATGCATCCAAGCGGAAACAGAAAATATGTATCTTCCACTTCCGGAGAGAAGTAAGTTCGTGTGAGCTAGTCTAAAAACATAATGACATTTGAGTTGTGTTCATATTCAATGCGGCTAAAAACAGCTAACCTTAGACAACTGATTGTGGCTAGTAACTAACATTCGCATTTTTTTTCACAGCAGCAACATAACGTTAACATTTTTGTCAAAGTTCTCCTAAGGTTTTTAAAGTGAACTTGTTGAACCCCACATAGCCGCTAGTTAGCAGCTAATTTAGCTACTTCTGGCTGCTTTTACATTTACGTGCTTTCAGTTATCGAGAGCTGTCACACTAAAACGTTACACTACAAAAAAATAGACTTTAAATTTAACTTGTTCTGTTGTCTCTCCACCGTCTGTTTCTATATTTTCTAGGGCTGAAACGATTAGTCAGTTAGTCAATCAACAGAAAATCAATCGACAACAATTTTGAATCATGAGTAATCGTTTAAAATACCAGACATTATCTAGTTCCAGCCTCTCAAATGTGAGGATTTGCCTCTTTTCTCTGTTTTTAAATCATTGTAAACTGAATATCTATGTTGTCTCTGAGAACTTGTGATGACCATCTTTCACCACATCGGATGTTTTTTTCAGAATAAACAAGTAATCAGTTAGTCTTAAAAGATAACTGACAGGATAACAGATCAAAATAAATAAATAATCATGAGTTGCAGCCCTGAATGTTTGTAATAAACTTTGCTTCTTTTCCTCCAATCTTCTTATTTTTCTTGCATCTATTCACCTTCCCTCTGATCTACTCTCCTACCAGTTTCACATGGATAGGGCTGCTACTAACGATTATTTTCATTATTGATTAGTCTGTTGATTAATTGATGAATCCTTATGTTTGGTCTATAAAATGTCAGAAAAACACAGGGATGTCTTCAACTCGCAGGTTTTGTCCAGTGAACTAGAGCTGAAACAATTAGTCGATTAATCAGTTAGACAATTGTCAGAAAATGAATCGGCAACTATTTTGACAATATTTACTTGTGTAAGTCATTTCTTTAACCAAAACTCCCCAAAATTCAGTGGTTCCAACTGGTCAAATGTGAATATGTGGTGATTTCCTTATATTGTCTGTGATAGTAAACTGAATGTCTTTGAGTTTTGGACTGTTGGTCGGCCAAAACAAGACATTTGAAGACCACACCTTAGGATATAGGAAACTCTGTTGGACATTTATCACCTTTTTTTTTTTTTTTTTAACTTTTTATAGATCAAATGAATAATTGATTAATTGAGAAAATAATCTGCAACAGTTCAGAACCCAAAGATCAGTTTAATATCACATAAGACAAATAAGAGCTGCAAATTCTCACAATTGAGAAGTTGGTTTGCCGTTTTTGCTTGAAAAATGTCTGTTATCAAAATAGTTGCTGATTTATTTTCTGTTGATCCACAACTACAAGATTGATCAACTATATGCTTCAGCTCCACGTGTTGACACCTCTCTCTCTCTTCATCAACTCCCCTCTAATGTCTCCCTTTTCCTCCCTCCAGCCACCCTATGTTCCTCCGCCAGCTGAGCTGCTCCGGCTCCTACTTCCTTCCCCGCAGCCGTCCAGCTCTCTGCAGGGCGGGCTTCAGGAGCAGCGGTGCCTCCTCCTCCTACCTCCGCCATTTCACCCCCGCTCCTCATCCATGTTGGTCGGTGCGGGGATTTCCCCCCTGGCCTCCTCGACTCCATTACTCCCACTCAGCAGCCCGGCAGGTCTTCTCTGGTAGGACGTTACACCCTCGGAGCATCCACCCTGGTAACTTTGGCGGTAGTTTGCGTTCGCTCCACACCTCTGCCGGCCTCATGATGGAGAGGTCCGACAGAGACAGAGAGCCTCCTCACAAACGGAGGAAGAGTGCAGAGGAGAAGAGGAGTGTTGAAGAAAGAGAAGGACACAGAGGAGGAGCAGCAGGGGTGACAGGAGGCAAGGCCAAGGATGGAGGCTCTAAGAGGGAGCACCATCACCTGGATTCCAGCGCAGACAGCCGCCCTCGACCAAACCACCGCATCAAAGGTGGCAGTCAAGACAGAGGGAAGAATGGAGCTGGAAAAGGTGTCAGTAGGGAAAACAGCAGAGATAAACACGTAGAAAGGACTAAAACTTGGAATAAAGACAGACAACGAGAAGACAGCACCGGACGAGATAAAACCCCAAATCGAGGGAGGAGCGCACAT
Organism: Siniperca chuatsi; assembly: GCF_020085105.1. Lineage (NCBI taxonomy): Eukaryota > Metazoa > Chordata > Actinopteri > Centrarchiformes > Sinipercidae > Siniperca > Siniperca chuatsi. The sequence continues at coordinate 24,913,174 of NC_058057.1, forward strand.
CAGCAAGGAGAGCATAAAGCTTCACAGCCTGCAAGGTCTAGGACTCAAACCCCCAAGTCAAAACCTGAACAGGATACAGTTCACATGCACAAACTCAACCCCTGGTTCAAAGAGAGGGGTACAGAGGAGCAGGGGGGGTGTGAGAGGAATACAAAAGGACCAGAGGGACAGTTAAGGTACAGAAGTAGTGATGGAGGGCAGCGGACGGGGCTTCTTTCCCAGCCTTGCAGCACCAGTCTCCCCCCAAACCCGTGGGAGGTAGCCGGAGCCAGCAGGCAGCCTCCTCCACCTGGACCCTGCCCGCCTGTCAGACAACAGGACGACGTTAAACCAGTGAAATGTAAGTTCACTCTTTGCAGGAGGTTTTGCATTATCAAACTCATTAACTACAATTTATATTATACTGTATAAGAGCACATGTTTATAGTTTCACCTTCCAGTCGTTGGTTTTAGTTCATTTTATTGTGGGATAAAAATCTACTTACAAAGGCGTGAAACGTCTTTGAAATAGGTAATCCATTTCAATGAACAATTTATTTTTTAAAATCAAAAATAGATTTGCTGTAAAAGCTCTACTTCTCAGTCCGTTCAATGCTCTGACATCCAAGACTTGAGTTGCCTTCTGAGTAGCTACTTTTTTCATGTGAGAAATGACCAAATTCACATTATTCTTTTCACATCGTCCCTGTTTGCTTGTTTTCTTCTCCTGCGAAGTAAACCTGCGATGTCTTGTTACCTTCTAAAAGTGGCTGGTTGAGTAAAGAAAGGAGGAGGATCATTTGACCGGAATATACTTTTGCTCAGGTCATAAAGTTACTGATTTTTGGATTCACCGTGACTATCCAGGTCTTATAGTCAACAAGCTCTTTAATCTGTTTTAGGCTAATTCAGGAAAAAAAAAAGAAGTTATTTTTATTTTGTTTCAAGATTTTTAATAGCATATTTGCCATTAGTTGATAGTTCGACAGCATAGTGAGACAAGAAACACAGGGAGAGAAGGCTGGAATGACATATTGTCAACCACATACGATGAAGGATGGTCATTTTTCTACAAACAAAATGTTATCTCGTTAGAAAACAATGAAAGATGCTATAATCACATGAAAATACACATAGTGGCTTTACATCCTGAAAGCCAGCACTCATTGTAATGTGTAACTTGATGTCACAAACATATCATCAGGAGGACATTGTTGTAAAGCTGTGGATACTAGTTTGTCATTAAATAATTTCTAGTAAATCACTAGGACATGAGGCCTCCTGGGTTTTCTGTCTGAAACTCTTCTCTTGATCTTTCCTTTCTCCGTCTTCCTCGCCCCTCTCTCCTTAGCTCTACAGAGACACTGGGAGGCCTCGCCTGCCTGCAGTACCGACCTCCAACCACCAGGGGACAGCACAGCGTTTGACTTCTCAGTGATGTCCTATAACATCCTGTCTCAGGAGCTGCTGCAGGACAACGTCTACCTGTACCGGCACTGTAACCCCGGCGTCCTGCCCTGGAGCCACCGGCTGCCCAACCTGCTGGCTGAGATCCAGCAGTACGACGCTGATGTGAGTGGATTAGATCACAAGAAAGAGATCCCTGTGAGGAAAAGATGGCTGTTCTAGCAGAATGTAGCAGTAAGATACAGGATTCAAAATGATATACACTATATGGCCAAAAGTGTGTGGACACCCGAATATTGCACCCATATGTGATTGCTGCTTCATCCTAAAACCAGGGGCATTAACATGCTGCTGTGAAAACCTCCACTCCTCTGGGAAGGCTTTCCAGGCAGGATTTGAGCATTAGTGAGGTCCAACACTGATGTTGGGTGATAAGGCCTGGGTTGTAGTCGACATTCATGTCAAAGGTGTTGGATGGGGTTGAGTTCAGGGCTCTGAGCAGGCCGGTTAAGATCTTACACACCCAAGATTGATCAGAAAATCTCTTTTTCTAGATCCTGTGTCTTCAAGAAGTCCAGGAGGACCACTATGAAAACCAGATTAAACCTGCTCTGCAGGCACTAGGTATTGTGTGTGTGTGTGTGTGTGTGTGTGTGTGTGTGTGTGTCTCCTCTTTGTGACCATCAGTATGATGGAAAATATTTAAAATACACAATGTATTTTCATGTTTGTACTCTTTGCAGTAAAGGTGCTTTTATTGCGAAATTAACTTTATGCATGTGCTTGTTTGGGTTCATATCGATATCTGTGTGTTTTCTCCTTTTATTATTCATTTGTATATTCGTGTGTGTGTGTGTGTGTGTGTGTGTCAGGTTACCAGTGTGAGTACAAAAAGCGAACAGGAAGGAAACCAGACGGTTGTGCTGTTATCTTTAAAACCTCCCGCCTGTCACTCCTTTCCTCCAATCCCGTTGAGTTTTTCCGCCCCGGCGACGCCCTCCTCGACCGGGACAATGTGGGATTGGTTGTGCTGCTGCAACCTAACGACGCCATGGGCCAGTCAGATCCCTCCGCCTTCATCTGCGTCGCCAACACGCACCTCCTCTACAACCCTCGCCGTGGCGACATCAAACTGGCCCAGCTGGCGATCCTACTGGCCGAGATCAGCCGGCTGTCCAGCCTCCCGGACGGGGCGACCAATCCGGTTGTGCTGTGTGGGGATTTTAACTCCACCCCCCGGAGTCCGCTGTACAGCTTTCTGACCACAGGCTGCCTGGAGTACAGAGGACTACAGATCGGCATGGTGAGATACACGCACATCAGTGCTGAAAGAGTAACAGCTTTCTGACAGTATGTGAAAGTGAAGACTGACTGGTTTTTGTGTGTGTGTGTGTGTGTGCGTGCAGGTGTCCGGTCAGGAAAACAGTCCCAGAGGTCAGCGTCTCCTAGAGTCTCCAATCTGGTCTCACAGTTTGGGAATCAACCATCAGTGTCAGTACAAGAACAAACCCACTGCGGAGTCGTCCTCCAGCAGCCCTACAGGTACACTCACTGAACGAAACTACACTTATCGTACGCTTTAGTTTATCTTAAGACCCAGCTCACAGTCCAATACTTGTTTAGGCTCATGTATTTAAATGTAGTGAGGGAGAATAGTTTAGTCGTCATTTAAGCTTCATTCAGTCTTAAGTTATTTAGTTGTTGATTATAATAGTAGTGGTTTTTGTTCTATTTTAGCACCAGGCTAAGATTTTCTCAGATTATTACTTATGCAGTCTAATTTAGTCCTAGTTTAATTAATATTCGGTGCAAGTTGTTTACTTAAAGCAATAGTTCGACATTTTAGGCAATATGCTTATTTGCTTTCCTGCCGAGAGTTAGATGAGAAGATCGATACCACTCTCAGGTTTGTACGGTAAACATGAAGCTACAGATAGCAGGTTAGTTTAGCTTAGCTTATTTTAGTACAAAGACTGGAAAGAGGTGGAAACAGCTAGCCTGGCTCTGTCCAGACGTAACAAAGTCTGTCTGCTTATATCTCTAAAGCTCTTTAATTAACACGTCGTTTGTGTCTTGTTTGTTTAATACGTACAAAAACTGAAGTTTGAAACTTGAAGACGGTTTATGTTCTGCATTATTTCTTGGCCGCACAAGGACAAGAGTGGTATTAATCCTTCTAGTGCTCCTTAGACTAGTTTTGATGTGATGTGAACTCAGATCAGGTTGGATGCTTGGTCTAAATAATGTTTAGTTTATTGTTTAGTTTGTCAGCTGAATGTCGAGCCTCATGACTGCCTCTCTCTCTCAGCAGTAGAAGGAGCGATCTCTAATCTGACTGTAGAAGATCTTGCCACCAAAGCTGCTGCCGCTTTTAACACGTAATGTCTCTCTCTCTTTCTGTCTACTCTCTATTCTTCTTACCTTCATTCCTCTCTCAAAGTTGTCGACCTATTGTTGAATACTTAATTCATCTGACTGCAAACAATCGCAGCAGTTTTTACAGCTGCAGAGTGTTGAAATGTTGCAAAAAACAACTAATTACTATCTCTTGAATGAATCCCAAAATATGCATTAAAAGTCATTCATATTAGTTATTCAGAAAAATCTGTTTGCTCAATCACTTTTATATCAGCAAAAATCTGTTTCTGCCTCAAGCATCAATACTTTTTAATAATTCATCAAATTCATACGTTCCTGTTCATTTTGATTTGATAATCTGGACTAAATAACACAGAGATCTAAGGCACTAATTTTATTTCTCTCTAAAGTCCAAGTATAAAGCAGAGTCTGCAGTCTTAACCAACACACATTCTAACCCTGTGTGTGTGTGTGTGTGTGTGTGTGTGTGTGTGTGTGTGTTTCTTTAGAGCGAGGATCGAGCACAGGCTGAAGCTGCAGTCGTCCTACCAGCACCTCCTGACGCCTGATGGAAGACCTGAGATCACTACCTGTCACTCCCGCACAGCCATGACTGTGGATTACATCCTGTACACTCCCGGTACTGACACACACACACACACACACACACACACACACACACACACTAAAATCACTTTTTCAATGCCTTTCCTTATTAGGGCGTTATCATTATTGATACTGGTGTCGATACCTGAGTTTAGGTATCAACAAAAATTATGCTCTTTTTTTTCAGATACCTTACTTCTTCCACAAATCTTTTGTTTAAAGATTAGAGAGATTAAAGAAAATAATTCAAACTTTTAAAATGCATCTGTGATTAAAGCTGTTTTAATAGAACTGTGCCCAAATCAAATATAAACTCCTGATTTAAATCAGGAAATATCTGATCAAGACTCAGTAAACAAGAAGGAGACAAAGAATCTGACAAGTATTTGTGCTGACTTTAAGAACCATTTTAGCAATTTACTCTTCTCTTTCTTTCTGTCTTCTTGCGAACTTTTGTCATTTTTCATTTTTTCTTTTTCCTCTCATTCCCTTTTTCCCCTCTATCTTTTATCTTGTCACACTACTATCTCTCTTTCTCCCTCTCTCGTTTCCCTCTGTTCTCCTCTGGAAGAATTCATCACACCTCCTTCACTTCCTGGTGGGCGGGGCCTCCAGCCGCTGGGCAGGCTGTCATTGGTCGGCCAGTCGGAGCTGGAGGAAGTCAACGGCCTGCCCAATCAGTATCACTCGTCCGATCACCTCCCTCTTCTTGCTCGCTTCCGCTTCCGGCGCTGACCCGGGGTCGTCGGACAACCAGCTAATTAACAGTGCAGCTCAGGGAAGATGGGAGAGTTTAAGATGTCTGTTGAACACACAAAATAATCACAATTACGTTCAAGACGGCACACACACGTGCCGCCTGGACTTCAAGAAAAAGGATTAAGGTCAGCACAGGTACACATATTTTGGTTTCCGTGCGGGGAACAAACTGTCTTTTAGAGTCTTTTTTTTTTTTTTAAACTCTTCTGGCTGGTAAAATCGTGACGTCCAAGGAGAGACTTTATCCACTTTAATACTCTGTAATATCTTAAATACACTTCAGTAATTTAATTTGATGTGATTTCTAAAAACTGCAGTGTTGCTAAAGTACAAAATACAAATACTTTAATGCAGCATGTCCAAATGTTTTCTGAATGCTCAGATTTTGGACAACACTGATGGCTGAAATGTGTCCATTTTGGGCATGTTGCATTTAAGTATTTGAGCTTGAGTATTGTTGAAATTTTTAGTAGGGCTGAGCAATTAATTGAAATGTCATTGAAATTGCTATATGGCCTACTGCAATTTCCAAATCGCAATAGTCTGCAGAGATGTCCTGGTCTACACATCAGATTGTACAGACTTAAAAAAACCATCTTTGTTTGGTACAGATCCCTGCAAAAATCACAACATAATCATTTCACTATGTTTTTAAATGAAGATGAGAATAATGATGTAAAAATTATGATTCCCTCTAATATCGCAATTGCAATACCAGTCAAAATAATCGCAAGTAGATACTTTTTTCAAAAGCGTTCAGCCCTAATTTTTAGAACAATTTCTTTTTTAAAGTTGAAAATCTACAGCGTTTTAATAATTCTACAGGTTGGGTGTCCAATTTTCAGATCATCTTCAGGGCAGAAGGATGACATTTCAAGAAAAACAAATTTATAATTTGTTATTATCACCTGTATGTGCAAATATCAATCATACTTCACTTCCAACACCAACATTTAATTTGATTCTTAACTGTTCCGTTGCTATAGAGAAGGTCACAGTTTTTTTTAATCTTGTTTGTGGAAAAGTTCGTTCGAAACAAGTTCAGCACTTCCACTTGTACATAAAACAGTTTTCTTTCAAGAATTCATGAAGGGATATATTTTAAAATATTTAATTTTTTAAAGAGTGAACATTATCACTTGAAGTTAAATTGCTGCAGATGAGGAAAGCTACTTGATAACTTTGGCCTTGATAGAGGGGCAAAGCAACTAACATCGCCCCCCCAGTTATTTATAGACTTTTATTGTTTAAGTTCAGTTAAGACATTTAGCTCCTGTTTGGAGCAACTGGCAGTTAGTCCAACATCAGAATATCATCATAACTGTACAGTACATTATAATGAAGAACAGTGTGGCTTTTCAAAAAAGAAATCAGCATTTTCAAAGAGTGCCAATAGGTCGCCGTGAAGTATTTAATTATGAAAAATGCAGAGTGTTTAGTTCATATTTTAAAGCTTCAGACAAGAGACAAATGCATGAAACAACTGTTGAAGAGGAATTTAATTACAAAGCCAAACAGTTTGGGTTATGGAATCTGTCAATTTCCTTGCACCGATTTTAAAGTTGCCCCTTAGTGCCAAAATGCTGTTTTAATTTATGATATTGCTTCACATTTACAAAATATTTAGAAACTTGGATGTGCTGTACATTTCACCTGCCGATTCAGCCTGTAAAAGGTCTTATTTTGTCAACCAAGAACTGTAAACGGTACTAGAGAAGGAATTTAGTGCCATCTGTCAAAAAGAATGGTGAGATGAAACATTTCGAATGTACTTGTGGACATTTTGCTATGATTTCAGACTTACACACAATCAACAAACAACAAGGAATGGATATATTTTTCTAACATTTTGGAAAGAGATTGCCATTTTTGGACAGTTTACAGTTTGTAAATAAAGGACTTGTGTTTTTACGTTACCTGTTGGTTTAATGTTGTCATCAGTGTCGATGTCATTTAACTCGAACACACACGTGCTGCTTAAAGGAATACAGCGACTTTATAGGAGTTTGGTTTGTTTGTCACCAGGACAAGCAGGAAGGCTTTGGCTCCAGGATCTTCATCGTGTCCCCAGCTCATGTGTGCATTTACTGCCGAATATGTTATCAGACTTTTTTTTTTTTCCACGTTTGTTTCTAAAGAAAGAGGACGTTTTTTCTTGCTCGTTTATAATGAGAGTTGGCTAGTTTCCCCTGTTCATTTGTCATTGGAGAAATGGCTGTTAAAATCAGCAGACAGCTGCTTTGTTCCAATTCATTGTTCTACAGGGAGTTCAGCTGTTCGTCCTCTTCAGTCTGAGAGGATGGAGGTGATTTTCTCATATCCATGCATAATGGGACACTGCTGGTTTTTATGTTTAGTTCTAAATGGAAGTGGCTGTATTTTCTGTTGTTTTCTAATGTCTAATCCCATACAGGTGTGTGTGTGTGTTTCATGTTCTTACATCCCAGTGGGGACTTTAACCTGAATGCACACTAACCTACGGGGACTTGTGTCACCGTGGGGACAAAAATTGAGGTCCCCATGGGCAGAGACTGCTTTTTGAGGGTTAAGACTTGGTTTTAGGGTTCAGGTTACAGTTAGGTTAGGGTTAGGCACTTAGTTGTTAGGGTAAGGGGCTAGGGAAAGCATTATGTCAATGACTGTCCCCCATGGGGATAGTGAAACAAACGCATGTGTGTGTGTGTGACTGTGACAGATGGTTGCACCATTTACCTTGGCTCTCCTCAGAAACACTGTGTACTCAAGACTCAGACCTCTTGGTATTCTGCGCATCACTCTGCACTGCAGCAAGACACTCGGCTGGATCTCAACAGGCTTCACAGACTCCCTTATGTCTGTTTTTATAGAGTCTGCAGGGGCCAGATTTCAATACCTTGATTGCTGTCATCCCAATTCACAGGCAATAACATTAACTGGGGACTCAGTGTCATATTTTCCTGCACTCTGTGCAAATTGAGCCTAATAAACTGAAAGCAACCATTAAAAAATATACTGACAATAGGTGGCAAAAGACAGTAAAAAATAAATAAATAAAAAAACAACACACCTGAGTATTCAGCCAATTCCCCTCCCTTATCCTGAGAGAGACAGAGATACTAATACAACACTAACAACACTAGTTGGATAGATAACAAAGAAAACTACATTTGTCATTTAGTCCAGACTGGGCATCTCAGAAGAAAAAAAGGTGATTTGTAATCATTAAGGACATCATTAGTGATTTTAATCAGCAGTAGACCCTCATACACAGTGACTGAAAGACACGTAAATTATATTTATCATTAACACTACAAATGTCAATCCCAGATTTCGTAGTAAAAACACAAATTCTTTGACAAAAAATTACTCAAGGTCCACTTACTGGCTTTTAACTGCATCTCTTAGTCTTCCTCAGTTGATGGAGATTGCTCAGTTGTCATCACATAAACCTTAGTATGAGAATCAGAATCAGAAATACTTTATTGATCCCCGAAGGGAAACTCTTTGTTACAGCAGCTCGCCTTTACGTCAGTGCACACAGGAGAAAGTACTAGCAAAAAATATAATACAATACACTATAAAACACTATAAAAACAGATCAGAAAATAAATTAAGTACCAGGTGGGTATAAGATAAAATAAGTGTGAAGTACCAAGTGGGTTTACCGGTTGATGATGATAATACAGTATAATAATAATACAATGTAATAATATAAGTAATAAGCAGAGGTGCATGTACTGTCGAGTTAAGTGTAGCTTATTGAGATTATTAAGATATTGCACAGCAGTAATGGAGGTCTATAATATCAATATCAATAAATAGGAAAAACTAAAATAGGAAGACTAAATATTGCACAGGAGTAATACACAGAATATTGCACAATTATTTCAAGTATGGCAGAGATGTAATGATCAGTGTCCAGTTTAGTGACCTAGGGTCATACAGACTGACACTCAGAGGGAGGAGTTAAAGAGTTTGATGGCCACAGGCAGGAATGACTTCCTGTGGCGCTCTGTGATGCTTTTTGGGGAATAAAAAGGAAAGCTAAAAGTTGGAAAAAGTAAAACGACGAGACGGAGCTACGGCAACAGGCAGCATGCGGGCTGGCGCATGCGCACTATTTTGATATATAGCGGTACTTAGTTTACTTATTATAGTTAGTTACTATAGTAAGTGTCTAAGTACTTTACTAAGTATAGTAATTTCGAGCTTTTCCAAATTTGGTATTGACTTTTGTGCTGTTGTATTGTAAGGTGTTTCTATTATTTTGTCCACCTCCTGTATATCAGTGAGTGTAGATAGATATTTCTGTCCAGATCACCAGATAGTTGCTATCTGATGTCTGTCAGCTCTGTGAGGCTCCTCACGTGGTTTTTACTGCAGAAAATCATCAGAGGTTTGTGCTCATCAGATTTCTTGGCTGCATCCCAATAAACTCAGCTGGCGTCCTGCGGCAGGTTCCTCAGAGGAAACCAGAAATAATTCTCTGTGGTTGTTTAGTTTATGAGCACTAGATGGCAGCAGTGGACTTTGTGTTAACCAGTGAGGGTGGACAAACTGAGAAAGCTGATAGTTTGGTGAAATAAAGTCTGTTTGGAACATACTGAACCTATGGATGACCAGTGGATTGAGACGTTTCTGTGGATGTTATTTGATGCTGTGAAATCTTGTCACCGTTTGAATCCATTAAAACCAACATGAATTCACACTGAGAGACTACGGGCAGAAAATGTTTGATTCTTAACTGTTACTAGCAGAGGGCTTTGTTTCTTCTCACCTCACCTGGATGATGTTGCAGGTTTCTGGCACACACCCTCCAAAGCCTCCTCTCACATTTTACAGATGTCAAAATAACATAAACATAACTCTTCTTTTATTAAGGTTATAACAAAGATGAATGCAGCGTAGGATTTGAACTGTTGTCATAACAAATCCACAATGTTAGGTGTTGCACATTATCAGGAAATATCGTGCATTCATTATGTACACAAAGTAATTGTGTTTTCGCTCTCTCAGTAACTTAGAGAGAGAGGATTGTGGTGAAGAGAATGTTTGCATTGAAAATTTGCTGAGGAGACAGTGCACATTCATCAATTTTGACATTTTTAAAATATCAATGCGCTGGAGTTAGCTCATGAGCTAATTAGCTCCATTATCTACCTTTGCCAGATCACAAAACACAGACTTGTGCAGTGTTATTGTAAAGGAGCACATTTCTGAGCCGTGCTTGGACCTGATCCATGTTGTCTTCTTCTGTCCACAAACCGCACCAGCTTCAGAAAGATCTGGGAGAGTACTGAGCAGCCAAGCTGAACAGTCGCTGTTGTTGTGGAGTCTATCCCCTCTTCTCATTTCTTAGTTTGTACATCCTCGATTCCTTTCCTCGCCTCCTCTCCTTGCGTCTTAGTCCCTCCCACCTGAGATGCCAGCGGAGGAGGCAAGGAAGAGACACGAGGAGAGAGGAGTTGAGGCAACAGGCATTTAACAAAATGAGACGTCGTTTTAAAGCGGCGTCCTTTAAATATTACGTGTGGCACAGCTGCATCATCTGTCCATTGTCACGGCTCTTTTATACGTCACTTGTGCCGAAATGGATTCCGCAACACACCTGTGCATCCTCGCTCATAGCTCCTCCTCTCTCCTTGAGATGTGTTTTACACGTCCTTCAAGATGGCGCGCTGAGATCGATTTCCGAGTCACAGGCAGGAGGACGGAGGAGAGAGGAGACGAGGTGGCACAAAACAGAGAAATGAGAAGAGCCTTATGTAGACCTGATGTGTGATTCATTTTTTTAGAAGGTGGAAGTCAGCTAATGTGTGAAGCTACCACAACACTGCAAAAGAGAAGCTAAATTTAGCCATGAATAGCAACTTAACACCGCCTGAAGATCTTGTTTTTACTGCCCTCCGGTGGCACAACTTCTTAGTTTGCTGCAGTGATGTACAGCTGTACTCCAGGACACTGTGACATCACTGTTGGATGTGGTTACAGGTGCAACAGAGTGCACCTCTGATCGGTGGAATGATGTCATTGCGATTTTTCTTTTCTGGTTTTGAAACCAAAGCTTTTGTTCCTCGAATGCTTGTCGATCGGAGCAGAACCCTTCATTGTTGAGCATGCTGTTGAATGCGAGCAGGTGCTGTGACGGAGCATTTGGAGCAGAGGTGGAAAATGAGTTTTTGAGTTGATCAACCCCCCTGTAGTTATGATGTAAGAAATTATAATTGTGGCTGCTTGAAGGACAAATAATTCAAATCAAAATGTAAAACCAATTAGAGACTGAATTATCTTTATTTTTTTTTAGATGTTTTGAAAAGCTCTGGTGGCTTCTTCACCTTGACAGATCAGTCAACAGCTTGATCGTCACAATAGAGAGGGAGGTGGGAATAATCTCTGCTCTCACTCTCTCTCACACACACACACACACACACACACACACACACACACACACACCTACATCATCACAGCCCATCAACAGAAACACACACACCTACATCATCACAACCCATCTACAGAAACACACACACCTACATCATCACAACCCATCGACAGCAACACACACACACCTACATCATCACAACCCATCGACAGAAACACACACACCTACATCATCACAACCCATCGACAGAAACACACACACACCTACATCATCACAACCCATCGACAGAAACACACACACACCTACATCATCACAACCCATCGACAGAAACACACACATCTTCATCATCACAACCCATCGACAGAAACACACACACCTACATCATCACAACCCATCGACAGAAACACACACATCTACATCATCACAACCCATCGACAGAAACACACACACACACACACACACACACACACAGCGAGGTGAGCCTCCCCTGCCTTCTGATCCCTAAGCTGCTGCATAGATGAGAAATGAAGGATTATTTCTATAAATCTGCTGCCTCCATGTGCTTGTCTAAAACACAAACACACACACTCACATCTGCAGTGGCACGTAAGCAGATTATTTTAGCAGAAGCCAGGCAGTAGCGTGGTGTGAGTGTATACAGGACTGTCATCTAAACAGGAATAACATCATTCAAATCGTAGTTTTCACTGCAGCTTCCTCGTGTTTCTCTTCTGCGTCTTCTTCTGTTCGTCTTGAAGTTCATTGTGTTTTAGGAAGGTTTGCAGAGAGTGGTGTGCTCTTTTTCAGCAACATCCTTCTTCATATTCATACAAATATTCACATTCACACCACAGCTCTGATCATTAGAGTCTTTAGAGTCTTGCTGTTGGCCACTGAGCAGATTTACAGGGCTGAGTGCCTTGCCAAACGGAGCAGAGAGAGTGTGATTGGGAGGTTGTGAACTGGCAAACTTCTTGTCAAAAGAAGGTCCTGTTGTTTTACTTTTACCGCAGTCTCCTTGCAGTTTTTAAATTTTTTTTCTGTAACTGAGTTGTTTACATTTTCACCTGAATTCTTCTCCTTCTCATCTTCCTTATCTGCAGTCTGAACGCTGCGTCATGTTGATCCTGAGCTGTTTGCTGCTGACAGTGGAGGGATTTTGTAACGCAAGGCTTTATGTAGTGTTGTGTTTGAGATGAATTCCCCCAGGAAAGAATGAATAAAAATCAATCCACAAACTAACTACTCAGCCAGCTTTTTTAGTTTTCCTATCGGTTATGATGTAATATTTTACTAATATTACACTGTAATAAGTAAACAAACTCTAACAAGTAAAAGTAGTATTACCACAATGTAAAATTGTGGAATTCAAACTTTTTATACTAGTAATTACGTTAGTTTTAATGTGAATTGTACTTACAGGTACTTTAAACAACAGTTAATGTAAAAGTAGTTCCAATAGTGCATTATTGTTGCCTTTAAGTTTTTGTAGCTGGTCCATATTTTGTAGCTGTGCTTTATATTCAATAGAGCCTAAATACTGGATTTGTGAGGCCAATATCAATATTTTAGAGTTTTCAAAAAACGACAATATATATCAGCCAACATTTGTTTTTAAAAATGAACACAAAACATTCACATTTTTGACAAGGATCCCTTAAATTTGTTTTTGAGACTTGTGACCTAGACATGTACTGTACTGAGTGGAATATTTTACAGTGTAAAAATAAACTCATCAATGCTCTCTGGTGGACAAACAATGAAACATTTAAACCACTAAATGACCTCAAACATATCTTTGGCGCTTCTGTACCACAATTTGTAGTCACTTATCAAATGTCAATACCAGTATATCTGTGATAAGCTAAAGACAGCCAGTAATTCTGGTCCTGCCAATTTAAGGCTCTAATGTACAACCGGCTAATTTAATGTAACACATTCAAAGAGCTCGTAATAATTAATATTTTGCAAAATAAACTTACAAGTAGCTGCAGTCATCAGATAAATGTAGTGAAGTACAAAAATAGATGAGTCCTAAAATGAAACTACAAGTACCAGAAAAATGTATGTTTTGTATTTATACTTCCTCTTCCAATCAGTCAATCAATCACTTATAATCTATAAGTCAATGTGAAAAGTAAAAGAACGCACAGTTAAAAACATAGATCATTTATTAAAAGAACACATGCTGCTACAGTTGTTGATAAAAACAGCTGCTGTCAGACCACTGATGAACAGCAGGAAAGTTACAATAATAATATTGACGAGGGGGGGGGGGGGGTAACATCATCTCCTACTATTGATCTCCACAGGAATACAAAACCACACCACGTCCTCACAGAGGGAACCTGGACGGACTCAACAGCGCTCTTTAAAAATAATAAGTGTGAGTGTAGGCCAGCTCTTCAGCGCTCTGTGGTGTTTCCACATGTTAAAATCATCACTCCGAGTTCCTCGGCCCCGTCTGTTGGCTCCAGTCAGTCCAGTGAGCTCTGTTCGATCGGTTAAGACGCTGGCTGAATACTGTTACAGTGGTTTGGAGTTCAATTCCCACACATACACACACATCACACTGAATTTTTGCTCGTCTTATGCCATGTCAGACTCAAGAGTTTGACAGAAGGCTGACTGTCCCTTTGTTCTTAGCAGCACAGAGCAGATCTGTCTGCTTTTAAATGTTCCTAACAAGAAAAATGTTTCCAGAAACGGGCAAAAAGAAGGGCAACGAAACAAATGCTTTGTCACAGAATTTCAGAACATGTTTGAACAGGAAAACAAAACCAGTTAGCCAAACAAGAAGGGAATAGTTGTGATTGTGAATGACACCTTTTAACAAAAAGCTCTAAACTTGTTCACTGGTAAATACAACTGTGATGACAGAATCAGTCACTTTTTTTTTGCACAATGCACATGGGCAACTCCACCAAACAACACACACCAAAGACACAAAGTCAAAAATGAAATAAAGATATGCTTATCTGATTAAACTTATACTGCTGAGGCACTGGAAGCTTCACATTGACATTTTTAATGTCAATCAAATATCTTTATTTCAGACATTGTCTAGATATGTTGCTCTTAATTTGGTTCTCCTTTTGGGAGGAAAAAATAACTAATTTTTTCAGCAGCCGCAGTGCACAAATACAAAATGTCAAGCAAATTTTTTTTGTCCAGCGAACATTTCGAATTTCATTATCATATGCAAGTCAGCTAGCGTGTAGTTTCTATAGAACAGAGAGACCAGGTAACAGAATTCATGTTAAAATCATAAAGTTATATTATTGACATCACCGCTGCAAAAATGGACCTGTAGCAAGCCAAAGCAGAGATTTAAGATCTTTGTGTCGTCAAATCCGTGTTAAAAGTTGCCTATTAATCGCTGATTTTAGAACAGACTACAGTACATTTTACAGTACAGTCACTTTAGGACTAAGATGGAGTTGAGAAACGCGTTATCAGCACTTTGGAAACAAATCAAAAGGCCATCAAAAAGAACACCTGCTACAACTACAAGGTGTTCTTTTTTTAACAAATGTTTCTCATTCAAAATGATAGCGTACAATCAATGAATCAAACCCAAATGTCTTGATAAAACAGAAGTAAAACCACAAATGTAATCTTATTTAAAAAATCCAACCAAAAAAGAAAACATTCAATAAGATAAATTGTCAAGCACAGAAGTCTCTATTGCGAACTGACATAAAAACAGATTTCAGTTGCTACAATGAGTATCACTGTTTCAGGTTGTGTTTTGTCATTGACTCCGGTCACACTGAACATGTCGTAGTTTCTGTGTCCCGGCTGAGCGGTCAGGTAGTTTGTCACTGTTGTTGGGTAAAATCTCCAGAACTGCAGTTTTGATGTTTGTCTTTAACTCCAAAGTTGTCATGGTCATTTGTGCGTCGAGATAAATTTGTGAACTTTAGGTCCTTGGTAACTGTTGAATCTCCATTTGTATAGATCCAAAAATACATGAACATCAGTCAGAAAATATGTGGTAGTCTTTCCTAAAAAATGTACTCCAAGATATGTTGCTTCTTCAGTGTGAAAATGCATCAAGTCTTTGTCTGTTTGTCCACAACACCGGTGTGAAATAGGATTTTGAAGAAAAAAAAACAAAACAAAGCAGCTTTGTGCTTCTTCTGTATGCTAACAAACATCAAGCCTTTAGAAAGTATCAACACTTAACCTTCAGTACAAATATTAACACGCTGAGCTGGTTGGTTTGTGCCAGAGTTGGAGATGTGACTGTCCAGTCTCTGTCTCTGGGCTGTGCTATGGTCCACCGCTGGCAAAACATCAGAAATATGTAAAATTATTCAGCTTTTTCTCACAGCACCTTGAATCAGTGATAATGGCTCAGGCCGGATCTACTCAGAGGGAAAACTCTAGGTTCTGTGTTTTATACGTTGTGAAGAAAAGCTACCAGAAGGTCCTGGTTTTACTTTGCAAGTAGAATTATTCTAAATGACCAAGATTTATTTCTGTGCAGATTGAGCCACAAATCTTCCTCCTCCATCGCTTGAATTGTGGAAGACTAGGATTTTAGTTTTTTTGTCAAAACCTGCTCTCTAATACAGCGTGTGCATAGCTTGTTGTTGAAACAAAACCCTAGGATAAAATGTTTGTAGTTTTCAGTTGGCAAAGAAACCGCACAGGTTCTGTGAGATACCGTGAAACAAGAAAAGTGATAAAACAATCAAATGACAATATTCAGAAACAATCTCCTGAAACTCCTCCTGCTGACGATTGATGCGACCAAAACAACAAATCTCTCATTGCCACGTTTGGTTCCCTGGTGCAGCTTAACTGAATCCAGCTTGATTTTAGGACACACCATTTTTCTTCACGTTAATCCTCCAAATGAAAACTATAGAAGTCAGTTGTCGTTTTTTCAAGTATCCTAAAGACAGACAGTTATATCATCAAGTAGCCAAACCTTTAGAGAGCCAGTCTTGAAAGTTACTTTTTTAAATCATGAATTTAATCTGAACCCTTATTTTCTTCTCCCAATAACTACCCCCAAGGTGCCTTTGAGCAAGGCATCTAACCCCTTAATTCTGTGAATAGAGCTGGTCGGGGGGGAGGGCTGAGGTTGTACTTATAAACATATGTTGTTGTTTTTTTTTATTAAAACTGACATAGTTCTCAGTCTGAAGGCTTAAAACTGTACAGTACATTCTGTGGATGTAACAAACATGAATTTAGACATTTAGATGTACATACATATTTAAGTACAGTATCTGACAGCATGTGTTGAATATCTGTTTTGATTTCAGGTTTCTGTATTGTGTGATAAGAACTGAACACTGCTTTATCTCCGGCTTTAATATGTGATATTCTACAGTCATTTCAAGCATTTGTATCAGACTGGTTAAAATCAACTATGATTATCGTACTGGATATATGTGATGTGGGATTTAAAGCTTCTCAGCTTCTTCATCGAAGGCCTCAACAGGAGAATCCAAAAAACAATCAAATTCAAACTTGATTTGATTTTTGGACAATCCTTATGATACATCATGCATATGAGCGTAAACCGTGCATATAGTACTGAATGGATTCTCATAGGTCACTTGGTACCAAAGCTTCACAGAGTGAAAGGATGATTCATCAAGTTGCTCGGAGAACTTTCGTGGTTTCCCGACTCTTATTTGTCTCTGGCAAATAACTGAAAGGATGAGCTGCTGCTTGAAAAACTGCACTGACACAAACACTTTGACTTTTTAGGTTGTCAAATACAAAGCAGAGTGGATTTGCACCCTCATGTTACAAGGGTGTCCTTTGACTCAAAATCACAATTTCTGACTTCTGTTTTCAGAGTATTAAACCAAAAGGCAGTTTATTGTTCAGATTAAAACATGGAAAATCTCAATAATAGAAAAGTATTTTTGTCATTTTATGACCAAACAATTATCTCAGAGACCTCGAAGGGCCCTGACCTCGCAGTCCGTACTGCCTTTAATATCGTCTGACAGCGTGCACAGAGTGTTACATTCCCCTGCCACATAAATCTGTCCTGAATGAGGCCTTTGTTACAGAGTGTTCACTCAGCCAACAACATCTGCCATCACTCCTTGTTTGTGTGAGTGGACAAACTGGCTTCAGCTGAACCACAGCTGAATCATTTTATTTTCCAGCTGTGAAGGCAGCAGCAGGCTGGCTAACGGTATGTTAGTTTACTGTGTGAACAAAGGGGTTGGCTACAGCTGAGTTTGGTCAACACACACGAAACTCCGCTAGCCTTCTGCTAACTTGTTTTGGAAATACTAGTGATTGAATTTTGGAGATCAAGTTTAACCCACAATGTTCTCATTTGCCAAACATGTTGACCTATCAATTTATGTCTCTATTTATTGACTGTGTGATTGATGCTATATCATTCATATTTCAATCTTAGGTAATGTATCTTTAATTCTTTTTACAAACAATTACTGTCTAGACTAGTATTTTCCAAAATCTGAGCGACCACAAGTTGATTAAAGGGATGAGAAAGAAAGAAGGAAATGGTGTTACACACTTTGTTTTTTTTCTGATATTTCTCTAATATTTGCTTTTTTTTCTCTTATGTAATACTGAATATCTTCGCTTCTTCAGGCCTCTAAAAACCACTGGTTTGGATCAGTGGTTCCCAACGTTTTTGCCTTGTGACCCTTAAAATGAAGCCATGTCTACTTGTGGCCCTTCATCACAGGTTATGGATTCAGTGTGGATGAGCTGTGAGCAGTTCAACCAAAGAATGATTTTTCTTTTTAAAATTGTTTCATTTGAAGGACTTTTAGAGGCCTGAAGAGGTGAAAGTCACAATTTTGTGAAACAATAAAAATAAAAAAAAAATCTTTCTCATCCCTTTAATCAAGTAGTGAGCCGTCCAATTTTTCCTGTCCATGGGTCTAGATTAAAAGGTGCAACAACACAGGTAGAGTCATTTTTAGTTACTCTACCTGTAAAAACGTCCAACAGATGTTTTTTCCCTTGCAGTTACACAATAAATAACAGAAATCAATCTGTTAAATAAATAATGATGTGGACTTGATGATCGATCCATTCCACTTTTCTGTTTGAGGACTTTCTTTGATGTTCAGAAAGCTTGGATGGAAACAGAGCTGTGGTAATGTATTCAGTTGTGTCAACAGAGGGCAGAGGAAGAGGAGAATGGGGGGGGCAGGTTTGCCGCAGTGCTATAATGATCGTTCTCCGATCCTCTGCAGTGAATCCTCTCTACATCACTTCTTCTCTTCTCACTCCTTTCCACCTCTTTTCTTCTTCTTCCTCTCTTTTATCCTTCCCTTTCCTCTCTATCAACTGTGTCTGATTTCCCTGCATACTTTATTGAACGTCCTCTCTCTATTCTAGACTCCGATCAATAGAATCCACATATATATAGAAGTCTACTTAGTCATCGTATTTAAACTGCTGTCGGTTCAGGAAGGTTTTGGAAAAGTCAAAATGTACCTAAAACATTACTTGTGAACATTCCTTTAGTGATCTTTTTCTTAAAGGTGAAGCCAAAGTGCAAAAGTGAGCAGGCAAGTGAGAATAAAGTGGTATAACAACAACAACTACACCCGTGCATCTCCTGCTTTCTTCTGATCTCATGTTGGCTCGCCAAACACCGCCATGTTGGAAAACTTGCAACAAAATGAAAACCTGTAGTCATCACCACTCCCATCCCCGAAGGAAGATACGAACTGCCTAAACTTTCAGTAGTGAAATTGTGCTATAGAAGTGCCGTTATGATAAGTGATTATTAGACACAACAACATACAAAAACCACCAGCAAATTAATCTATTTTTAGTGTATTTTGTGCAAAGAGAAGCTATCTTTTTGTTGCGACTCTTCCACCATGGCTAATTGTCTCTCACAACCACTGAAGAATATGTTCACCTATTTGTATCAACAAATATCTACCCTTTCTTCTCTCTCACTTCCTGTTGTAGACCTTCTCTAAGACACATGGTCACCGAGGAGTCACAGAAATACTTGGTTACACCTGTTGTCAGGACACGACAGCTCTCAGTTGATTGAAATATGAGAAATCTAGAAACAAATTGATATGACTTCTTCTGAACTTATCCTACGTCAGAGGGTAAGCACTTCTGCTACATGACTGAAATGTGTCAGTGAATAAGAAAGACCACTCTCAGGCTGTGTGTGATAATGAGGCTGTTGTCAAGGATTCATTGCTACCAAACGGGTAAACAGGGTCCACCGTGACGTATTAAAACCAGACCAACTGTCACTTTTTGTCTGAGTCTCAGCTTCTAAGAAGTTCTTCTTGTTCAAGCTCAGAAAAGCTCTTGTAACATATTTTTGTGTGTTCATCATCCACCTTGTCTGTGTCAGATGAGGTGCTCTAGCTGCAGTGACTCCTCTCCTAAAAACATTGGTTGCAGGTAGACTCTCTTGGATCACGGTGGATGAGAAGGCTGGACGGATTTGGGATGATTGGGACGTGAAGTAAGGGATCAGATGCGGATCTGGTAGCCGTCGTTGAGAGTGCTGAGCTCCGGGGGTTTCCTCTCCACCGAGGCCGGCCTGGCAGACAGACGGACGGACAGATAAATGGTCAGATCACACTTACGTGCGTACTAAAAGCACCGTGATGGCATTGTGACATTTCTTCCTAAATGTTACACAGTAGAACTAAACTAGTGCAGACCTCAACTGTCTCCAAACTAATCATTGCATTATTATTATTATTTTTTTAATTTATTTTTTTATTTTACTATTAATCGAGTAATCATTTGGCTGATAAAATATCAAACTTGGGCATCAAAAAATGCCCATCACCGTTTCTTAGAGCCCAGATTTAAAATGGCTGTCAACAGTCAAAACCCCCAAAATATTCAGTTTACTATCATATAAGACTAAGAAATCCACAGATATTTGAGAAGCTGAAACCAATACATTTTTGGCATTTTTGCTTAGACAATGACTTAATTGATGAATAGAATATCAAAAATCGACTAATCGTTTCAGCTTTACTAAAAAGAACAAAAACGCTTGGACTTGTGGTATTTCTTGTGCTGTGGATATGAGGAAAGAACGGCAGCATTAAACCCAGAAACAAAGCATTTCATAGGAAAAAAAGGATTAAAGAATTAGAAATAGATGAAGGTAGAGGACGGAAGGAGTAGGAGGAAAGCCAAGAGCATGTTTCAAACGGGTCCCTACTTGATAACAGTGGCGGTAATGCCATTAAAAAGAAGCAATGCACCAGTAAAAAAGAAAAGTGCTGTAAAATAATGCAGGTTTAAAACCATTCACAAACAGGTTTGCAAATTTGACAAAAACATTCTCAACTCAAGTTCCAATTAATAAGCATTTGTTGAAGATTAAAGCATTTATTTTTGTCAAACTGCTGTTTCCAAGGTCCAGAATGAACTTTCAGGCTTGTAAATGTTTTATAAAAAAAAAGTCCAGTCAGTATATTTGTAAGGCACCAGGGACATGCAGTGCAACTTGTTGAGAAACATTGAATACAAATAAAACCGTTGGTTTCCTCCAGATTTCTGCAGTGCGCCTTAAAGTGAGAGAAAAGAGCGAGTAGAAGACATGAAGAAGATGGAAAATGAGAGAGAGATTCAGCTTTCTGTCATTTCTCAGTAAGAGGTTTGAAAAGTCAGAAAGTAATCAGATTTAATCCTCAATGCTCTTTCTTCCCTTCTTCTCCCTCACTCTTTTCTTTATTCTCTCTTATTTTCTTCAGTGATTTCTGCTAAGTAGGACACTTTCAAGCACTCGCTGTGACACATCAAGGAGAAGTGTTATTTGTGAAAGCCAATCTGGAGAACTGACAGCCTTTTATTCCTCCTCCTCTCCTCTCTCTATTTCCTCCCCTTTTTTCCTCTCCACTTCTCCCCAGCCTTTCTTCTCCTCTCTCCTCCTGTCTTCTTTCACATTTTCTTCCCTACTTTCCTCTCGTCTTTTCCGTCTCTTCTTCTTGCTCTCTGTACTCATGTCATCTCCTCTTTTTCTCCATCTCCTCTTTCCTTAACTCTTCTCCTTACCCTGTTCTTCAATCTTGCAGTCTATCGCTCCTATTTCTTTGTTTTATTTCCTTCTATCTTTTATTCTCTTTGACCATCTCTGCCCAGAGGGAGGGAGAGGTTCGCAGAATTGTATTTTAAAATCTATTTGAATGTTGTTTAATATATTTCAGACATGTTTTTTTCAAATGTTATTTCACTTAATTTAGTTTTGTGTTGTATTTGTTTGTGTATATAGCATGCAGTGCTAAAATAACCCTGTGCTGTTGAAGTGTCCGTGCTCTCAGCTGTTTAAACCAGCAGCAGATTATTAAACTGTCTCTGCTGGAGTTGTCTGTCTGAAGTGGCAACATGTTGTTAAGTGTATAAGTGCTCTGTTGATAACAGTAATAGCTTTTTAAGTACCGCATTCAAGTGGTTTAAAGTGGTAATGTGCTGTTCTGCTGTGTCCTGATCATTTCAACTGTTTCTCTGAACTGATGAGACGATTAAATTAAATTTTACTAAGATTAAAACAACAATGAATTGGACTGAACCCTGAAGGGAAAAGAAGCAGATTTACGCTAATAAGGAAACTTTTTCACATTGCACAACTCAAAAAGAAAAAAGTCCTTTCTCTAACTTGCATGCTTCTGTTTGGGCTATTAAATGTCCATCAAAGTTTCCAAATTGTCCAAGGTGACGTCTTCAAATGTCTTGTTTTGTCAGACCAACGGTCCAAAACCCAAAGAGATTCAGTTTGCAGTGATATAAAACAGGGAAAAGCAGCAAATCTAATATTGGAGAAGCTGAACTCTGAGCATTTTGTGCTTGATAAATAACAAACAATTAATCGATTATCAAAATAGTTGCTTATTAATTTTCTGCCGATGTATTGCAGCTCTCTAAAATACAAAATATAACATCTTAAAAATGACATGATTTAGATTATTATAATCATCAGAAAGGAAGAAAACAAGTAAGGAATCTTGTGAATTGCATTTGGGGTTTTATGATTTGCTTCAAATGATCTAATAACTGGTTCAGTTCTACATAATTTGATAGAAGAGATTATTTTGATTTTAGGTGACTGAAAAAGATTAAATGGAAAAGCCTTCTTTTTGTGTTACTGTTTTTTTTTTTTAAAAACACACACACACACACACACACTGAATAATTAGACAGTTAAGCCTGCTAGAGCTTCTCATAAGAAAGGTCATCAGAGTGGCACGTCAAATGGCAACACTAGGAATGTCACTAATTCTGGTGCAGTGTGTGTTGTGTGTGTGTTTGTGGTGACTGCAGTACGGCTGGGGTGCAGCTGTCAAGTCAGATTGTGTTACATCCCACCACACAGCTGACAGCACACACAAACACACTCAGCATCCTGCATGTGTGTGTGTCAAAGTTTCCCTGCCATTGAATCGAAGTGGTGAGTCACCCTGTTTTTAAGAGCTGCTAACCCTGAAAGAATTTCATCCATCTGGGTTTCAAATGAGTTTTAACACATTTTCTCATTCAACAATCGTTTCCAACAGATATTACATTCATTACATTAGACATGACTTAATTTACTCTTTTTACTTGTTTGACACTGCTTCAAACTAAGATAACAATTGGGGAAAAGCCATGTGTGTGAAAACGTCTCTTTTATTGGCCAGGAATGTAGCAGGATAAAATAAAAGAGTAAAACCTATTTGAAGGGATTCACACACTAAAAATCTATTTTAAAAATATGTTCTCCTTCATAAGTGCAGGAATATATTAATGCCAAATTAAAAAGTAGCTCCTGATGATTAAAACAAGATCTTTAGTCATGTTCTTCAATTTGTGTATGGTATGGCCACTGAGCAAGGTGGCTTTAAATTTCCAGATTTCTCTATGGAGTTTGGTTTTATGTTCCCTCCGATTCTATATGTGGATTAGTGTTTTACTCGCAGCATCAGTGACCTTACATCCTTTATCTCAGTCAGAAGGAGAGAGGCACTCTGCTGCTGAGTTTCGGTGGTACGCACGCACGCACGATGATAACGTCTAGTGTCAGCTGAACAGAACAAGGACTCGTCTGCCTGGTGATAATGCTGAGCTCTCAGCAACAAAGACACACACAAACACACACACACCAAGTCTAAACTCTCCTTGACCTGAAGAGCAGAGCAATGCAGAGGGAAAGGGAGGAAGAAAGGAATACACAAGGGTTGATAAATACCAGCATCCAACATTCAATCACTGGTGAACTCATTGGTAAGTTTGGAAACCAGCCATTACTTGGAGTCTTTCTCGTTCTAAAAATCTCATAAGCTGCTAAAACAGTGAAAATGGTTTGGAAAAGAGCACAAATAAGTTTCCTGTCCCGAGGAACAAATAGACAAGTGATGGAAACCACTCACGATTTGTCTCTGCGGTGTGTGAAGCGTCGCTGGGGACTGCTCTGTCGTCGTCGTCGTGGTGATAAGGATTTCCCCCGGCTCCGCTCCTTGATTGGTGACTGGGCACTGGACGATTTAAGGATCTAACAAAAGAAAAATCACACAACGCAACAACTGTCAATATCCCTATCTCTGCCATAATTCACACTTTAACCTGTATTAATATTTTTCATATTAATATTGAACAAAACCACTATCCATTATCATCCACACACTTAGCCTCTTTTAGCTCATTGTTTTGGTTTTAAAGCAAATTTACTGTGATTCAGTCTGCTCTCATTAATCTCGTTTCCAGCAGCAGCAGGCAGCTGTTTTCAATAATAAACACACTGTACGCTACCTGCCCAGCACCAAACCGCAGACAAAATTATAGACTAGCTGTTGAAGACAGTGGAACATCTAGCTGCTAAAAAGATATTTTTCACAGGAGTTAAAATGCCCAACTCCACAGCAGAAATAACCATGCATAATTAAGGGCGTGGTTGCTTTGAGTGACAGGTGGGTACCGTCACAGGTGGCTAGCCGCAGCAACCAGGCTTCATTCGGCCCACCGATTCCATTAATTTGTCATTTATTTTCCTGATTAATCATATAGTCAAATGTCAAAATGTCAAATATGTGATAAACAGCTAATCATAATTCCTCCTAGCCCAAGGTGTCATCTTCAACTTCAAATTGCTTGTTTTGTATGTTCAACAGTCTGAAACCCAAAGATATTTAGTTCACAAACATGAAACAGGGAAAAAAAAACAAAAACAAAAAAAACAGCAAATCCTCACACTTGTCAATTGATTAATCGTTTCAGCTCGACGTGGATGATTTTAGGGTCAGTGTTGTCATCAGTAAACAGACAAACCAAACTGCCACAAAATTCATGGAATCATTCACCCAGTGAAAATGGTTAAGCACAGGGCACATGTTGGTTATTTACACCCTGCTATACCCTCACAAAGAGCTACTGAACTCCTTCAGGCATTTCAATGTACAGAAATGATGCTAGTATGACACCAACAACCACTGCTGCTATTCAGCTGCAGGGCAGAAAGTGCAGCTATGAATGGGACCACAGAACACAACAGCAACTTGAAGCTATCATTAAGAACTCAGTGGGAGAAGAAAACTGCAGGATGAACATGGATGGCGGGTTTTCCAGGACAAAGCAAAAGCCAGGAAATGGCTCATATTCCACAGCTGGTCACATTCATCATGTGGTTCTGATAGATATATGGGTCATTGTGTGTGTTTCCTACCTCACATGTCCTTTTTTAGCTTTATGCTTTAATATATGACTTCAATATATCTTTCTTTTTTTTTTTTTTTTTTTTTTTAAATAGGAAGTTTTATATCTATCCCTCGATGTAATAGTCTGGTAGTGTGTTACTGTGAGTTCTTCACAGTCAAAACACACATTTTAAGTCTAAACTAGTGAGGACTGTCAGTGCCTTACTGTAGTGCATTCCATAGCCACTAACATAAACCTAATGTTAACCTTATCCCTAAAACCAGGCCTTAACCCTCAAGCAGCCCTTAGGAGATGAGAGAGGAACAAACAAAATGACCTCACTGTCAAGGTCTAAAACTCAGCTGGGTCCTTATAAAGATAGAAGTACATGAGCACACACACACACTAAAGTCTATAATAAATTCACATTCTCTGCAGTACAACAGAGATTATACTAAAGTCTCACAAACCACGACACAGCTGACTAAAGTCTGCGTGTGTTTGTGTATTCATGTGTATGTGTGTGCGATAGCATTTAAGTTTGTGACAGCTGCAGACTCGCTGACCTACATATCTTGCTGACATTCAGTGCAGTCCATATACCACTATCCAACACCGGCATCACACACACACACACACACACACACACACACACAGACTCATATATATTGCCTTCATGGAATTGCATGTGCTGCAGAAAAATGTGAAAAAGAAAACAAAAAATAAACCCATAGAAAATTACACAGAAAAACCCAAGGGTTCATAAACATTTAACCTCAAACAACCCACTTCTCTGTGTCTACCTCTCTTCCTCACACATTCCTTCCTTCCCCATCATGCCCTAAATCATTCCTGACAGTTTATATTCCATGTTCAGCCCAAAGGAAACTACATCCATCTCTGGTCTCATGGAAAATAGAATAAAACGGTGTTTCCCTTGTTCAGTCTCAAAAGAAAAAAAAATGCCCATCAGTGTTTTTTTGTTGATGCTGAGTTTAGCCGCCAGAATCATCACAAGACAACCTGCTGTTGAAACGTCCACCTAGTATATCCAGACAGGCACTGAGAATAAAAATGAGTACTGGCTACATCAAGACTAATGACATTGAAGGTGGTACAAAACACAATGTAAAAAAGTTAAAAATTAATATAAACTCAACTTTGCTACAGAAGTGCCGAAGCAGTCGCACTGGTTACTGTATCAACTCATCTCAGCTGAATAAATCAAATCAGATTTGAGTCAATTATATATACAGAATACCGGAAGCCAATTTGCTAAATGTAATATATGTGACCATTAATAATAACTGCTAGTTTTACATGTACATCATAATTGTGTGGTTTTATTCACTCTGATATTTCACTATTTTTTATTGTTTTTTTACTATTTTTTACTATTAAGGTCATGTTTGAAAGGTCTTTTCGTTTGTATTGTATTTTGGCAAATAAACACTCCATTACTATTACCACTAACAACTGTTTTACTTCTGTCCCACTCCTGGAAACTGGCACAGTAATACCAGTAATAAGGTCCATTTTCACCCTACTCTGTTCAGTTGTTACCATCCTGGTTGATACATCTTGTGGTTTGTGTGAAAGTCTGTATTTTCTTCTTCCTCTGGCTGCACGGTGCCAATTTTCTTGTCCTGCTTCAGCCTGCACACTTACTTACTCGCTTAACAAAAGGGATACTGTTATTTAACTGGGGAATTTAACTCTTAATTCACTGACATTTTTTTGTACCTACAGGGGCATTTTTGTCCTGAGCAGTGAGTACACATTCATTTCTCATCCTGGTAGTTTGATTAACACAGTGGCCTGTAGGAAACCAATAACCTTAATCTTACTAATGAAACCTTTTATCAGGTTCTGAACATCAAGCATGATCAAATGTTTAGTGTTCTTATCTATATTATGGTTTCAGTAGAGAAAATCTAGAGAAAAACACTTAATAGTTGGATTTCTTTGGCATGAAAGGAATACAAAGATCTGTATCAACACATTTAAAACCTATTATCAAACACTGGAGTTTTTTGTCTTTGTGTGTTTGCAGTAAATACCTTCATCCTCATGTCCCGGCCATGTTTCTCCAGCTCCTTCCTCATCTCCTGAGCTCCCAGTCGGGCAGCATTCAGCACCAAATGCTTCCACTCGATTGGCTGGAAGACGTGGGGGTCATGAGGCACATACAGGCCGATCTTCACCTGGGAGAAGCAGGGGTTAAAATCAAACATACTCTTACTTATTATAATATTTCTTTCCTACCTACATAACAACTCCATCCTACTCTTCATCCCTTCTCTTACCTTCTTCAGAGTGTGCTGGTATCTCTTGTAGGAGCTCTCGAACTCGGCCACCAGTTCTCCCAGTGTGCGGTGGGTCAGTGGTTTGTCCATCAGGTCCTGGCGGCGGCTCATGCCCAGTGATCCATAGCGGCCGTTACAGTAGACGCCCAGCACAACGTGGTGGAAGCAGTGGCCCGAAAACTGGGTCTTAAAGCTGATGGGGAAACGCTCGAGAGACGTCAGCCCATTGGTCAGGTAGCTGGTCAACACACCGGAATTAAGGAATGATCTGGAGGGTATTTTTTTTCTTGGCACTGTCTGAAATGTTGTATTTTTACCTATTTCATACTTTAAGACTGGATTTACTAGATGAACTAATCTAGACACACTTTGACTGCACCACTGGAGCTGCACATGCACATTGATTACAAACCTAAAATAAAAAACAACATTTGAGTACAAACCTGAGAGTGAAAGTGTATTTGTTTGGATTTGTCACAGCAGAGGCAGCACAGCAGCTTGAGTCATGTGAAATTAGATTCAGTCTGACTCTCAGAAGGCCAGTACTATAAAAATGCCACAGTGGCTCTGTGACAGCTAAAGTTTGTGTGTCTGTGCAGCTCCTCCTGTCTGACTGAATCTGTCTGATTCATTGTTGTGTTTTTCTCTTATTTAAAGAAGAAAAACAAAGTCATAGAGATAGATGAGCTACCTGGTAGCATCAGAAGCCTGAGGAAGTGATGATACACATGTTCAGGATATGTGTGTGTGTTTAACCCAGCGACTCACTGACCCAGCGACTGTGATTAGGTGCACCTCTTGACCTTTGACCTCCTCTTTCTTTTCTCTTTTCCATCCACATACGTTCCACCTCTCTTTCTAATCTTCTTTTCCTGCTCCATGATGCCTTCAAATCCAACAACCCAGATTCACACCGATTTCTAAATGTGGATTTAATTTACAGTAAAATATTTAACTGTGACCAAGACATTGACTCCAACCCCAATGTCTGTCTGTCTACGTTATGTTTTCCAAAATACCAATTTTTCAGACTCAGCTCAATAAAATATGAATACAAACAGAAAGTTAATAATCCTTCTGTGGTGGAGAAACACGTTTGCATCAACATTTTCTTTGATTTTAGAGTTTGTGCTCATTTCACAAAAACTGGTCAACTTCATGATGAAATGTTTCAGATGGAAATTTTAAAAACTTGAAGTGAATCTAAATGATAACTGAATGAGCTCTCATGCTGTGGACTGCACAGCTTCACAGAGTTCAACACTGGTACGGATCCAACTGTAGCAATCTGTGCAACCACACACACACACACACACACACACAGATCTGGACAGTATCTTTATCGGCCAGTAGCCCGCCATCTGCTCTGTTCTGTCCACGGAGGCCTGTCATTGGTCAGAGTGCCTGCCCATCACCTCAGCAGCCTGGATGCCAGCACTGCTGTGTTTTCATTAAAATATTCACAAAGGGCCATCAGCACAACTAGACTACTGATCACACACACCAATGTGCATCAACATGACTGTGTGCTTAAACACTGCAGGCTGACCTACAGCATGGAGATTCACATACACAGAGCACAGACCTGAACAGGGTAGGCTGGCCTACTGAATGAAGAAACCACCAAACCTCCACAGTCTGGTGAAGTGTCCTGAAGCACAACACTGAATCCTTCTCGCTAAGCCA
This sequence comes from Siniperca chuatsi, assembly GCF_020085105.1. NCBI lineage: Eukaryota > Metazoa > Chordata > Actinopteri > Centrarchiformes > Sinipercidae > Siniperca > Siniperca chuatsi. The sequence goes on from NC_058057.1 coordinate 24,942,256, forward strand.
TTGGCAGTTTCTAAATTCTAGTTAGTTTTTGAAAAAACAGCTCTGACTTAGTCAGTTTCACCAGTTTAGTGTCATAATCTTGATGCAGTTTCTGTTGCATTTCCGCACAAGCACAAATGATCATCTACTGATAAATAAAGGAAGCATGTTACTTAATTTCACTGCTGAGAAAAGACGAATTATACTGTGAAAGGCTTAAAAAAAAAGACATACATACAAACGCACACACTCAGGGTTACACTTACTGCTATGGTAAGAAGTCTGACTGCTATAAATAATGATAAACAACATGCCTGGATGCTAAATGGTTACGTTTGAGAGGAACTGGAGGCTGACTTCCTCCACCTACAGCTGACTCCAAAGAGATGTGTATGTGTGTGTGTGGGCTTGTTTTACTATATTTGTGGGGTCCAAAAACCAGGAGGCCGCTATACTTGTGGGGTCTGACAGCTTTGTGCACACTGCAGCGTCCTCTCTAATGAATGGTTCATTAAAACACACACACACACACACTTCCTGTGATAGAGAACATGTGACGCTGTTAACTGCAGCTCTCTCTCTCTCTGACTCTCCCTCTCGGTTGCCATAGAAACCACTACGAGGGTTGTCAGTTCCAATGCAGCCGATGACTACATCACCTCTCTCTTTCTTACAAACACTTCATTGCTTTGAAATGAAAGTTATAATAATAATCCACGAGTCAGTTCCATCTAACTATCTATCTTTGTAAATACAATTGGAGTCAGTTGAGGTCTGCCTTCCATCCTGACAGCAGACAGGCTTTAATACTCTCTTATACCGAATGAAATCCTTCAAATACTATATTTCACTGTTCTATTTTGGAGAGGCAGAGGTAAGTGAGAAACCTTATCAATGGATTTAATGCAGAGCTAATCCAGTGGATTTCTAAATTCACTCTCTCTGCCACTATTCCTTTTTCCATCCCCATATCGCCGTTCCTTTCTCTCTGCCCCACCCTCCCTTCTCCCTTACTTGAGTTTCTCTCTACATTCCTCACTGAATTTCAAAGCGGCAAGATGTAAGATAATAAAATACTGGAAAAGGCATAAAATCCTCTTTATGTACGGTGCCTTTTTACCGAGAGTCATGTGCTTTCCTCATCTTCATCATAAGCAAACTCCAGGCTCGGAGTTTCTTCAGTAGCAGCTTGTGGAATGGTCCTGAAATATGAGTATGTGGACACACGAGTCCGGGGCTGTTCTCATGCCTCTTAGTTCCAATTTAGGGAAATCTTAATGCTACAGCACACAATGATATTTTAGACAATAAATAGTGTACTACCAACTTTGTGGCAACTGACTGGGGAAGGCCTTTTCCTGTTTTTAAAAAGACATTGCCTCCTACACAAAGCCAGGTCCATGAATAAATGTTTTTTCTCCACTTTGGCATGAAAGAACTTGACTGAACCTGACCTCACCCCCATCCAACACCTTTGGGATGAACTGGAATGAGACAGGCCTTATCGCCCAATATCAGTAGCCGACTTCACTAACACTCTTGTGTCTGACTGCAACCAGAGTCCATGGTTTTGGGATGAGATTTTCAGCAATCACATATGGGTGCAATGTTCAGGTGTCCACATACTTTAGGCTGTGTAGTCTGTTTTGCAGCCCCTTTAAATAGCCTGTCTTTATATATTAACTAGTTTACTCTGTAGCATTTTGTTACTTTATTTTGAAATGTTTTTTTTAGAAATAAGTTCATACTCTGATTATTATTCAACTTGAGGCTGCTTTGTACTCTAACCTTATTCTGCAAAACACTAGTCGGTGATGGTTAATACAATGAGACAGAGTCAAACTCACACAGTCCACACACAAACCCACACAAAGAGCTGGTGTGACCCAAGATAAACCCTGAATATCCTGGAGAGAATTCAGATCACTGTTAACAGGGAAGGAAAGGAACCAGTGGCAGAGGACAGACTGAAGACAGACACACAGACAGGAAGACAGACAGCTCCAACTGCCACAAGCTATAACAACAGTTGCTATTCATCCCACGTTCCCCACTGTCTTTCTATATCTACTCCTATCTTCTCCTAACACTGTCTCACCTTTTTATTATTAATAAACTGTCGGAAATGGTTTTGATTTGAGTATCACATATATTCTAGAACATTAATTGTTAGGTGAATGTGTGGAACGGGAGCTAACAAGATGAAAAAATAATTTTGCTTGATGATTACATTGTGACCTCAAATTAAAGAGAGATTTAAGTTATTCCAGTTTTCAATTCCACTGGGCCCCAACAGACAGCAGAGGTCTTATTTGTCATGATATTTAATATTTGATTGCATGTTTTTGGAGCTCTAGAGCCCAGTGCAGAATATGCAGACATAAAGTCAGTGACACAGTCAACTGGTTGGGTTGGTATTATATCTCAACAATACCTGTTACGTAAACAGGGTGTGTCCTCACCTATTTTATTAACATTTAAAAGGTTGGTCATCCACCTCTACCAACAGGTAAGGCCTCATAGCTCAGTGGTTAGAGCACTGGTCTTGTAAACCAGGGGTCGCGAGTTCAATTCTCGCTGGGGCCTGAACTCTTTTTCAGTGTGGATGACCTCAGGGCCTGGTGAAAGGTGACACTACACAAACACACAGTCCCTTGCTGATATGAATAAGGTTTTTTAAAGGGCACGAAGCAGAAGAAAATCACTCACACTGCTAGATTGTCTTGTCTGCTCTTCACTCCATTAATTTTCGCACTCCCCCTGGCTCATATGTCCCTTTTTTCCTTCACCCCCTTATGTTATTTTTGTGTTGAGCTCTTGCCACTTTCTCTTTTTCCCTGCCTCTCTCCTCCTTACATCTGTAGGCTACAGCCAGTCTCAATTAAAGTCACTGTGAGCTGCCACTCTGACAGCCCTGGAGAAAAGCCACAGTGAAACTAGCACATGTGAAACTGGACCATCCATTCACAGAAACACAGAGAAGTATCTCATGTGTTGACATGACAAAATCCGACGAAAACTGTTACACCAAACCATTTGCACCACACACCACATATTAGCTCCTTTACACCCTGTAGTGTGGGTGATTATATTTGGACAGAGCTTAGTATTCTATTGAAAATGCGTTGATAATGCACTGGAGAGCTCTACTTCTGACTAGAAAGCTGATAAGAGAAGTATTTGGTTGCACTGATACAATATGATGAATACAGAATAATGCCCATCACAAGTTCAAATAACTTGTTCGGTCTGACAAAAACCCAAAAAGGTATTCACTTTACAAAATAGAAACAGCAAATCCTCACATTTCAGAGGCTGGAACCAGTAAATGTTTGATATTTTTACATGATAAATAAATAAAATGGTTAAATAATTAGAAAATCATTGAATCAATTTTTGTTCATCTTCTAACTGATTTATCAATTTATCATCCCAGCACTTCTCTGGTCCAGAAAGATTTACAATGAGATCAACAGCTGAATTCGACAGAGTTCAATTTGCAAACAAACATTACGAACAAGGTCAGTGGCCAGCTTTGACCTCAGCATTTGTAACCATTATGATTTGGGCTACAAAGAATGTTCACATTGTGATGACAGACACATTTTTATGTTGTCACATACAAGTAGGACTGAACAATTAATTTAAATATTATCGAAATCGCAGTATGGCCAAGTGCAATTAGATCCAAATCGCAAGAGCTGCTATTTTTTGATAAAAGGTAAAATGTGTCACAACACTCCTTTATAAATGAAGCTACAGAGATGACCTGGCCTACAAATCCTATTCTCCAGATGTAAGGGAACATGCTGGTTTGGTACAGACCCCAGCAAAAATCACATCATCATTTTTATATATTTTTCCATTGAAAATTAAATGCAAAAATGACCACTAACCCACTAAAATCGTGACTCATATCACAATTGCAATATATTGCAATATATATATTCAAACTATTGCGAAATTGAATGTGGGAACATACTGTACGTTTGCATCCACACAACCACAGACAGATAAGAGCTCTAAAAAACAACAAGGACCAAGGATCAAGGGCCTACTTCAACAGATGTTTGGCCACAGTGGCTCCATATCAAGACATAATGACTAAAAGCAACCACTGATTTGTTAAACGGGCCTTTGTAGTCAAACCAGAGCTTCGTAAGTTGTCTGCTAGTGAATAATCATGCACAGTTTCTAACTTTAAACTGCAGCTGGCCAAATCTGTTTAGACAGAACAAACTGCAGGTTTTCTGAAAGTTAAATGTTGAAGCTGTTGCAGAAACTACAGACTGTTGCTTTATAATTTAAACTCTGCCGAGTGATACTAATCTTGTGAGTGTGTGTATGTGTGTGTGTGTGTGTGTGTGTGTGTATGGTGGGGGGTTAAACTTTGAAGAGGGCTTGTTGCCAGGCAACACGGTTCAGTAAGAGCTGGAAAGGGTGGCGGTGGTGGGGGGGCATTAGGACATTATTACAAATTGTCTCATTGATTTCACCCACAGATAACAAAATAACCTTTTGCCCAGTGCTTGGTATGTGTGTCTGAGTGTGTCTGTGTGTTTTTGTGTGTGTGTGTGTGTGTGTGTGTGTGTGTGTAGGAAAGGATACATTCCCAAGATGACGGCTTCGAGACATTTGATTGGCAAAGACTCCCTGATCATCTCTCTTGCTGTCTCCATTAACCTGGAGGGGGAGGAAGATGAGGACGAGATGAAGAAGAGGAAAGGAAGGAAAAGGATTGAGAGTGGGAGGCAGGGAAAAGGAAGAAGGTGAAGAAGGAGGAGCAGAGCACAGGCAAAGGAAAAGAGGAGCAGCAGGAGGGAGGAGAGGCAGAAGAATGGTGAGAAGAAAAATAGGAAGAGAAGAACAAGGGATAAGTGACAATATGAGAGAATAAGAGCAAGAGGAGGATGAGGGGGGAAGCAAGGAGGAAAGAAAGAGTGAGACAGAGAGGAGGATGAGGAAAAAGACATGCAGAGATAGAAGTGTTATTTTCAAAGTAGTCATTTCAATTTTCAAATTCATGGGAAAACTATAGATGAACCGGGATTTAAAACAAGGTCACATTAACTCCAAGCACAAGATTTTTTCCATTTTCTTTGGTTATCCATCTCAGGCAGATTTCCTTCAGTTTTACAAATGTGTGCATGTTTCAAAAAAAGTCAAAGCAGAAGGTGCAACAGAGGTTTTAATGTTACAGCTGACAGCCCGCCCAACATTCATATTTCACCTATGAGGTATGGTGAGAGGTGAGTTTCATTTTAACACCACTACCATAAAGACATTCTGTATGACCAAAGACCAAAACAAACTGATTAAAAATCTTTCATTTTATACAGAGATGGCCATGAGTTGGATGGTACTTTGTTACATCCCAAACTAATGTATCTAAAAACATGTGTCATGAGAAGAAACTACATTACTGCCAACACTGTAAATGCTTCAGTGTTATGTAATGTTAGGTTTTATTGATCTCTATAGGTGAGGTCTCTTTTCTTTTCCCACTCTCTACAGGGAGGTCAAAGGTCACGGTTGGTGGTCTCCAGCACGTTGTCCTTCAATCAAACTAATTAATCAGCCGCCAAACGTTACAGCAGAATATTGTGTGCGTGCTGAACAAATATCAGTATTCATCAAAATGAAAATACAACCTCTTCTGCTGGGGTTTTTACCTCGATTAGATCAAGATCTCCTAAATCAGATAACCTGATTACTGAGAGCAACCAGATTAAGCTACGGGTTCACAGTAACCTCACCTCTTCAGTAACCCAATTTCAAATGTATTGTTTGTGAGTTGATGTATTTACAGAGGCCCTTAACGCAAGTTTGTTTACTTGCAGTCAAAGAATATAGGTTTTACTCACTACTGATAACCATGATGCTGTCAGTGTAAAGAAACATTGCTTTCTATTTGGTTCAATTTCTAACACTTCAGGCACATTTAACTCAAAACATAAACTGAAATGAGACTATGCTTTCAAATGCCGAACTAAAAATCAAACTATGAAAACATATGTGTAAAACATATTTATGCTGATTAAGAACTGAATGCTGTTAAGCTAATCAGAAAGAGGTGTTTATATGAAAATTCGATAAATGGAGTGTTAATCTGATTATAATCCAATTACACTCATGTCCTTTTCAAAGCTGCAGTCCACTTACCCACACAGTGGACGGCTCTTCTTGATTTCAAAGAATTGGGTTCCAGTGTGGTTGTATCTGATAGAAATGTTAGGGACAGCAGAATTTTTAAAGTAGTTTTCATTGTTGTTCATCCCTTAACTAATCGACAGAGCATCCCTGAAGTTGGTGTCACGCTGGTGTCTCGATAATTTAAAGTCTGTGGAAACGTCAAATGTGATGTGACACAAACAGACTAAGTGCACCTGACAGGTGTAACTGTTATCATGCCATTTGTTGTCATGGCAACACATGCTGCCGTGTGTTGTGTTTCGGTTAAAGGATACTGCAGAGCCTTCATGTAGTTCTGGATGGCCACCAGCCAGTCTGGGACCGACATGGACGGTTTGAAGTTCGGGACTGAGGGAACAGCAAGCTGAAGACAGAGAGAGAGATTTTCACACATTATTTCCAGAAAATCGACATGTGGTAACGTTCAGAGCCCCAAAACTACCTCCCACCATCTTTTAAATCTGCCTTCTCAATGTCCCGTGACTCATTACAGCTCATACTGCTGACACTCACTGATGTTCCACCACTGCTGGAATAAATGTACACTGGCTATACTAATCAACTATTTATACTACTCTCACATTAAAGAACATTAATTTCTAGCTGTGGTACTAAATTCATTTAGCCAAGAGTGACAGTGGTACAAGTCTCAAGTTCACTCTTTAAAATCCACCAGAAATCATTGAGGTAATTTCTTAACTACTAATGCTAAGCAGATGCTTTCTGAAAGTCTCAGTCGTGGTTGCTCTTATGACGATATACAATTTGATCGCTGATCGGGATAAAAAAACACTTGAGATAAGTTGATCGTGGTGAATTTCCATTATCGGGCTAATTGTGAATATCCTTATGTGAGGGACTTAAATTTTTAGATAGCAAGACAATAATACAGCTATTTCTACTGCGACTATCACTTACATACATACAGCATTCTGTGCAAAAAAAGACGAACAAACCCCATGTATTTAATTTCATTTATTTCATTGAATGTTTATTTGATAGGGACAGATACAGTATACATTTAATCAGTATTAGATAGCTGACAGTGGGTAGCCACAGGAAATAATATGATAAAGAGATGGATGACACATAATAAAGGCAAGTTTCTAACCCTGAATGTTGGGGTGCACCACCTCATACCACTGGGCCAACAGACACCTACATTATGAGAGGCCTGTGGTGAAAATTAAAACCACGCTGCTGTTTCTGCAGCCATTTCACCTCAACAAGAACCATTTCAGAAGGGAAACAGAGGTCACAGATGTGGCTTCATGAAAGGACATGACCACACGAGCAGAGAGTGAGTCAGACTTAAACACAAACCGACACTTCCTCTGATACACAGGCAGCCTGTGTGTGTGTGTGTGTGTGTGTGTGTGTGTGTGTGTGTGTGTGTGTGTGTGTGTGTGTGTGTGTGTGTGTGTGTGTATACAGGAAGGGTGAACTATAGCAGCATCCCTATCATTTCCTGTGGGGTTTTGCTTCACTGTTTATTTACAGCACAAAAAGAGCCCTCCATGTTGTACTGTTGTATGTACATACATGTTATGTTTGGTTTTTTTTGCAAAATGGTTGGGGTCCTAGTATAAAACTGGGGCACATGTGATCTTTCAAGATGTACTTAAAATAAACCATTTTTAAATTGTGGTAGAACCTTCCTCTTTTTATAATCCCCCCCACACATATATCCGTCATACATGCACACACACACACACACACACACACACACACACACAATCATCTGAGCTTTTAATGGCACCCAAGGATCTTCAAAACTCACAATGAGAACCTTATATGGGATTTCATCTGCAGTCAGCCATTCAGACAGTTAGTACATCAGACATTCAACAAGTTACTCAGTCAATAAAACAGTTATTCTTGACTCATTTAATACAAACAGTAGATCAGCCTTCAAAACCAGACAGAATACCAACGAGTAAACCTGTCAATCAGTCACTGAGCAAATAAAACAAACAGCCAACTGGTCACTCTTCTAGTTATCAGGCCAGTCAACAGTCATTCAGTCCATAAACCAGTCTGCCAGCCAGCAAAGACCAGTAAATAGCAGGTTTTATTGCTGCATAATCTCCCATGTAGTAAAATCCTCACTAAGGCGTAATACACTGGCATCAGCTGGTGCACATACACACACACACACACACACACACACATATTCTAAAGCTGCTTTCTGTTGGGTCAGGGAGTGAGATAACTGATGATCCACTCACTTTTATCATCCTCTCGTCTCATCTCTCTGCTACAGAGGAATGTCAGATAGAGCTGCCATCTTTCTGCTGCCACCATCACATTCAGTGCAGAACTTCCATACAAAAAAGGCTCGATTTTAAATGCGGTATGATGAAGTTTCAGTCACCACCAACAGCCATCTGACCTTTCAGTGTGTCCTTGAGCAAGGCACTGAACACTCTGTATAATGACTTAGTTGTGTTTTGGATTCACATTTTGCAAAATTATTTACAACACAACCACAGCTCCTTTTTAAAAATATAGCATGACAGATGTATTACTTTTTATGAAGCATTTAATGAAAACTGCAGCATTTTAGCTGTCCACCATGCCAAGAACAGCTGAGAGCAGCTCCGGTGGAAGGTCAGTACTATGCCCAATGAAATTTGATGTTGCCAGAGATTTCAGGCAGTTACGTCAGTTACAGCTGTCATAGTCTTTCATATCCAAACTGTGCGAATTTACAGAGGAGTTAGCGTCCTTATGAGGAGTCAAATATTTAGGTGCAGTGTGAACGTAGCCTACATCAACCTGGGAAACAGAAGCATCTAAATGGCTAAAACATAAACATGTAAACAAGATAATTCGCCGATTAGTATATTATTTTGCACACAAACACAGAGTTGGTGGCGAGTCACATGCATCCTCTCCATTAAGAGTTCAGCTAGGAGAGGATCACTTCATAGTCCCAGTTTAGACTGGTATTTAATCTGTTTCTCTATTCTGTTATCTTCTCCTATCCTTCTTCTCTTCCTCCTCTGCTCTTTCTCCTTCCCCTTCATAGTTATCTCAAATCTTCCTTTTTGTTTTCTCCTTCCCTTTCCCTTCTCGCTCTCCCCCTTTGTCTGTTTCAGTGTCACACCCCATCCTTCTCCATCTTCTCTTATGTCACCCTGTCTTGTCAGTCCTCCCTCCTCATCACTTCTACCGTGCTTCCCATTTTTTCCTATTTTTTTCCCCTACTCCAGAGCCAGGATGCAGGCTGGCAACCTGACCCACCCAGCAGCAGAGACAAAAAACAGAGGGACTGTAACCAGAGATAGAGGGACATAAAGATAGAAGACAGAGAGAGAAAAGAGTGACATCTTATAATATAGGTTATGACCTTCCTGGTGTTTGAATTTTGAATTGTTGGAAGGAAATGGGGGATGGGGAGTAGAAGGTGGTTGGAGAAAGAAAGACAAAAAGTCAACGAGAGTAAGCAGAGCATAGCAAAATCAATACAAGTCTGAAGGAGAACATAAGTAAAAGAGTAACTTCAAGTTACTCATGCTGCCTGGTAATGGTCAATTGTAAAATATCTGCAAGAACAAGTCAAACTAAAACTAATTAACTTGCACAACCTTTAAAAATAAAAAGGTTATTTCCTATTAATTTAAGCATTTGTATAGCTCAGCAGACATGTCTCATGTTTCATTTAAGTATCATCAAGGTATCAAAGTACCAGGTATAAGGGCCACTGAGATGAAGAGATACTACATATAGCAGTGTCCTCTATTACCTTTAAAGCACTTTTGCTCTGTGTGCTTTAAAAATGGAAACAACTGAGCAAGATGGAGAGAGGGAGAGAGACAGATCGAATTTCCTGCTGTCAAGATATCTTTAGAGTGGGACATCCCGAGGAATGCCTTTCTCTTTGTATGTGCGAGTGGCAAGAGAGACAGCTGAGAAACAAATGATTAAGCAAAGTCTCAACATGTTTCTTGCAATCATCCTTTTTATTTAGTTATATGGTTGTATTATTTGTTTATAAAGTGATGACCGCCTTTTCCTGAGGACTTTGAGTACTATTTCAGTGCTTAGCTGTGGCTTGTATCTACTGCAGGACTACAGTAATCACACTGAAGAACACCTTCTTGAGGATTAATGCTGTAGTCTGTAATTCTGTGCCCCAGAGCACATCTGTCTAAACTAATCCATGTTGGCAGGAATCCATACATATCAACGTCCAATCCAAAACATGCCATTTGTGTCATAAATTAAACAAAATTACAAAAGCTTCTGCACACAGAATCGTAAATGTTTTGTTAGTGTATGTCGCTGAGCTGGTTTTCCTATTGCAAATGCTAAAAATGTCTAGTTTAAATGTAATCTGTTAACACCATCCAATATAAAATCCTCTTGTCACAGCTTGAACAGAAACATTTTACTCCAGAACAATGGAACTACAATGGATTATGAAAATGAAAAACGACTTTATGCTACTTCTTTGGTGAAAACATCTACTGTACAGTTAGTTTTAGTTCCTGCTCCAGTCCAGTGACCATGCATCCAGTTAACATGTAGCACAGGACACAACTGCTGATGACGACACACTCATGCTTGACCAATTTCAAACCTGTCATGTTATGTTTATGGGGCATACCAATATATTTGTTTTCAAATTAAAACATTCAATAAGTGAAAAGTGAAAGCCTCAGAAAGGACTGGAAAGTGAATAACAGACAAAAAAAATCCCATATTAGCGATGTTTAAAAGGACTCTAGCCTCTAGGGGTTTGTAACCCCTTTCCACTTTCAATAATATATATTTTAGAGATACTGCATACATGTCTTGAATTAAAAGTTTAGTTTTTCTAGTTTTGCTTACAGAGCTTTGACAGATCTTTGCTTCAGCAAAGACCCATTAAAAGTCCTTTCGGTAGTCCAGTTGGTATCCAGAGATTATCCACTACCCAGATTGTATTAGAGGGATTATTTGGTCCCTGTGCCAAGACTTCAATTCTGTTAATGAGGGCACGGAAGGTGGCAACGTGGACTCTGGTCACTGACAATAAAACAGGTGTACACTGTGTTAAGTCTACCTGAAGGTACCACATGTTGCATTCTGAAAGCAAACTACAGGATCTACATGTACTTTCTGATTTGTATCCCAGAGCAATCTATCACATTTCTACCCAAAACTGACCTGGTGGCTGACGATATGATACGATAAGAGTCCGTCTCATGTGTTTGTGGCAACTCAATAAATGTCTCTCATTCATTTTATTATTTATTATTGTTATATGTTACACACAGCAGCTGTAATAAATTTACAAACACAAAAAAACTAAATTGGCTGGCCTATTTGATAAATGTAATAATGATACATATATGTTAATTAATTAATTTTATTATTAATGTTTGCCCTCTTCTCATATCACACTTTGTCCCAATAAGAAAGTTCTTCTTCTTCTCTCTCTCTTCCTCCTTCCCTCTCTAAAGGCATAATTAACCCATCTGGCTAAGTGTATCAGTGACTGTATCTGTGGTAACCACCTGTTTTCACACCTTACACATGCCACACACACACACACACACACACACACACACACACCAGAATCAGGTTGCATATCATCAATACCAGAATACTGCCACCTTGCATGCATATAGAAACCCATATCCTAGCAAAGCAATTAAAAGCAAAACAACTTAATTTAATCCCATTTTTGCACATATTGTGGTCGAGTTTAATGTAAATCATCAAGTAAAATAATAAAAAGCATATAACAATGTTTTTTTGGCTGTTACTATTTTCTCACTCCTACAGTGAAATACTGTGTTTTCCTACTTGAAAGGCTTCCAAGTAGCTTTGTAGTGGGCTCAAACTTTATAGTGATATTCATGAGTAACTGATACGTTTGATTATGACCTATGGCCAAAGGCTTCTGTAAACAAAACAGAGAAGTGGTTTATGTGTGCGCATTCTGTATATACAGTTTCTATGTGTGTGTTTGTTTGTGTGCACATGTCCTCCTGTCATCCTTCTGTTCAGAACAACAGTATGGGATTTTGGCACTGCCAGCCAACTGGGTCACTAACGACCACATGGCCAATTAGTAGAGCTAAACAACAACCAGATTCCCTCGTCCACAGCCTTAAAAACAACAAGCATTCATCCAAATCACTGACACATGCACATATTTTTGTCTTTCACTGGCTTCTGTCTTTTCTGCTGCTACACAAAGAATGATGCTCAATAAATAAAATAAAATAAAAGTGCCAGTATTAGTACTGATGTTGCTGCTACTACTACTGTTGCTATTTAATTTTTACAGACTTGCATGTAAGTGATAGCTAGTGATATGTTATGCTGAATTTATGTTAATCTGTTGTTCAGTCTGTAAAATATCAGAAAATAGCGAAAAATGTTCATCATGATTTCTCAGAGCCGAAGGTGATGCCTTCATATGTCTTGTTTTGGTTAATCCAAAACCTTCAATTTACAATGATATAAAGCAGCAAATCCTCACATTTATGAAGCCGCACCCAGCAAATGTTGGGTGTTTTGCTTCATATGTTACTTAAACAATTTATAGATTATCAATCACAATGAATTTGTGATTCATTGATGTTAATCGATTAGTTGACTCATTATTTCAGTACCACTTCGGGATGTTTGCTGGGGGAATGTTAACAAGCCTTGAATATTAAGGCAAATCCTCCTTTTCATTAAGGCTGGTTGTTGGTTGGAGTTTTTTAGTTTGTGTCATGTAAAACTAAAGTTACTGTAAATGACATACAGAACATTGCATTAAACTTCTCTACAAGGCAGTCAGAGGTCAGAGGTCAGGATCAGCTGTACAACAGCACACCCCTGGAGCTGTTTGGGTTTTAATGTCTTACTCAAAGACGCTTCACAGGGTGGGGAGTTATTGCGATTATGGTTTGAACCTCTGTTTACTGTAAGCGTATACTGCAATAGCGTTTTTGATATGAAACATGAATTTTTATGTCACTTTCTAATCTGTTTGTCTGTGTCGTTTCAGCTACTGATTGTTTTAAATTGCCTTTAGGAAGCATACATACAGTATTTGTCTAACCTACAGCCAAGTTATGATACGAATGTGTGTGTATTTGACGTGTGTGTGTGAGTCAGGAGTCACACACAAACTGTGACAAATCCAAAAAGCAGAATTAACATCACTTGACAGGTATGGTGAACAAATTTAGCACACTTGTTGTCATGGTAATGTGATGCATTCGTGTGTGTGTGAGTGTACACCTCAGAGTGTGTGTATTTGTGAAAACAGGTTGGCATTAACACCTAAGCGATGTAACTGTGAACACACACACACACACACTTCTCGACAGACAGCCATTATGTCTTCCACTGAGTAGCAGACACATGATCTGACGCCATGGCCCCTGATTCATATCACATTTATAATTTCCTCATTGACATCGGAACAGTACGCATACCAGGAGAAAAGAGAACATCTTGAGGTAGCAATATTATAAGATGCCATTTGTTTAAACTGAATATATTGGGCTGGGATAAAAAAACAAAAAAAACAATTTGAAAATATTACCTTGGGCTCTGAAAAATTGTGATGGCAATTTTTATAGACTAAAAATAATCCACAGTCTAATTGATAATGAAATAATAATCATTAGTTGATGCAATCAACACTGTGCTGCAAATATCAAGCATATTTAATAAAGACAGAACTCGCACTCGAGAAGAACAGAGCACCAACCTTCTCACAGCAAGGCAGCGGTGAGACCCGTCAACCCGTCTCAAACACAGTGAAAAGCAGTCCCATCATATAGCCAGCGTCTACTCTCTAGGCAGCCTGTAGGAAGAAACCTGTGCAGCTCTCACATTCATCCATCCTGTCTTGTCACAGCAGAGCACAACAGAGCTGGTTCCAACACTATAAAGTGCAGAGACCTTTGGATTCCTTCACAGTACGGCAGCCACAGGGAACACCGCAGGGTTCCACGGGGAAACCCTTCATAAAGAGTCCATTAACACTCAGTGCACTTCCATGAACCTCTAACGCATTGCTGCTGTCATGTACAACTGTGCTGATTTTTCATGTCTTAACTTATAAAAGGACAATCAAAACCCTGCCACATATCCCCACTAGCCTCTTTCCATATGTATTTTATTAACTGATTGTGTGGTAATTTTCTTGGTTACTTTTTATCATCACTAACTAATGTGGTTTGAATGCTAGAAAATATATGATGATTTTCAAAAAGGAGGGAGGCAGGGACATGAGGAAGGGCTTCAGCCATCCATTACTATGAATGGAAATAATCCTTCAGCTATATTTTCCAGCTATAAAACAGGTTTGACAAAGAGGCAATAACACAACGAACAGAGCTCCAAATTGCAGGTGCATTGTTCAACAGTACTGCAACATAAATTATAACAAGGGACGTTTTGGAAATAATGACAACATATGCTAAACACAGGCAAACCAAAAGATGAACAGTTCAGGTCAGTTCAAATTTCAAATGAACCAAGAGAGATATACTGGAACTATCCAGTATATTAGGTATCTAGTTGCTTCAAAGTTAAATATTTTCTCATGAAGTGATATTTTGTCTACAACTTCAAATACTGCAGGATGAACCAATCACAGCTGGCTTACCTTGGGAAGATATGCAGCATTTCGTATCCTGTCCACCATCTCCTGGCCCTCGGGGTGCACAGCACCCACATGGGACCACATCCTCTCCCAGGTTACGCTCTCAATGGGAAAACCGGTCCTGTTAACGTAGAAAAGAACACCTCCATCCTTCTCCTCTTCCTCCCCAGGGGAGCTGGAGCTGTTATTAGGGGGAGAAGTGGAGGAATCCTCCTGGGTGCTGCAGCGGAGGAGGCAGTGTGAGCTGGTGCTCTTGGACCGGCCATGCCTGCTCAGCTTGGCCGGGGTGGTGCCGGACCGGCTTGGGGAGTTGGGTCCCGTCATTGATCCCAGGAGGGCCAGGAGGAGGAGGAGGAGGAAAAGTTAAGGCAGGCAATCCTCCTCCAGCTACAAGAGCTTCTTCTTGTTTGTCAGTGTTGGACAGTACATATTGATCTTGAGGGCAAACCTGGCAGGGTAAAAAAAATAAAACTTCAACCATACCAGAACACATTTTGCTTCCTCAAAGCAGGCTTACAATACAGTAAAAATGTCATTACGCTTTATGAAATAGGTCTACAGTACAGTACAGTACAATAAGGATCAATTCTAAACAAAATTTCCATAAAAAAGGTACAGCAATGTTTTAATAAGGCGCTTCCTGTCAAGTAGATACACCAAAGAAGATCTGTGCCTTTCCTATTTTGGAAGAGGAATGATGGTGCTACAGCAGAGTATGAAGCCTTGACAACATGACAACAAATCCCTATAGGGAAGCACACTCCTCCCCAATGTAGCAACAGCTGAGCAAGATTGATTTCTTTCATAGAAATCCTACAATAAATGTAAAAAGCATAAATATGACAGCAAAATCGTGTAGAGAAATCATAGGTCCAAAATGACCCACGTAACATCCTATAGTAGCACACTAGGTGTTAGACAAAATCCTGTTATACATGATAAAATAACACTGAGAATAACACAAGTAGCCTAGGGCACCAAAGGTGTATGTCAAAATACACTTTGATGTACAAAGACGTTATTAGAAAATCAATAAATGCGAACACGGTTTTAGTCCGCATAATGATGCCAAAAGACTTAAGTTACAAATGTAGCTAACTCCTACCCTACAGAACGCTAAGCTATCTATAAACTCATTCATGAGTATAACAGAAACTAATGCAAATTTCTTTTTTAATTATATTACATTGATAGCATGCACACAATTAAAAGACAAACTTATTGCCGAACGAAAATGTCTTGAAGACACACTACTAGTGAGTACCACTGGCACAAGTTCATATCGATATCAGGGATTTTTCGTTAGAGTGCAGCCGCTGAAATATCCCAACCGTTATTAATCCAACCGTACCGTATTTTCCACCGGGGCTCCGATTTCAGATAGACGACAGTTCGTGCGGTATAAAAGGCATTTGACTCGAAAAACACACGGTGAGCAGAGGTGGGTCCCATTCATAACAAGGCGTCCTTGTCCACCACAGGATGCCTTGTTTTGGTTCCAGGCTTTGTAACTTCACCCCTTCTTGTATGTGTCAAGATAGAGCTAACAACCGTTGGGCTGGGAATACGGAAGATCCCACTAAAGTAAAAGCAGTACGTTCGTCGATCTTGCGTATATAAAGAATACGCGCTACCAATCGTTGCAGCATACTCATAAACCCATTATGTATTCGTCTGTGAGGGCTTTAAGCGTGTCAGTAAACGTATTATATTGAAAACGTCAACCAAACGAATCGTGCTCTCGTCGGAGCTTTTTTATTTTGAAAATATCCTCCGGAAGTCCTTCTGTTTTGCTAGCTAGCTGGCACTAGCCATCTCGCTTGGTCTCACAACACTGCTGGTTCCGTTGCCTCCCACCACCCCAGTCCGGGAAAATTACCTCTTCTGCGCATTCCTCCCCGTCAGCCGCCTGCACGGCGCCTCGGTATCCACTATCTCCCCAAAAAATCCGACTTCATGTTGATAGAGAAGGCTCCTTCAATCCCTCACATGATTAAATCATTGGGGATAAAACGGTCCTACTAGCGCCTGTATCTCTCCGTGGTACCTATCCCGGATGCTTCTCATTGGTCGAGCGAACAAAGAGGGGCGGGCCAACGAGTACGCTCTCCCCATATTTGGAACTGACGGAGCTTTCTGATTGGTGGATTTTGATAGACGATGGCGTCAACAAGTGATATATTTGCAACAAATGGGATTTTCTGCCCCTTGTTGCAACTGTTGATTTTGCACATTTTGTTCATTTTCAGTTGCTTGACAAGGTTAGTTCTCAAAATAGAACAGAATAAAATATAATTGAACAGAGTAGAATATAATAGAATTATTCTTTAAACAACAATCTATCCACACACCTCACAGAATAGAGACAGAATATGAGTTTTAATAAAAGTTCCAAATGTGGTTGTAAATAGCCTAATGATGACTACATGATATTAAGCAAGTTCACTGAGCAAAATGTATCATATTTACTGTATATGGCAAACAGCCATGTGAATGTTGGGCTATTACTTTCACATTGCGGTAGTAACTTAATTTACAACTCCCCCTTCTGGTCTTCTGGACAAAAAGCATTTTAGAGCAATACACGAAGGACAGGTGAATGCTTGGTTATGATAAAAATAACACTACAACATTATAATACTAGAAAATAACAGCTGGATGCAGTTGTTCAGCTGTATTAGAAACAATAAACACTGCACACAAAGTAACTGAGTTAGAACATGAGGATTAAATAAAATAATCTCCAAGAATTGGACTGCGTAGACAATTTCTCCACAAGAATTGGTGAATTCTTGTTAAAGTTACACTAAACTCACTCTGGGAATAAAAACTGACTTTGTTTTCAC
This sequence comes from Siniperca chuatsi, assembly GCF_020085105.1. Taxonomy (NCBI): domain Eukaryota; kingdom Metazoa; phylum Chordata; class Actinopteri; order Centrarchiformes; family Sinipercidae; genus Siniperca; species Siniperca chuatsi. Next base: position 24,959,878 of record NC_058057.1, read on the forward strand.
ACCAGAAAGCTTTAACTAATGAACTATCAATGTAAAATAAATGTAATGATATTAAATGTAACTAATGTGTTTTGTTTTTTGGTTAGTTGATGGTGGCATAGAGGGTGGGATCAGCAGAGGCTCCAGCAGAAGAGGAGGGAGCTTTCACAATGCTGTAGGTCACTGCATCATCACCAGCCCGAACCTATAAGACAAAAAGGAACACAGTACAACACTTAAATTACACAACCGGACATGACACAGCACAGTTCTCCACAGCAAGGCAACACGATGAAAGATGATGCAACGCAGCATCCCACACCACATTAACACGACGCAACGTTCAATAATGAAATACATCAAATACACACAAAATAACTCAATAACATAAACACAGCACACTGCAATATCATAAAATGCAATAAAACACAAAGCAACATCATCACATGCAACACAGCGTATCACAACACAGCAAACATCACACACAGTTTAACACCGGCTGGCATCACAATCCTTATATAGAATATAAAATTATATGGGATTTAAGGGTAAAATAGAAACTTTTTTTTTTTTTTTTCATACTTTAATTTTTATATTCACTACCTACACTATTATAACAGACAGCTTACCCGGGCTTTACTGTTGGTCTTCCTGGTGTAGCTGATGGAGGCGTAGGAAACACCATCTTCAGGATCAGCCTACACAGAAGACAACATGATGGCTGCTCAGTAACATGTGGACTTAGACTTACTCGCTTTCTTTTTTCTGTTTCATTATTTTCTATTCTATTTCCATCTACGCTTGATTATATCATGTCTCTTTCAGTCTCTTTCAGGATTGGCAGGTATAAAATTCATTAAGTTGACTATTGTGTTTTTAAGCTGACTGAGCTTGCATTTTTATCTACAGCCCACTCTTTTTTTGTTTTTGTTCTGGTGCACAGCAGTTGCATCAACATCTTACCCTTTTCTTCTATGTTGCAGAAGAAAATTAGGCTTAAGAGTCACTGTGTGTCTCGGACAGTTATGTTTTGAAGAACACATACAAACACCAGTGAGTGTAACTTTGTACTGGGTGCAGTGTGTGATCTCACCGTGTCCTGACTGGTTTCTGGAGCAGACTGAGCCACTGCAGGAATAGTCAGGGCACAATACGAGCAACAGCGGTGCAATAAAATACATTTCTGTAGGTTTCATCCATTCAGGTGGTACATGTAGTGTGATGAAGCCTCCTGGATTAGTGGGAAAACTGCATCAACTCTACAACTTCAGCTCCGTGGATAAATTCATTTTGACTTGACAAAATGCAATCCAATACAACACCCCACCACACATACTTTCTCTATGAGGCTTATTATGTTCTGTTTTTGTTGACACTGTCATTGCACTCTATTGTTATTTTGGAGGCAGTTGTTTATGTAAGATGAACGAGATCTGGGACAAAAATGAGCTTTGGGCTCCTCGCAGTTTATTAAAAGTTTGCCTTAAGCCCCCCAAATCAACCGATATTCCTATGCTAGAAAACAACATGGCCGCAGGTTTGTGTGCGTCTGCACACAGTTATCATTTTCATTACTGTTGGTATCTTTTTTTTTTTTGGTCCCAATCCCAAACAACTTGCAGTGAATCAGACCACCCAAACCGAACCGACAGTGAACCAGAGGCATACGGGGCACCTGAGAGTCTGAAGCCCTGGGCAGTTTCTGGTTTTGCCCAATCAGAATTCATCCTTGGTAGTGTTGTACTGGACTGCATTAAGTGTATCAAGAATTTTGCTCAGATTTCATTTTTATGTGTTTTTAATCTAACTTGGTTTTCCTCACAATGAATTATTTGGCCTTTGCTGCTGCCACCACTTAGTGTCAAGGCAATATAGTCAGCACTGTTTATTCTTATCTTATTGTCGTTCAGCTATAGAATCATAGTTACAATGCTGAAAAGCAACTAGCACAAACACTGGTTTGCTCTGTAAAGTCATAATTGTATAAACATTTCATTATTCAGTTTTAAAACTCACTGTGTTTTTATCCCTCTGTGGTTTGTTCCCTGAAAAGACAAAAATAGAGTTATTTAGCTTCCATAGTCAAAATTCAGGTTTATCAAAACAAGAATAGAGTTACTGTCCAGGGTGTGCCTGCCTAGGCCCAAAGTCAGGATAGGCTCCAGTCATCAAACGGGGACCAGCGGTAGAAAATGGATGGATAGATTTTGTAGATAAAAGCTTCATTTGTAAATGTTCCCACCTTTATTTCTCTTCCATCTAATGAGTGTCACTGCAGTTATAAAGAGTACTGCTAAACCCACAGCCACAATGATGTACAACCACCACCAATCTAGAAATGGAATAGAAGAAGAACAGAAGATTTTTGGCTGCAGTTTTCTGTTCTGTTCAATCCTCCATCATCCTGTAGCTAAAAGAGAATTGCATATGCTTTTCTGAAATATTTTTTCTCAATCAAACAACAGACAGTCATACATAGAGATTGCTGAGAGATATATACCAAATATACCTTGTGGCTTTGTGGTTGTATCGTTGTTTTCAGGTGCGTTGCTTTTGTTTGCTCCTACTTTAGATAAAATCCATAAAATAATCAAATGCACTTAATTTGCACATCAGGATGAAGCGATTTTAAACGGCTCATCATATTCTCAACTGTTTTCTCACCTGAGGACTGAGGGCTGAAGGTAAACACTTTTCTAGTGTAACCATCTGTCACGTTACACTTCAATAACTCATAATTCTTTGATGTGTAAATAAAATGAGAAGTCGTAAAGGTCACATTGGCCGAGCAGTACGACTGTGATGTCATTAAGTCTTTGTTATCTTTATCCACATCTTTAGCGCCATACAGCCACTTCACTGTGTGTCCACACCGATGATATGTCAACACAGAGCAGGTTAACGTCACCTTATGATTGTCCTTATGTTCAGTCACTGGTGAAGATGGAGATATTGTGAGAGAAAAGAGTAAATTAACTTTATACACTTTGATAATAATTATTGTAATGTTTCAGTATATTGTTCTAACAAGACAGTTTGAGCTGAAAACATTATGATGTAAATACTCACTGGTAACAACAGACAGATCAAGAGTGTTTGGACCAGATTTGTTGAGCTGTTCGCAGAAGTAACGACCAACATCCTCGACTGTGACCTTCTTTATAACCAGAGAACAGTTCACTGTAACGCTCAGTCTGTCTGATTTAGCTTTGACAGTGTTAACAGTCTGCCCACGTTTAACCAGATCTTGTGCTGCTGTGCTAGGAAAACGACTGAAGAACCAGGAAGTACTGTCACATTTATAGTGATTTAACACATTTTCACAAGGCAATGTGATTTTATCCCCATCTCGGACAATTAAGGAGGGGCGATGTTGTACAGTTAATGCTGTAAAAGAAATGAGAGAGAAACACATGAACTAAAATAAGAATATAGCTGTTATGTTCATAGTTAGTGTGAGGATCATTTTAAATACAACATAAGTTTGTAAATGTCCCCCAAACTTAGTTTTCAAGAGACCACTGAACCCAAAACAAACAAGCATGAAGCAATCAAGTACTAGTATTATTCATTTTGTAAAGTGTTATACTGTATGTATCCTTACCTGTAAACTGAAGCACCAGTATCAGATACAAAAACATTTTAATCCATCTGAATTCAACCATTGTTCTTTTGTCTATCTTTTCTTTTCTATCTCTCGCGTGAACAGTGTGTATCACTTCCTCATTGTGACAGTTTTTCCTCTTTTGTCATTTGCTGCTGTTTATTGTGCAGTCATATACATATAATTTATGTATATCAGCTTTGACTTTCCTTCTGTCAACCAGTCAACACTCTGACATGAGCTGGGACAAATCTCCCCCCGGCCTGGTGTAGCTGGAATTGTTAACAGCTGTAGCAGGTGACATTTGGATTTAGACACTTCTCACTCATTCAGATGTTTAATACAACTCTCAAGGGTGAAATCATTTATTCAGTCAAAATGTCACATTGCACCTCCTTTCAGTTAGCTCTAAAGCCCTTTCAGAGCACCAGGATATTTGAATTAAACTGAACAAAGAAATAAATATTAACATTATTGCATATGAAACAATTACATGTGGTACATAGCTTAAAAAGTGATAAAACAGATTAAACAAATAAAAAAACTCAAAGTCTTTGAACTGTTACCTAACACTGGTACATCCATCACTGACAACTTTATGTTTAAAGCAAACAGCCTTATGAATGTTTGATCACTACTTCCTACTACACCACCTTCTGGACAAAAAGCATTTTACAGCAATAAAGCCTGGAAATGAAATATAATGGGGAAAAAACATTAGATCATTCTAAAAAAATATGATGTAACATACACAAAAGCAGTCAACGCTGCATACTGTAAATAAATGAGTGAGAGCATCAGGATAATATATTCAGAGACACATGCCCCACAAAAATGACACAACGGGACATATGACGTAGCGTAACATGGCAATGCTACATGATGAAAGGTAACATAAACAGCAAAACACCATCATGAAATCCAACAACGCAAAAGCAACGACAATGACAGAATGATTGACATCACAACTTTAATCACTAAATACATAAGCTTTGATGGATAAAAAACTTAATTCATTTCATTTCTGAAAAAACAAATTCCTCATTCACTGCCAACACAAGTATAATCAAGCAGACAGCTTAACCGGGCTTTACTGTTGGTCTTCTTGGTGTAGCCGATGGAGGCGTAGGAAACACCATCAGGATCAGCCTGCACAGACAAGACAACACGACTGCTCAGTAGCATGTGGATTTATACTGACTCACTCTCATACTTTTCTATCACTATGCGGTTAGGTTAATGTTACTTAGCAACAAGTAAAGCTGTGATCTGTCCATCAGGAAACTCCATAACTCACTTTAGTACTGCACTCTGTCGTCAAACTGCCCTCATAACATTATTGATATCTTCATGACCAAGACCAAATAGTTCCACTTTACTTGAGGTCAAGGGAATTATTCATGACACCATTATAAAAGCATTTGACAGTGTAATAAAACTTACTGACATCTTTATGACAAGTTCAAATGGTTCCACTTTACGTGAGGTAATGGGAATCATTCATGACACAATTATAATGGTCACATGACAGTCGTAAAAAACAAGCGCATATGACAGTCTAATGTGATGTTAACACATAAAGCTAAATAGTTTTATTTAAGTTTGCTAAGTAGGTCTGCTATGGCACGTTTATGTCAGGTTATGTTTTCTTGGTTAATGTCAAGCTGTCATGACAAAGACTCTCAAACGATGTCAAATTTGCATTAAAAGTGCCATAATTGACCAAATGACACTTAACAACAATACACCTTCATAAAGACTTCATGAACATGACAGGTGTCATGTCATGTCAGTCTTATGAACCCACCTTCAAATAAAGTGTTACCGAAAGAACTACCACAAACACCTGTTTGCTCAATAATTGTATAAATATTGTATAAACTGATGATTCGGTTTTTAAACTCACAATGTTGACACCCATCTATGTTTTGTTTGCTGAAAGGACAAAAAAGAGACTTGACTTTAGCTTCCACAGTGAAAATCCTGGTTTATCAAAAACTCTTGTTGATAAATTCTGTCACCTTTAGTTCTCCTCCATCGTACGACGGCAACAACAATTATCAAGAGTGCTGCTAAACCCACAGCCACAAGGATGTACCACCATCAATCTGGAATGAAAATGAAAACATTACACATTTTTGCTGCAGCTTTCTGTTTTGTTTAAAATGTTTTTTTTTAACAAAATCATTGTAAGTGATTTTAACGCTAAAGTTATGAAACATTCATTTGCAATTTTTCTTACTAAATCAAGCAATTTGTAATGGTACAAACACTGCACCCATGAGTCACACATATCATATCAGTCGATGTGTGATATGCTCTTGTTGTCCATCTGCAGTAACTAAATGAGAAGCAATGATGTCATCTAAAACCTTCAAAACCATCAAATAAACAATGTATTTTATTTTTCACATTGGTATTAAGTGATTTTAAACAACTTGTCATATTCTCACCTGATTCCTTCCCCTGGAGGACTGAGGGCTGAAGGTAAACAGATGCACTTTTTCAGTGTTACCATCTCGTAACTCGTAATTCTTTGATGTGTACATAAAATGAGAAGTCTTAAAGGTCACATTGGCCGAGCAGTAAGACTGTGATGTCTTTAAATCTTTGTTGTCTTTACCCTCATACAGCCACTTCACTGTGTGTCCACACTGTCCATGTGTGAACGCAGAGCAGGTTAACGCCACCTTATCAGGGTCCTCATGTTCAGTCACTGGAGAAGATGGAGATATTGTGAGAGAAAAACAACAAGAGTAAATTAACTTCATCACTGTGATCATAATTATTGTAATGTTTCAGTATATTGTTCTAACAAGACAGTTTGAGCTGAAAACATTATGATGTAAATACTCACTGTTAATAAGAGACAGATGAACATGAGCATCTTGACCTTGTTTAAATTCTCCTGATTTGAACTGTTGACAGTCATAACGACCAACATCCTCGACTGTGACCTTCTTTATAAGCAGAGAACAGCTCGCTGTAACACTCAGTCTGTCTGTTTAGCTTTGGAGATTTCACCAATCTGCCCAAGTCTAACCAGCTCTACAGCTGCTGTGTATCCTGAACCAGCAAAGAGCCATGTAGTACTGTCACATTTTCGCTGACCGTCTATCACATTTTCACAAGACAAAGTGACTTCATCTCCAACTCTGACAGCGTAGGAACAGGAAGCTGTCTGGTTGCTGCTGCAACTGAGAAGATGAGAGATAAATATGAAAAATGAACTGAAGTAAGAACAAGGTAATTATGTTTAGAGTTATTATGAGGATGATTTTAGATACAACAGATGCTTACAAATGTGTCTCATCCTTACAAGAGTCCGCTAAAATCACTATGTTAAAAACAAACAGCAGACTTGGCTGTCTGAGTTAAATTAGAATAGCATTACTAAAACAAAGATTGCTATCACTCTCTCGACAGTCAAAGTCTTCTTAAAGAGAAATATAGTATCTACTTCCTGTAATTAGTAAGGTGTCACTTCCTCATAGTGACTTTCCTTTTTCTCTTATGTCAGTTGCTGTTTTTTAACGTATCTCGTTGCTGTACGAACCAGTCAGTGCTCAAGACCTGGTGCAGCAGGTGAAAGAAAGTGAAAATATATCCCTTTTGGTCTTCCACAGTTTCCACTCATTCACTTGTTTAGTACGACTCTTACGGGTGATTCAGTGTGGATAAGGGATGTCACAACCCACTTCCTCTCAGCATCTTTTTTTTGTTTGAGTTCTTAGCAAACTAAATGTTAAAATTATTGCATATGAAACAATTAGAGGTGATACAGAAAAAAAGAGATTATTAAAGAAACCAGCCATACGAATATCAGGTTCTTACTTTTACTTTTTTACTAGTTTACTAGTTCACCTACTAAACCCTTCTGGACAGAAAGGTTTATTACAACAATAAATCTTGAAAATGATCATAAAAACAATTCTGGTCACATGTTCATGTAAGAACTGAAATGTAAAATTTCAATATTATAATAAAGTTTTTGTCTTTCCCTTCATGTATCAATAACAATGTCATTAATCTGCAGTGCATTAGGGTTATATACAAAAATATAAATAAATATTAAATGCTCTCCAGGCTTTTGACTGCATATACAATTTTTAAAGGTTAATGGTTAATTAAAAGTATCAATACATATTGGTAACACAGTACGAGTGAATTCTTGTGAAAAGCTCTCGCCGAATAAAAACTGACTTGGTTTTCTTATTAGTTATCAGTGTAAAAAAAAAAACTAATGATATGAGCTGTAACTACACTGTGGCCTCTTCTTTGTTTGGTTTGTTGACGGTGGCGTAGAGGTTGCTGGGATCAGATGAGGCTCCGGCAGAAGAAGAGGAAGCTTTCACAGTGCTGTAGGTCACTGCTGCATCATCATCATCATCTTTACTGCAAACCTTTAAAATAAAAGAGAAACAGCACGACACATAAATGACACAACAGGACATGACACAACATAATTCAGCACATTGTAATCCAACACAATGAAAGACAACAGTGCAAAGCAGCATCCAGACATTAAACAACAAATCAACAGTGAATAATGCAATGAAATACAACAAATCAGACATAAACACAAAATAACCCACTGTGATGCACCACAGCAGTGTAAAACAGTATGAACACAACCTTTTTATATATATATATATATATATATATATATATATATATTTGGTGCAGACATTCATGTCTCCCTCAGGATGAATTGTAATAATGGGCCTTTAACTTTTCATCTAGTGCCGTCCTCTTGTCATGCATCAGCATGTTAGCATTGTCATTGTGAGCATGTTAGCATCATGGATGGGGTTAGCATACTACATGATGCATTTAGCTCAAAACACCACTGTGCAGCCTCACGGAGCCGCTGTACACTCTTGCAGTAGTCTTGTTTCTTCATCCACACCCAACACGTGTATTATAATCAATCAGACAGCTCACCAGGGCTTTACTGTTGGTCTTCTTGGTGTAGCTGATGGAGGCGTAGGAAACACCATCTTCAGGATCCGCCTACACAGAGAAAACAACATTCAGAAGCGTGTGGGCATTCTAAGTTAGTTACATCATTTAACTTCTCTTTTTCTAAGAAGGAAGTTAGACTCATTTACAGAACAAAATATAACTGTTCATACTGCTACATTTAGAGAACAAATATAGCCGCAAGCGGCAATTCCAGGGTTCAAGCCAACAAAGACCGTTAGAAGTTTAAAGCTTTTGATCTGGACCTGGTCAAATGTGGCCTAGACGTGGCAAAAGCAGTGAAATCTCCCTCTTTTGCATTGTCACAAATAGAATGAAGAAAACAAACAATGTCTGATTTATAGCCTGATTTGTGTTACGCCACGCCCAGGTTTTTGCGTTTGTAACGCCCCCTAGTGGTTGATTTGAAGGAAACTTTCAGGGCCGGTTTCAGGTTCTTTTGTGGACACATCCTGGACGTTTTGTGATGATTGGCCCAACAGTTGTTGACTTTGGTCTATATATGTGCTGAGCCACGCCCCTTTTGAAAACTAAGTCAACAAGCTTCATACAACTTTTGATAGGCTTCATCCAATGATGATCCACCGAAAATTTGGTAGCAATCGCATCTACGGTTTAGGAGGAGATGTCAAAAATGTGTTTTTCAAAAAATTCAAAATGGCGGAAAATCTAGTTAGGTGGACTTTAGTGGTTCAAGAGGATTTTATGCAGAGCACATATTTCTGTGGAAGCACATGCGCATCATTTCTAGTTATTGGGCCAGGTTTTGTGTTTCTAGCTCATTCCAGCTCACGGGAATTTGAGCCGCGGCAGAAGACAACAAATAATAATAAGAAGAAGAAAGAACCCCTAATAACAGTGAGTGTAACTTTGGACTAGTGTGAGATCTCACCATGTCCTGCCTGGTCTCTGGATCAGGCTGAGTCACTGCAGGGTTCAAGCTCAGTCCCTGGAAAAATAGTCTAGTTACAGTTTGCATTTAAATCAATGGGTACATATTACAGAATATACTGTGTGCCATGCTGTAAATTCGCACATCTATCACATATACCTTCTTCAGTTTTTTTTCAAATAGCCTATCCCTCTCAAGCTAAATTATAAATTTGATTTAGAATGCAAAAATCTGTATCAAAGCCAAAGGTCAGCAAAACTGGTCCCTTTGCTGACACTAGCTGCTGCTGAGTACTGTTTACTCTAGAACCACAGTCACTTTAGTAATTGTGAAGAACTACCACAAACACTGTTTTTGAAGGCATAACTCTATAAACATTTGATTATTAACATTTAAAACTCACCACATTTTCATCCATCTGTGTTTTGTTCCCTGAAAAGACAAAAGAGAGTCGACTTTAGTTTGTACGATGGAACCCAGGTTTATTAAAACACGTTGTTCTAACAGTTTAATCTGTGGTTGCTCTCACCTTTAGTTTTCTTCCGTCTGATGACAACAACAACAATGATTATTAAGAGTGCTGCTAAACCCACAGCCACAATGATGACCCACCACAAATCTGGAAGGAGAATAAAAACATTAAAAATATTCTGGCTGCAGTTGTCTGTTCTGTTTAACATCATGTAGCTAAAATATGAGAAATTACATGTGGTTTTTGCAAAACCTTTGAAACATTTTTGTGAAGCACATCATTTTTCTGTTGGTACAAATCTCATCTTTTAGTTAACACGTCTATTATGTCTACATTGACTGTATCTTACATTGCATGTTTTTTAAATAGTAACTTTAAGCAATTTAACCATACAATAAGATGTTGATATTTTTCAGGATATGAGGACATCATATGAGTGAGAGAGAGAGAGAGAGGTGTAAGGTGTTAAGGCACTACCTTGTTTTGTTTCATCCTTTTCTGATATCGCCACTAATGTGCTTCCTTTCGATTTTGTTGAATACGATATGAAAAAATAAAACACAACTTGAAATAAAATACTTCATGTTTACCATCTGAAGAGACTAAATGAGAAAGAATGTAGTCTTAAAACTTAAAATTCATCAAATAAAACCAAATGTACCTGTTTTCTCACACGAGGACTGGAGGCCAACATTACACAGCAGCCTTTGTCCACTCTTATTATCTGTCACGTTACACTTCAGTAACTCATAATAGTTTGACTTCTGATCAAGAGGAGGAGTTGTAAATGTCACAGTGGCTGAACAGGTAAGCTGTGACGTCTCCAAGTCATTCTTATTACCCTCATACAACCACTCGACTGTGTATTCACACCCTTCATACGTCAACACAGTGCAGAACAAGATGTCTGTATCATTGTTCTGATGTTGATCCACTGGAGAAGATGGAGATATTGTGAGAGAAAGGCAACAAGAGTGAAATTAACTTCACTGTAAGTATAATGTAATGTTTCAGTATATTGTTCTAACAAGACAGTTTGAGCTGAAAACATTATGATGTAAATACTCACTGTTAATAACAGACAGTTGAACATGAGCATCTGGACCTTGTTGTTGTCCTGATCTGAACTGTCTGCAGGAGTAACGACCAACATCCTCGACTGTGACATTTTTTATAACCAGAGAACATTTTGCTGTAACGCTGAGTCGGTCGGATTTAGCTTTGGAAATCTCATTTTTCCAAATCTGCCCAAGATTAACCAGCTCTTGTGATGATGACCGAATATGACGACTGACAACCCAAGAAGTACTGTCACATTTGTCCTGGTTTTTTATCACATTTTCACAAGGCAAAGTGATTTCATCTCCAACGCTGGCAATGAAGGAGGGGGGGTTCTGTCCAATTACCGCTGTTGAAGACGAGAGATAAATATAAAAAAAATTCACTGTGATAAGAATATGGCTTTTGTGTTTATAGTTGTGTGAGGAAAACATTAAATACAAACAAGAGCAAATGCTCCATATACAAATATCTGCTCAACACATGTTCAAAACAAACAGCCAGCTTGGCTGTCTTACTTAAACTAGTATTAGTTACTTAAACATTACTAATTGTATTTCTTTTATTCATGTATGTGTTTTGTATATATATTACCTGTAAACTGAAGCCCCAGTATCACAAATAAAGACATGTTAATCCATCTGAATTGAACCATCTTGCTTCTGTCTCTTGATCTCTTGTTCTCACGCCCTCAACTGTCGAAGTCTCTGAACTAGTGCTTCTTTAAGAGCGATGCAGCATTTACTTCCTGTTATTAGTAAAGTGTCACTTCCTTATAGTGACTTGAATCTTTTCCATTCTTTCAGTAGTTGAATTTCTGTAGACAGAGTCCATCAGCTTTTCATCTCTGAATTTCTTGTAGATATCTAAACAGCCAAAAAGCCAGATGTGGTTCAGTGTTGAGATAAAGGACGTGAGCCACTGATGTGTTTTCAGACGAGTTCTCAGCCGAACAGATGATGCGGAGGGAATCTGTTGCTCTGACTGATGACTAAACTCCTCCTTCCGTCAGAGTCATGCAAGAGAAACTTCAGGTCAACAGGGATTGTATTTGCAGTTGAACTAATTCTCAATACAATGAATGAAATTAAAAATGCACAAAAAACATTTTAACAACTTTCCTTACTTTGCTGTATGAAACATTAGAAAAGTGATATGAGTTGATAAGAATATTTACAGATGCAAACAATAAATTTTACAGGATTTCCCCAGTTTTCAGTCATTCAGTACTTGATTTTGCATTTAAATTTGTGGCAATGATGTTTGACGTCCTGAAAAGACGAGGAGGCGGAGACTGGCCCTAAAATAGAGCTGAGTAAAAATAAAATTCTCGGTGATGTTTGATATCACACAAACGCAAAAGTGAATCAAACTCCTCGCCAGAATGTGACGTCTGCGGCTCATGGTCCAGTGTGGTGATACTGGCACAAATGGGTTGATACTGTAGTGGTTTTAGAACTGTTGGTTCCTCTTTGCAGCTTAGTAATTTTTTCTGAGAACTGAAGGGGAAGTGTTTGGGTGTAAATGTGGTTAACAACAACAGCAACAGAGCTCTGGGAGGTTTTACGCTCTAATGTTGACCAGCTAAGGCTATCGGGATCAAACAGTCAACACTTTTGTTAACACATGGTGCTCTCTGATTGCATCCTTGGAGGTTTCGGGGTCACTCTGAGGCCTTGTCAGTGTTTGTTGATAGACAGTGATGATAATTTAACTTATATATATTGAATAGAGCTTTATAGTAGTTCAGGCAGGTGGCAATTATTTTAAATTTAAAGTCACACATTAGTTTTGTTGGATAAACCAAGTAGTTGTGTTGCCGAAAACAAAATCTCGCGATAGTTTCTGAAGACCATCACTCCGGCTAATCCAAAAATGGGCAAAGAGGTGGAGCTGAGGTGGGCCGAATGAACCATGGTTTATCAAACTACCTAGCGGCTAGCCACCTGAGAGGGCACCTACCTGTCACTCAAAGTGGCCAGGTCCTTAATTATGCATAACTTTAAGCCTTAATACAATTTAAATGGTTGAGTTATAATAAAAAATAAAATAATAATAATAATTCACCCCCTGTACAGTTGTCATGAATGGGGAAATTAGCTATAGAGACTAAAACAGTTTTTTGTAACTTGGCAGCAGCACAAGTTCATTTCTGCTGTAACGTTTTAACATGGGAGTGGATGGGGGATTGGCTTGCTTTTGGAGCCAGCCTCAAGTGGCAATTCAAGGAACCGCGGTTTTTGGCAGTTCTGAATGCCCAGCAGTCCCTTATATTTTATTACAGCCCCAAAAGAGCCCAAAAAGCAAAGATTTTCCTTCCAGCTGACTGTTGATGTTTTGAAACTGAACACAGTTCACAGATGAATCAGCAGAACCTGAACGCACCATCAGTGACTGTCTGATCTGATCTTTACCTGACTGGCTGCTGGACCAGAACGCTTCACTGTTCGGCTTCTTACTGAGTTCAAAACCTGCACAAACACAAACAGGGAGACATTCACAGTCCTGCATTACAGTAACATGAACAGTTAGCACCAGCAGCTTATCATCATTTACACTGACTCACAGTCCCTGATTATTCATGTGCATTATCAGTTTTACACATCGTTCATTCAGTTTTTATTTTCAGCTCAGAGTGTTGTCGTCAGGTGGTCTCTGGTTCCCTGGAAAATAAACCACAGAGAAACATTTCAGCTCTAAACTTACAGTTTGTGTTAATCAGTCCAAACAAATGTTTCTCACCTCGAGCTCTGATGAGAAGAACGGTAATCGCAGTGATCAGGACGAGTTCAGCCACACGCATAACCAACATTATGTAGCTCAGAGCAGAACAATCTGTACGAGCTGTGGAAGAAATTTTTAGAAGAAACACATCAGGTAAGAAAAATATTTAGGGTGTAATTCATGTTTTTTTTGTTTTTTTTTTTACATTTCTGCTTCATTATGACAGTGACAGCTTGAGAGAGACAGAAAAAGCAGGGGAGAGAGAGGGGTGACGACACATAGCAAAGGGCCTGGGATGGAATCGAACCTGGGCCGCTGCAACAAGGACCCAGCCCTGATACATGGCACGCGCTATACCAGGTGAGCCACTGGGGCACCCCACGCATCTACATTTTATACCAGTCACTACTCTTGTGTAGACATGTTTCATATCGGATACAAATGAGTGAAGGAATCACTGAAAATCATCTATAAAAAATGTATTATTTTTGTGTACTTGTGTAAGACAATATACATTCATACATACATGTTATCTTTATCCACATCATGAACCCCATACAGCCACTCGACTGTGTGCGTGCACCTTCCATGTGTCCACACATTGCAGCATGTCTGCAGCTGTAACCAGAGAACAGCTCGCTGTAACGCTCAGTCTGTCTGATTTAGCTTTGGCCTTTTCACCAATCTGCCGAAAGATTAACCAGCTCTACTGCTGCTGCGTTTCCTGAAACACTGAAGAGCCAGGTAATACTGTCGCATTTATCCCGATCATATATCACATTTTCACAAAGCAAAGTGACTTCATCTCCAACTCTGACAGCGACGAGGGAATATTGTCCTGTTACTTCTGTGCAGGAAATGAGAGAAGAATAGTATGAAAAGTGTTTTAACAAAATGTATTGAATTTGATGGATAATAACAAATGTCTTGTTTTAAATTTTAACTTGTCAAAAGAAGCAGTAGCATCAGAAATAATGAGATGTTAATCCATCTGAAACCAGACATTCTGCAGTCAGTCTCTGCCAGTGTCTAACGGCTCCTTGAATTCAGAGCTTTTTTCTTAGATGGCCGTCACTCTCCATTGTGTAATTTGCTGATTTTGAGAAAGGAAGTTTTTTTTTTTTGCGTGTGAAATGAGGGCGTAATGTTTCAACTTTGAGGAAGGCACCATGGAAGTTTAAGGAAGTTGATGAGCCAAGGCTTCATTCACTGTAGTGCAGCCTCTCCCCTCTCCCCTCTCCTACATCCCACTTCATCCCATCCATCCAATCACTATTAAATGTTTTCTCAGGCATAAACTTGCATGTTTCCTGTTCTCCGATTAACTTGTCCTGCAGACACCCACCATCCTTCCACTGTCCCGTTATAGGTTTCCCAAAACATCAATTAAGAGCGAGTTCAGGTGCTCGTCTATAGAGGTTTGTATGTATATTTAGATGCAAAGCATGAATGAAACAAATCACACAACAGAATAATTTTATACAGTTAGAATCATCACACAGAGTACATTTCTAAAAATGATGTGGTTGAGAATGTGGTTCTGGTGAAATTCAAAGTCACTCTAGGTATAAAAAATGATTTGGTTTTCCCATCAGAAAGCTTTAACTATTCACTTAGCAATGTTTTACTGTTTAAAGCTGCCCTGAAATATCCAAATATTTACATCTTAAAGTCAGTATTCAAAACTTTGTCTTCCTCTCACATCAAGGCAAAGAGGCTGGTTTATCGTTGTGATTGTTTTTGGTGTGTTTGTCAGTGAGACTGAGATTTGGAAATTGTGCCTCTGTTCCCTAATCTTAACCACGTGTTATTGTAACCATGACAACGAAGCTCCTTGACAAAGCAGTCATTTCAACCCAAACCATGATCTTTCCCTAAACCTCACCAAACCTTAACCATGGCATTGTCTGATCATTAAACATATTTAATTTTCAACCGTGATTTGTAAGAGTTTTGGGCGACACAGAGAAATGAGGTCGTCCTGCTGATAGAGGAGTCAGATCAGAAAAAGCTTTTATGTGTCGTTCTACAGGGCATGGACAAACGACGTATTTTGTTGTTTAATTTGGGGGACTTGTTTTAGACCAGTCTACCTCTGCAGCCAAGAGTAGGTCTAGATAATACTCGTATGTGTACCATGCCTCAGTGGTGGACTCAACATAAAACACAGAAAGAAGTCTGCAACTCACCCCTCCCTCTCCTCTGCAGACATCAAGCCAGCAGGCTGAGTCTGTTTTGGGTGGTTATTCATGGAGAATATCAAGAATAACATACTTTAATAATAGTCACCAATTTACAGATTTTCAAGACTGATGATCTTTGAGAGTTTTCCTGGCCAGTGACATTATAAAGATCTGCCCATTATGGATCAGGCTGACAGGTAAAGACAGCTGAAGATTCCAATATTCTCTGCAAAATGCCAGTGGACATCCAAAATTGGTAAAATGGTTCTCAGGTACTGCAGTCTCTTATTTGTTTGGTTAGTTGATGGTGGCGTAGATGTTGCTGGGATCAGCAGAGGATCCAGAAGAAGAGGAAGCTTTCACCGTGCTGTAGGTCACTGCATCACCTTCATCATCATCATTTTTAACCCGATCCTGAAGAGCAAGAAGGAAACAGCACCACACGTACAGTAAATTGCATACACAACATAGATAAACTCAACATGTGACACAACTTAACCTGACAGGAGTTCTGAAAATCCTGATTTTGCTGCCATCTAACAAATGAAATATTCAGTTTGCTGCAGCCTTTATCTGCTAATTAGAATATTATATATCTTGTGTGTGAAGATGACATGTTAAAGACACATCAGGATTTACCCTTTCTGGACTACGAGTGTTTATAACATTAAATATAATTAAAATAATGGTGACCCTGTTAGCAAACAGATGTTTATTTATACATCCAGCAGTTATGGAGCAACATTATTATTCATTCGAAGTCATGTTTGTGTCACCTGAGTCCAATATTCCCTCTTGGTCTCTACCAACTCCTGAGGGAAACATCTGGCTCTTAGCTGCTAAATGCTCCATCACGTTCAGTAGCTAGTTCCTAACTGTCTCTCTGCCGTTGGGTGCTGAGCAGGTAGTGTACAGTGGGTTTTAAGAGGTTTTTTGCTGCCTGCTGAAAACGACGCCATGAGAGAGGTGAAAGTGAACCAAAACAGAAAAGTTGTGGGCCAGGCAGCTAAACAATGAGCTGAAACTCACTATAAAGCTCTGTGAAGCCGAGGGGAGCTGCAGATTCAGGTGATAAATCTCTGTAGGTTCTTAGCTACGAGCGACACCTTTCACATTGTCATTTGAAATATTGTTATTAAAAAAACAAAAAACAAATTTTTTGCAATTACAGCCACTTTACAGACAGGCTTTGTAGAATTGTGTTTCAACTCTTTACTTGTTTTTTCTTCATTCAGTAACACCACCAGTACAACCAATCAGACAGCTCACCTTGGCTTTACTGTTGGTCTTCCTGGTGTAGCTGATGGAGACGTAGGAAACTTCAGGATCAGCCTACACAGTGCAGACAACGTAATGACAGCTCAGTAGCATGTGGACTTACAGTATACTGACTCATATTTCTTTGACACTTTTATTTTTTCTTTTGTAGCTGGTGGTTTGATTTCTGCATGCTTTCTAGTTTATGAAGAGCTGTTTGACTGGATGTTCTCACCCTGCACTTCACACTCATGACTTCCTGCTTCATGTTTTTCTATTCTATTTTGGTGTAATCCAGCTGCATTGTCTTCCTTCCCTTTTCTTCTCTCTTGCAAAAGAAAACTGACCTCAACAGTCACTTTGTGTCTCATTCAGTTATATTTTAGAGAACCAACACACATAACAGCAAGTTTATCATT
Organism: Siniperca chuatsi; assembly: GCF_020085105.1. Taxonomy (NCBI): domain Eukaryota; kingdom Metazoa; phylum Chordata; class Actinopteri; order Centrarchiformes; family Sinipercidae; genus Siniperca; species Siniperca chuatsi. The sequence goes on from NC_058057.1 coordinate 24,977,450, forward strand.
GGACTGGTTGTACAGTAGTGTGATCTCACCATGTCCTGACTGGTTTCTGGAGCAGACTCAGTCATCACAGGGTTTAGGCTCTGTCTCTGGACAAACACAGTTCACATTTCCGTAAATAAAAAAAATAAATAAATAAAAAAACCCACAATTTGTGCATTGAGAGAATGAGTTACGTGTTGTAACTATTTCTTGGCAAAAAATGACAACTAAGTGCAGTAATTTCCTTGACTCTTTTCATCGCTGCGCTAGGCTCATGTGCTGGGCAGATGGATAAACTGTTGTTCATCAAGAAATAGTTGATGTAATGTATGGATTAAACAAACATGATGTCACATGTCAGTAAGTAGGTTTTTGAAGTGCGGATAGGCGTATTTTTGAATTTGGACAGAGCGGAGCAAACTGTTTCCCTCTGCTTCCAGTCTTTATGCTGAGCGAAGCTAATTGCCTCATGGCCCAGCTCCATACTTACTCACCTAATCCTCTGCGTCAGGGTCACAGGTTGCCATTTGTTTTTTGCTATTTGTTATTTTTAAACTCAGAAAAGGAAGTAAAAAAAAGTGTATTTACCAAAATGTTGAACTATTCCTTTAATGTAATGTTTAACCTATATTCTTCCACTTAAAAATTTCCTTGACTTTCAGTACCTCAGTCAGTATTGATTATACTCTCTCCAAACTACAAAAACACTAGGTTGTGAACAACTACCTGGTTTGCTGTAAAGTCAAATATTTAATACCAACATTTAATTATTCAGTTTTAAACTCACAGTGTTTTCATCCATCTGTGTTTTGTTGCCTGAAAAGACAAAAGAGAGTCGACTTTAGCTTCAACGGTGAAAATCCAGCTTCTTCAAAACGTCTTATTGATAGAAGTTTCACCTGTGGTTGCTCTCACCTTTAGTTCTCTTCCATCTGATGACCGTCACAATGATTATTACAAGTGCCACTAAACCTATAGCCACAATGATGTACGACCACCAACCTGGAAAGCAAATGAAAACATTAAAAACATTTTGGCAGCAGCTTTCAGTTCCTTTAGCTAAAAGAGAAGAGAATTAACTCTAATAAGAGAATATCACCACTCATAGCCAAGTATATGTCTGATATTCATACTTTTGGCTTCAAAAGCTGAGAGAAAGACTGAAAGGCAAAGAGATTCTTGAAAGAGATGCACACAATTTTGAGTCACTACCTTGTAGTGTTGTTGGAGTATCACTGTTGCCAGGTGCTGTTATGTTGGTACTTGACTTTCTGTTTTCAGTTGTTCTTATCGTTGTCGCCTCCTCACCTGGACAGATGAAATAACAAAACCCGAACAAACAAACAAAATTTACCATCCACAGTAAGTGGGATGATATCATCATACATGTTTAAATCTATCAAATACACAAATGTATTTTGTGATTACACATTAGTCTAAGGTGATTGTAAACGGCTCATCATAATTTCAGCTGGTCTCTCACCTGAGGGCTGAGGGCTGAAGGGAAGCAGCTGCACTTTGTTAGTGTAGTCATCAGTCACTTCACACTTCAACAACTCATGATACTGTGACTTCTGCTTGAGAGAAGAGGTAAGAAATGCCACAGTAACTGTGCAGTCAGACTGCAACGTCTTCATGTCTTTGTTGTCTTTGTCCACATCTTTACCCTCATACAGCCACTTCACTGTGTGTCCACACCCTCCAGATGTCGACACAGAGCAGGTTAACGTCACCTTATCAGGGTCTTTATGTTCAGTCACTGGAGAAGATGGAGATATCATGAGAGAAACACAAAAAGAGTGAAATTAACTTCATCACTGTGATCATAATTATTGTAATGTTTCAGTATATTGTTCTAACAAGACAGTTTGAGCTGAAAACATTATGATGTAAATACTCACTGGTAACAACAGACAGATAAACATTTGCATCTTGTCCTGATTTTATCTGTCTGCAGGTGTAGTAACCAACATCCTCAGCTGTGACCTTCTTTATAAAAAGGGAACATTTTGCAGCAACACTCAGTCTGTCTGATTTAGCCTTGGCCTTTTCATTAATCTGCCCTTGTTTAATAAGCTCTACAGATTGTGCGTTTGAGCTACTGAAAAGCCAGTTGGTATTTTCACATGCGTCCTGATCATGTATCACATTTTCACAAGGCAAAGTGACTTCATCTCCAACACTGACAACAAACCTGGGGGTATGTTGTGGCGTCACTGCTGTTGAAAAGATGAGGAAAATGGAAATTATGCTGACAGTGTGAGGATAGTTTTTGATACAGCTTAAGTTTGCAAATGTATTTGTTTCCAAATTTTACAAAATGCAACATGTAAACAAACAAACAAACAGACTTGATTGTCTCAGTTAAATAAAAGTTACTGTATGTAATAACATCCCATTACTAATATAAATAAAGTTATGTTTTTTAAATGTTTTTGGTATTTCTGTATGTTATATGTATCATTACCTGTCAACTGAAGCAGCAGTATCAGAAATAAAGACATTTTAATCCATCTGAATTCAACCATTGTGCTTTGCTGTTCTTTTTTCTGTCCCTTCTCAGCTATTAAGTGTCAGAGTCTCTGAACTGGTTAAAGAAAAATCAAGAATCTATTTCCTGTGATTAGTGATGTGTAACTTCCTCATTGTCACTGTAAGTTCTCTTATTTCTAAGTTGCTAAATGTATGTAGGCAGAGTATGTCAGTTTTCATCTCTCTTTCAGGTTCTCATTTCCCTGAATTCGGAACACTTACATTTTAATAATTTTGTTCTCTCATCTATAGTGATTTACAGTGAGTGCAAAGCGGGTAGGATGGAGAGGTGTTGGGAACACAAAAACTGTCACAATTTGCAGTTCACACATCTGCTGCAAACGTTCAATATCTCACTCCAACCATAAGAGGGCACAACAGACTTTCTGATAGATGGGTTAGTCACAAGTCTTCCCTTTACCAACACCTTCATCCACGATACACAGAGACTGGCCAACATTGATACCATGACTTCATACTCACTGCTCACTTCCCTCACATCTTTTCTCTCATTGGATCATTTACTGTGCTTATAGAATTCAAATAACTACTTAACTTTAGATATCCCAAATCCATATGCTAACCTTATAGATTTTTAAATATATATATATATATTAAAGCTTTACTATCTTTATTAGTACATTACTGTCCAGGTAAAACTTTACCGCAATTTAATTCATTAATTTAACCTCTCTACTCTCTATTTCTGATCCAAATAAAACATAAACAATGAGTAAGATAAGATGGGTGTTAATTGATCTTTCAGTTATGAAACATACATGACAAGGATCTAACAGCTGTGTTTTGGTTTCATTTACTTATATATTATTTTACAATCATTTTACAAACATTGATTTACTTTGTCAAACAATGATTTACTGCTTTAAGCAGAAAAACTTTTCCACAGTAAATACCCGTCCTCCTTCCTCAGCTGGACCTTTGCCCTCTCTTGCAGCCACATAAGGCCTCTCTCTGCCAAAATACAAACAGAATTTGAGGCAGCAGGGCAGAAAATTCAGTTCACATAGTGGACACGATTTGTTTTTAATTCATGGGGATATCAGATCTTTTTCACCAGTCCTCCAGTTCTGTCGCCCTGTTGGGGGCTCTGGTGGTCCTGCTTCTCGTCTACCTCGTCTCCTCCTCCATCTTCAGCTCCCAGGAGTACGGGAAGGAACCTCGAGGACCCAGACCGCTTCCCGTGCTCGGAAACCTGCTGCAGCTGGACCTCAAGAGACCCTACAACACATTGCTGGAGGTGAGGCAGTGCCATAAGAGTAGTTTTCTTGCAGGGTTGTTGTTTCTGCTTCTCAGGCAGCTCTCTCACCTTGTTGTCTTTCGGCTGTGTGTGTCTTATATAAGAAAATGTCATGACGTTATGCCCTTGCTCTCAGCTTTCCAAGAAATATGGATCAGTGTTCACTGTCTATTTTGGACCCAAGAAAGTGGTGGTCCTGGCTGGATACAAGACAGTGAAGGAGGCGCTTGTCAACTATGCTGAAGAGTTTGGAGACAGAGATCCAATGCAAATTGCACATGATTCTACTCAAGGAAATGGTAAAGAACAACAAAAAACTGAGCTCTTTCTAAATCATTATTCTTTTCATGTTTACACCCTTTGCCAATAATCAGATAATTAGTTAACATATTTTGTTGAACTACTTCATCTCAGGAGTTATATGGTCCAATGGTGATTCGTGGAAAGAGATGAGGCGCTTTGCCTTGACGAACCTGAGAGACTTTGGGATGGGCAAGAAGGCTTGTGAGGACAAAATCATTGAGGAATGTGACTATCTCATTGAAGTGTTTAAGAAATTTAAAGGTAAATGTCTTATCATAACCAACTGTATGATAATCAACATTTCTGGCTCAAAAAAATTGTCAATCGTCGCAATTTAGATTTTTTTCCCCGTTTCCCTTGTTGCAGGAGAAGCTTTTGATACGACTCAACCAATACACTATGCTGTCTCTAATATTATCTGCTCCATTGTTTATGGCAGCAGATTTGAATATGATGATCCAGTGTTTACATCCCTTGTAGATCGAACAAACAGAAACAATCAACTATTGGGGACCCCTTCAGTACAGGTATAATTTCTTATGTTTCTGAAGTTTATACTTTCAGCATGTAATTTAAATACTATCTACATGATACACAAGAAATTGTTAGATTTTTCATGTACCTTGTAAAAAGTTAATGTTATTTTAAATACTAATAAATGCATATTCTTTGTCAGATGTACAACATGTTCCCATGGGTTGGCAAATGGTTTGCTGGCAGGAAAGAATTCCAGAAATTGTTTGCTGCCAATAGGAAACAGAACAAACAGCTGTTCAGTCGTTTGAAGGAGACCCTCAATCCACAGATGAGCAGAGGCTTTGTGGATGCCTTTCTGGTCCGAAAGCAAAATCTGGAGGTTGGGAAACATACATGATAATCAAAATTGATATGATGGTTTACACAACTAGAAGAACAATGTGAACTTGTGTACATGTGCCCTCCTGGTGGTGCTCATCCCCAGCTGGTGAAAACAAGCAAGGAATCAGTTCAAAACATAATGAGTCTGTCTACAGCCTCTCAAGGAGAACAGTAGAGTTAGCAATGAAAGGACCACAGTGCACTCCTAACTAAATAAAACAATCTTGTTAATACAAATTTTGGGAACAGGTGAATAATTGGTGATCTTTATATGCAGGAATCTGGGATCACCAACAGTCACTTCCACAATGAAAACCTTACGATAACAGTCATGAATCTGTTTGCTGCCGGCACTGATACAACAGCAACTACACTGAGATGGGGACTTCTGCTGATGGCCAAGTATCCAAAGATACAGGGTAAGGAGCTTAAGACGCCCACAACAGTCCAAGCATCAATATGTGCTTTACCAACACAAACACCATCTTGATGAAAACAAAAACTTTTCATCTCCCAGATCAGGTCCAGGAGGAGCTGAGCAGGGTGATAGGAAGTCGTCAGGTGCAGGTCGAGGACAGGAAGAACCTGCCCTTCACAGACGCGGTCATCCATGAGACTCAGAGACTGGCCAACATCGCCCCCATGGCACTTCCTCACAAAACGAGCCAAGACGTCGTCTTCCAGGGTCACTTCATTAAGAAGGTCAGACTGAATGAAACGCCTAGCATGGAGGGTCCAACCTAACTTGGAAGAATGAATTAAATAGTAAAAAAATAACGTGAAATAAGTTTTTATCCTTTTTTTGAAATGTATGGGCCATTTTTTCTAAAATGTATAGATTTATATTTAAATATGTTTCTACTTTATAACATTTCTTGATCAATTATTGGGAGTGAACATCAGGTCTGTACAGGCAAATATTAAAGTATTGATGTCTTTTCATACTTGCAAATTGATAACTTTCATTCTGTGTCAACATAAATCTGGATTATCGGTACAATTTTGGCACCGTTAACATTTAATCTTTCAGCTGCGTTCAGCCCCGACAAAACGCAGCAAAATGTTTATTTAAATGGAAATGGTGGTGGGTTGAGCACCCTGTTGTGTACGCAAGCGCACTGCACCCCACTCTCTTTTTAATATGGCAGTGTTTATATACATGTCGCTGCTGATTGGGTAACAACTCTGACACACGTACCAAATGAGAGAAAACATATCTCAAAGCCCGTTGCACACTGTTGCACACCGTTTTGAGGAAACATGTCGTTCAACCCGGAAACCGCAGCAAAACGGTGCACACCGTTTTCAGATTGAACGTACCCCAAGTGTGTAGATGGCTGGGGCAGTCAGGTGATGAGGAAAGACGGAAAGGGGGGTTATTGCAGGGCAGAACAGAGTGGCTGAATGTGGGAGTGAAATAACTGGGACAGGAGAAAAAGTCAAAGGGCATCTGGTGGACAGGACGAGAATGGCAATGTGTCAGAGGTAGTGGAAATGTGGCTGAAGAGAGGGTCTGAGGAGCAAACTGTGACACTTTCATAATTACACCTTGTTACCTTATTAATTTCTGGAGTCCATGAAATATTTTTATGTAGTTTGAAAAGGAAACTATTGCTTTGCATATAGAAAGCTTTCAATTTCTGTCTTGTCCACAGGGGACCACAGTGTATCCTCTCTTGACATCTGTCCTGTATGATGAGAGTGAGTGGGAGAGGCCACACACCTTTTATCCTGCCCACTTCCTGGACAAAGATGGGAAGTTTGTGAAGAGAGATGCCTTCATGCCTTTTTCTGCAGGTTGGTGAATTTAGCCATCACTTCTTGATGTTCATTTACTTGCAGACGACATGAACAATTTCCTTTGTTGTGTCTCACAGGTCGCAGGATTTGTCCTGGAGAAAGTCTGGCCAGGATGGAGCTCTTCGTCTTCTTCACCACCTTCCTGCAACACTTTCATTTCTCTCCTGCACCTGGAGTTTCAGAGGATGAGCTGGATCTGACTCCACGTGTGGGCTTCACCCTCAGCCCTTCATCCCATAAACTGTGTGCTGTTTCCTGTATATGAACAGGAGAGCTTGAAAATGCTGCTTTGCCCACTGTCATGACTTCAACTCAGTTATATTCAAGAGAGTAGCTTCTATAATTTCTACAGTGTCATATTCCATGTAGTGCAGCAGCACTGAATATATTCAATATCAATTAATTCACTTTCCAGTTATTACTTCATATCATAAACTTGTAAATAAAGATAAGACCAATCAGCTGGTGTCTGACTATCCTGCCGTTAAACATTGAAAATTTATCCATAATCACTCTTACTGAGCCACTTAAGTACTTTGGCTTGACAGCAGACTGACAGTCAAGATTCAAATTCAACATTAAAAATCAAACCAGGCTTTCTTCACAGAATTAAAGGCTGTCTGTCTTCTTGAAACCATAGAAATATTGTTCAGTAAGCTTTTATGTCTGCACTTGATTATGGAGACAGTCTGTATTTTCACACTGCACCATCGTCATTTCAGCAACTAAACCCTGTAAATCTCACTGTTACGCTTTATCACTAATGACACATTTCATACTCATCTCACTGCTCTCTGTATCACAAAGGTGGAAGGACTTCCATATTGATGAGAAGGAATAATAAGGAAGTTAACGCTTCATTAAAATTTTTATAAGCCCAGTAAATGATCCAATAACTACTTAACTTTAGATATTCCAAATCTATATGCTAACCTTGGTAAAAGGTTGCAGGTGTAATGCACCTTTTAAATGGACTGAACTGAAATCTGCCCTCAAACAAAATTATTCCATTCACGTTGGATATTTCAAAGCGTTACTATCTTAACTATTACTTAACTAGCCTTACTGTCCAGGTAAAACGTTACCGCAATTGAATTAATTAATTTAACCTCTCTACTCTCTCTTTATGATCCAAATAAAGAATGAGTAAGATAAAATGGGTGTTAACTGATCTTTTAATTATGAAAATATACATAACAAGGATCTAACAGCAGTGACTTTAAATTGGTTTAATTTATTCATATATTATTTTACAATAATTTTACAAACATTGATTTACTTTGTCAAACAATGATTTACTGCTTTTAGTAGAAAAACTTTTCCACAGTGAACACCGGTCCTCCTTCCTCAGGTGGACCTTTGCCCTTATTGAGATGTTATTGATTACTTTTGAGGCTCTTCATGGCTCCAGACTATATTTTAGACCTTGTAATCCCTTATGAACCTTCACGTAGTTTGAGATCTTCGGGCAGGGGTCTCCTGTCTGTTCCTGAGTCCAGGATAAAATCTAAGGGGACAGAGCGTTTTCCATCAGGGCCCCGAGGCTCTGAAACAACTTGCCCGCAAAAATTAGGTTGTCTGAGTCAGTGTCTTCGTTTAAGTCTCGTCTCAAAACACATTTTTATCTGAAAGCATATCCTGATTTGATCTGAACTGGCTGTTTATTTTATTGCTTTTGTGTATTTTATGTATTTTATTTCTTAATATTTCGTCATTCACTGTGGTATTTTATTTCTCTTGTTGTGAAGCACTTTGTTTTGATAAGTGCTCTATAAGTAAAGTTTTATTATTTATTTATTTATTTATTTATTATTTTTTATTGCAGCCAAATAAGGCAATATTGTTTGTGTTACATAAACTGCAAGTTACATTCTACATAAATAAATTGATTTACAGCCTCGTTACAGTTACTGCAGATAAAATATTTTCAAGAACAACAAATTTGCCATTTTGGGTTTGAGAAATGTATGTTGCACTTACAAAGCTGGCCAGTGGGTGGAAGTATGGTATGATGCACTAGCATCTACTGTGATGGCTGATGTGCTACTATCCCATCAAAATCCATGCATATACAAGAAAATGGCTTTTGAATAGCTGACCACTGTAGTGACCAATATGTGTGAAAGGGTAGGAGTCCAGACTTTAAATATATTGAGTATTTTGAGTTCATGTTTAAGTAAAGCAATGTGCTTGATTATCCTCTCCAAATATTAAACTGTAGGCTACATAAAGCTGAGAACATACGAATGGAAGAGGTGTTTGATTTTACTTACTGTGATAATTGTGTTGATGCTACGTGTATACTATTTTTACATTAAATAAACAAAAATCTACCAACTCATATATATGTTGTATCATGACAGCAGCACCAACAAAAAATGACCTGGAGACGATTAAAGTATTTAAATTAAAATACGAAACGGTTATTAACACTAACAGGCACTATAAGTTGTATCACTATCAAACCAAAGCCAGGCATAGTATCCTCAGGCTAACAGGCGAACAAGCAGTAAGTCTACTGCCTGACACTGGTACATGAACGAATCTGGCGAATCTTGTCCCTACTGCAATTTTATGATGTTGGTCTATTCTGTACACACGACATCTTCTGCATGTCTGTCTGTCCTGGGAGAGGGATCCCTCCTCTGTTGCTCTTCCTGAGGTTTCTTCCATTTTTTGGGGGAGTTTTTCCTCATCTGAATCGAGGGTCTAAGGGCAGAGGGTGTCGTTTGCTGTACAGATTGTAAAGCCCCCTGAGACTAGTTTGTGATGTTGGGCTATACAGATAAAATTGAGTTGACTTGACTACCGCACACGCAGTACACGCTGCTGTGACTTGGTGGTAGAGCGGGTCGTCCACCAATCGGAAGGTCGGTGGTTCGCTTCCCCCAGCCCACATGTCGAAGTGTCCTTGGGCAAGACACTGAACCTCAAATTGCTCTGTTGGCCCCTGCCATCAGTGTATGAATGGGGTGAATGTGATATGTAGTGCGAAGTGCTTTGAGTAGTCGGAAAGACTAGAAAGGTGCTGTACAGTACAGTCCATTTACCATTACCAAGAAGATGGCTGTGGTTAATGGGTATACAAAGCAGAGGACTTTAACTGGTTTGGGTTAAATATTGAAAAAGTGAACGTGTCCTGTGTCATGTCACCTCGACTTTTTTAACATAACCAAAACAAGGTTATCATGCTATCGATGCAACATGTGGAAATTGTAGGAAATCAAATAAAATATATTGTCAGTGACTGTTTTGTAGATAAGTTCAGTATATACATTGAGAAACTTTGCAGGTGCATTAATTAAGAACGTTTCCTTATTATGTTGAAAAAACAATCTTGCTGTAAGTGGTATATCTAGTGAGCATCTTTTATGCATGGCTTTTCTTCTGCTTGGCACCTCAAACCACGAGAGGAATACACTCTGTAGTGAAATGAGATGGATGAACCCAGCAATCCACCTGATATGCAGCAGCAGGCTAAGACACACAGCTGTGCAGCAAATAATTACAGATCCCACGTGTTTGGACAAGTGTACTTTAATTCACTTGGAGCAATTTCTTTTTTTAACCAAGCGAGTGCCTGGAAGTTCGAGTGTTATGTTACCTCAGTATACCCGGGTCCGGACTTAAATATATGGAGAATTTTGAGTTTTCAAGTATTTGGCCTTTCAGGCCACAAGCGTGCAGGGCACACTAACATGATATGTTTAAGTAAAGCAATGTGCTTCATTATCCTCTCCAAATATTAAGCTGTAGGCTACATAAAGCTGAGAACATACGAATGGAAGAGGTGTTTGATTTTACTTACTGTGATAATTGTGTTGATGCTACGTGTATACTATTTTTACATTAAATAAACAAAAATCTACCAACTCATATATATGTTGTATCATGACAGCAGCACCAACGAAAAAATGACCTGGAGACGATTAAAGTATTTAAATTAAAATACGAAACGGTTATTAACACTAACAGGCACTATAAGTTGTATCACTATCAAACCAAAGCCAGGCATAGTATCCTCAGGCTAACAGGCGAACAAGCAGTAAGTCTACTGCCTGACACTGGTACATGAACGAATCTGGCGAATCTTGTCTCTACTGCAATTTTATGATGTTGGTCTATTCTGTACACACGACATCTTCTGCATGTCTGTCTGTCCTGGGAGAGGGATCCCTCCTCTGTTGCTCTTCCTGAGGTTTCTTCCATTTTTTGGGGGAGTTTTTCCTCATCTGAATCGAGGGTCTAAGGGCAGAGGGTGTCGTTTGCTGTACAGATTGTAAAGCCCCCTGAGACTAGTTTGTGATGTTGGGCTATACAGATAAAATTGAGTTGACTTGACTACCGCACACGCAGTACACGCTGCTGTGACTTGGTGGTAGAGCGGGTCGTCCACCAATCGGAAGGTCGGTGGTTCGCTTCCCCCAGCCCACATGTCGAAGTGTCCTTGGGCAAGATACTGAACCTCAAATTGCTCTGTTGGCCCCTGCCATCAGTGTATGAATGGGGTGAATGTGATATGTAGTGCGAAGTGCTTTGAGTAGTCGGAAAGACTAGAAAGGTGCTATACAGTACAGTCCATTTACCAGTTAATGGGTATACAAAGCAGAGGACTTTAACTTTAAGGGAATGAATTTGGTTTTGGTTAAATATTGAAAAAGTGAACGTGTCCTGTGTCATGTCACCTCGACTTTTTTAACATAACCAAAACAAGGAAAATTACTGGTGAATTAGATATGAGCAAAACCTCATTTTAGAATGTGGAACATATTCTGAGTTAGAAAGACTGAGTTATTTGGACACTAACACTTGTAGTTTTGGTTTTGTTAAATAAGTAGTGTTGATGGAGAATGACTATTCTTGTGGTACTACCATCTTATAAGGGCCATAGCGAGCAAAGCATATTAAAACTGTAAGTCATGTACAACAACTTCCTTACTTACTATCAATAAGCAGTAAATAGGAGGTTATTGAGGGGAAAGCTCTTATTTAATGGCCTAGTAGTTTTAGAATATGGTAAGCGACCATGGTATAAGCGGGATAATGCCTGGAGTGGTTTCCATTATAAGGAATTAATGGCGACAGGGAGGCCAGAACCATCTGACATGCAGCTGGCATTATCCCTTACTTAACCTGCATCACCCTGTCGGGGTTAATTCCGCAATAATGACCGGCTCGCTGTACATTATACCTTACATAACAGTTAGTGTAACTTGTAACTAGGTGTGCAGATCTCAGTATGTCCTGCCTGGTCTCTTTGAATTCTTTTCACCACCATTTTTGTCGTCAGGTGGTCTCTGGTTCCCTGGAAAATAAACCACAGAGAAACATTTCAGCTCTAAACTTACAGTTTGTGTTAATCAGTCCAAACAAATGTTTCTCACCTCGAGCTCTGATGAGAAGAACAGTAATCGCAGTGATTAGGAGGAGTTCAGCCACACGCATAACCAACATTATGTAGTTCAGAGCAGAACAATCTGTACGAGCTGTGGAACAGAGAAATAATGTCAGTGAAGAAAGTTTTCGTTTTAGAAGAAATGAGCACAAACATATTTTTCTTTCCAATATATATTTGAAAGACTTGAATCATGATTCAATAAATCCAAAATTTAAAAAAAAGTAGGAAAAATATTTAGGATGCAATTTATGTTGACATATAAGACTGTTTTTTCTATAGTGCTTTAAACACACATCTACACTTTATACCAAATCTAGTTGTACAGGTGCATAAATACTATTCACTACTCTTGTGTAGACATGTTTCATATCGGATACAAATTAGTGAAGGAATCACTGAAAATCATCTATAAAAAATGTATTGTTTTTGTGTACTTGTAGAAAATATAAAACATTTTTTACCCCCTTCAATGACTATATTGCTGTTGTGGAGTAGGAAAAGGTGTTTCTCCAATCTGTAAAATGTGCAGTAACTAAGCTGCTTCACCTTCTTGTGCTGTTGAGTCACCTGGACAAATAACAAAACAAACCCAACACACTGTATGATGAGAAAATACAATCTATACTATTATTTAAATGAGAAAGAATGATGTAACCCTAAAAATAAATTAAATTCATGTGTTCATTTTCACATCAGGATGAAGGGATTTTAAACAGCCTGTTTTCTCACCTGAAGACAGAGGGCTGAAGGTAACCAGCTGAACTTTTCCAGTGTAAATATCTGTCACTTTAGACTTGAATGACTTGAAAGTTGGACTTGTGATCAAGATGCAAAGTCACAGTGGCTGAACAGCGAGACTGTGATGTTTTTACGTTATCTTTATCCACATCATGAACCCCATACAGCCACTCGACTGTGTGCGTGCACCTTCCATGTGTCCACACATTGCAGCATGTCTGCAGCTGTAACCAGAGAACAGTTCGCTGTAACGCTCAGTCTGTCTGATTTAGCTTTGGCCTTTTCACCAATCTGCCGAAAGATTAACCAGCTCTACTGCTGCTGCGTTTCCTGAAACACTGAAGAGCCAGGTAGTACTGTCGCATTTATCCTGATCATATATCACATTTTCACAAAGCAAAGTGACTTCATCTCTAAGTATTTTTCTGCGTGTGAAATGACGGCGTAAGGTTTCAACTTTGAGGAAGGCACCATGGAAGTTTAAGGAAGTTGATGAGCCAAGGCTTCATTCACTGTAGTGCAGCCTCTCCCCTCTCCCCTCTCCTACATCCCACTTCATCCCATCCATCCAATCACTATTAAATGTTTTCTCAGGCATAAACTTGCATGTTTCCTGTTCTCCGATTAACTTGTCCTGCAGACACCCACCATCCTTCCACTGTCCCGTTATAGGTTTCCCAAAACATCAATTAAGAGCGAGTTCAGGTGCTCGTCTATAGAGGTTTGTATGTATATTTAGATACAAAGCATGATTGATTTAGTTGTTATTAGATGCAGATATTGTACCAAAGCACAAACAAAGCATCACATTTTGTACAGACATTCATGTTGCCCATACGATGAATCCTATTGTTTTCTTATAGCACCACCATGAAGTTGAAATTTGTGGTTTTGAGTGAAATGCCTCAGCTATTGGAAGGATTGGTAATTAATTTAATACAAACATTCATGTCCGCCTCAGGATGAATTATAATAACTGTGGTGATTACTTAACTTTTAATCTAGCGCCATCATCAGGTCAAAGTTTTACTTTGTCCAAAACTTTGGTTTATGACCAAATACCTGCAGAACTAATGACATTCCCATCAGCCTCAGCTGCACATGAACCTCACAGCCTCACAGAGTTAGTAATTAGAGAGTTCTGGTGAAATTCAAAGTCATTCTAGGTATAAAAAATGACTTGGTTTTCCCATCAAAGAGGTTTAACTATTCAGTTATCAACATAAAATAAATATAATTATATGAGCTATACTGTTTAAAGCTGGCCTGAAATATCCAATTATTTGTTAGCTCAAAGTCAGTATTCTAAACCTTGTCTTCCTCTCACATCAGATTAGTAAGCCATCAGCAATAATAATCAGCAAAGAAGATACCAACAGTAAAGAGATTAGATGTCACAGCAGCCTTACAAAGATCCTGTGAAACTGGAAATGAGCGTGTAGGATGGAGTGTTGGGAACACAAAAACTGTCAAAATTTGCAGTTCACACATCTGCTGCAAACGTTCAATATCTCACTCCAACCATAAGAGGGCAAAACAGGCTTTCTAAATGATGGGTTAGTCACAAGTACAACAGACCACACCACACCCAACTGATGTCTCCTTCAAAAAGATTAGTGTTGTAGACCTACTTCTGTTTGCTGATTCATGACTAATGCAACGAGTCGTGATGATTTTATGCATGAATCACGCGTTAGTTATGCATTACTTAATCAGAATCATCTTTACTGACCAAGTAGGCTATGTGTACACATACAAGGAATTTGGCTCAGATTTTTTCATTACTCTCAATGTAGGCTACTTACACAGAAAGAGAGCAGGAGCGCTGCCTATGCTGGTGTACAATGACTTTGGACAAATTGGATAATCAACCGGTGAAAGGTGTTATTTTATCCTTGCTTCCCTTTTATTTCCCAGAGCAAGTCCAGGAGGAGCTGAGCAAGGTGATAGGAAGTCGTCAAGTGCAGGTCAAGGACAGGTCAAGGACAGGAAGAATTTTCCCTTTACCAGCACTTTCATCCACGAGACACAAAGACTGGCCAACATCGATACCATGTCCATTCCTCTCAAGACGAGCCAAGATGTGACCTTCCAGGGTCACTTCATTAAGGCCAGACTGAATAAACCACCTAACATGGAGGACCCAGCTTGACTCGAAAGAATAAATTAATGGTCAAAAGATGAGAAGTAAATAAATAAAAGTGAGAATAGGCTAACACAAAAGTCTTTGTTCTGTTTTTCTTAAAATAATGTCGTGCTTAGAATTTCCCACTCCCAGTATATTATAGATACAAATATGGCCAGAAAAGTGTCATGTTTGAGCTTTTTAGGCTAATGAAATAACTCCTATGTAAAAACAAAATAGTTTCACTGAGGTTAGTTACTCTTCTGCTCCCCAGAGTCACATATCAAAATATGTGTCTTTTCACACTTTTTTTTGGTTAACTTAACCCTGTAGTATCAGTACATTTGTGGCATTTTAAGCTTTGGTTAATAATGAACTCTGATGAGCCTGAGGCCATGTCAGTCTCTCACTCCATCTTACCACCACTCATAAACAAGACCCTGTCACGATGCTGGCAAGCAGTGAACAGGGAAAGGAGCCAAACGCAGACAGTGGAGGCAGAATATGACATGAGTGGTTTATTCAAAGCTTACTGGCAGGTACAGTTAGGCAGAACGGTATATACACAGGTAGGTAGGCATAAGTCCAAACAGCAACCAAGACAGAACCAACATAGCAGGGACAAACTGACAAAGATCAAAGGAAGTGAACCAGTATATATAGTGAGTGGCTGATGAGGGAATGAGTTGCAGGTGAGGAGTGGGCCAAGTAACTGTAAGGCTGATGAGGGAGAGTGGAAACAGGTGTGGGGGTGGGCCAGTCAGGTGATGGGGAAAAGAGGGAAAGGGTTATTGCAAGGCAGGGGGAGTGGCTGAACGTGGGAGTGAGAAAACTGGGACTGGACAAGGTCAAAGACGAGAATGGCAATGAATGCAAGGACTGAGGAGAAAACTGTGACAGACCCTGAGATAACAGAAGCCCTTCATTTGGTGCAGCAAACTTGCTCTCATCCTGAAAGAGCAAACCCATTGTACTACAGCCACAGACTTGGAGGTGTAGACCGTTACTCCAATTCCACGGCTGCAAACCGAACCAGCCTGCGCTGAAGGTCAGAGTTTGATGAAACCAGCAGAAATACAAGTCAAAAAGCAGAGATGCAATACTGCACCTGTCTTTCCATTAAAATGCGCTTGCATGGTCTCTCTTACCGCTGCTATGCTGATGACACTCAGCCTGGACAAGGCTGAGCTTGTGTTCCTTCATTCTTCCTTATTCAATTTGAATCAATTAGAGGGAGTGAACATCAGGTCTCTACAGGCAAATATTAAAGTATTGATGCCTTTTCACACTTTACTTGCTAACTTTTATTCTGTGTCAACGTAAATCTGGATTATCGGTACAATTTTGGCACCGTTTACATTTAATCTTTCAAAATGACACCTAATACACAGGTAGAGCTGTCCAGCCCACTGTGGTGCTGAATGCTACTTTAACTTAATATGCATTTTCATTTATTTCTGTTTATTTTTTATTCACTGATGTTCTAATTTCTTTTCATACCGATCTGCATATTCAGGATACAAAATGTGACTGAATATGTTCAGTATCAATAAAGTTTTCACTTTCCAGTTATTACTTCATATCATAAACTTGTTGTAAATAAAGATAAGACCAACCAGTTGGTGTCTGACTATCCTGCCGTTAAACATTGAAATGGTATCCATAATCACTCTTACTGAGCCACATAAATACTTTGGCTTGACAGCAGACTGACAGTCAAGATTCAAATTCAACATTAAAAATCAAACCAGGCTTTCTTCACAGAATTAAAGGCTGTCTGTCTTTTTGAAACCATAGAAATATTGTTCAGAACTGAAAAAAACTGCCCTTAAACTAGATTATTCCATTCTCATTGGATATTTTAAAGCTTTACTATCTTTGTTACTGATTCAAATAAAACATAAACAATGAGTAAGATAAAATTGCTGTAAATTGATCTTTCAGTTATGAAACTATACATGACAAGGACAGCTGTGATATGGTTTAATTAATTTACAATAATTTTATGAACATGATTTACTTTGTCAAACAATGATTTACCCCTCCTCCGTCCTCTCTTGCAGCCACATAAGGCCTCTCTCTGCCAAAATACAAACAGAATTTGAGGCAGCAGGGCAGAAAATTCAGTTCACATAGTGGACACGATTTGTTTTTAAGTCATGGGGATATCAGATCTTTTTCTCCAGTCCTCCAGTTCTGTCTCCCTGTTGGGGGCTCTGGTGGTCCTGCTGCTCGTCTACCTCGTCTCCTCCTCCATCTTCAGCTCCCAGGAGTATGGGAAAGAACCTGCAGGACCCAGACCGCTTCCCGTGCTCGGAAACCTGCTGCAGCTGGACCTCAAGAGACCCCACAACAATTTTCTGGAGGTGAGCCATGGCCTGGAGAAGTCTTCTTTGTAGTTTGTTGTTTCTGCTGTCCAGGCAGCAACACACACTCCTAATAGCTCTCACCTTGTTTTCTTTCTCCTGTGTGTGTCTGTGAAATGAAAATGTAACTACAGTGTTCCCCTTTTGTTAGTTTTCCAAGAAATATGGATCAGTGTTCTCTGTCCATTTGGGACCCAAGAAAGTGGTGATCCTGGCTGGATACAAGACAGTGAAGGAGGCGCTTGTCAACTATGCTGATGAGTTTGGAGACAGAGATCCAATGCTAATTATGCATGAATTTAATCAAGGAAATGGTAAGGAAAGACAAAAAGAAGAGATCTTTTCCACAGTCATTTTCTTATTCTGTTCAACTTTTAATTAATGTTGACAGCCTTCAACCCTCGGTTGCGTGTCGAATATATTTTGTTGAACTACTTCATCTCAGGAGTTATATGGTCCAATGGTGATTCGTGGAAAGAGATGAGGCGCTTTGTCTTGACGAACCTGAAAGACTTTGGGATGGGCAAGAAGGCTTGTGAGGACAAAATAATTGAGGAATGTGACTACCTCATTGAAGTGCTTAAGAAATTCAAAGGTAAATGTCTTATTATTATAATCAACTATATGAGCAACATTATTTGTAAAAAAACAAAACAAACAAAAAACATCATGATTTTAAGTGTTTCCTGCTTCCCTCGTTGCAGGAGAAGCTTTTGACACGGCTCGACCAATAAATTATGCTGTCTCTAATATTATCTGCTCCATGGTTTATGGCAGCAGATTTGAATATGATGATCCAGAGTTTGCATCCCTGGTAGATAACAAACATGGTCAACTTCTAGGCTCGCCTTCAATACAGGTATCATTGTATATTTTTGTGAAGCTTTTGATTTCAGTACAGTGACTGAAATAATAAATAAGTAACATATGAACAATTGCACCTGGAGTGAAGAAACTGTTTCATTTTTCTCTCTCCTAGTTAAATCTATGATAAATGTTAGGCTATTATAACAAATGACACACACACACACACACACACACACACATATATATATATATATATATATATATATATATATATATATATATTAAAATTAAATTTAAATGAATTTAAATTTTTTTTTAAGGTGTACAACATGTTCCCGTGGTTCTGCAAATGGATTGCTAACAGGAAGGAATTCCACAGATTGGGTGCTGCCAGTACGAAACAGAACATAGAGCTGTTCAGTCGTTTGAAAGAGACCCTCAATCCACAGATGTGCAGAGGCTTTGTGGATGCCTTTCTGGTCCGAAAGCAAAATCTGGAGGTTGGAAAACCTATCTATGAATATTTGTACTTTGGTATATGAAGCTGAGGAATAGTGGGAATCTGTGTAAATGTTGCAAAGTATGTACACAGCATCCTGCTGCATCGCGTTCGTCAGCAGCCACGTTCGTAAGCAATACTAAGAAGTCGTGGACTCTTGGAAGATTAGCCAATTAGCTAAAATAGATCCAAATAAACCAAACCAAAAACATAAGTAAAAGTATAAGAGTTCACAAGCATAAATATATGTTTGCAGCTCATTTAGATGTAGTAACAGATGCTTTATGGCTGTACTTAATATGACCTTTTGTTGCTTCTAACTTTCTGTCATCACTTATTTTAAATGTCAGTATAGTCGATCTCACAGCACAGCTGCTTGAGATCATTGTATGTCACACTGGCTAGAATGGCAGAGGATTGTCTCCATCAGCCACGACGGAGCAGAAATGCGTCCCAGCCTGATGCTGTGTACTTGGGTCATTAGGCCTTCCTGGTGGAGCTCCTGCCCTGCTGGAGAAAATAGCAGCTGGCGGCCATACTACGGATACCTAAAAGAGTCAGTATGTATACTCAAATATTTGAGTATACATACAACAAATTTGAACTATTTGGAAAATTGAATAAAAATCTCACTTTGGGATTAGGTTTGTTTCAAATTGAGTTGATAAATCTTCACCTGCAGGAATCTGGGATTACCAACAGGCACTACCACTATGAAAACCTTCTGAAGACCGTCATGAATCTGTTTTCTGCTGGCACTGTGACAACAGCAACTACACTGAGATGGGGACTTCTGTTTATGGCCAAGTATCCAAAAATACAAAGTAAGGAGCTTAAGATATCCACAACTTTCATAGAAAAACCTACAGTGCATGCCAATGTGCAAATATTGTCTTCATAAAAAAGAAAGCTTATCATCTCCCAGACCAGGTCCAGGAGGAGCTGAGCAGGGTGATAGGAAGTCGTCAAGTGCAGGTTGAGGACAGGAAGAACCTGCCCTTCACCAACGCTGTCATCCGTGAGACTCAGAGACTGGCCAACATCGCCCCCATGGCACTTCCTCACAAAACTACCCAAGATGTAACCATCCAGGGTTACTTCATTAAGGAGGTCTGACTGAATAAAACACCTAATATGACCTCCACACTCATCTTCATGCTCTAATACAAAATGTGACAATTGTTACATGTAGCAAGTATTTCTGGATGTGAAACATTTTCACGGAGTTTGAAGAGAATACACATCACCTATGATAAAGAAAATGTTTTTCAGTTTCTGTCTTGTCCACAGGGGACCACAGTGTATCCTCTCTTGACATCTGTCCTGTTTGATGAGAGTGAGTGGGAGAGGCCACACACCTTTTATCCTGCCCACTTCCTGGACAAAGATGGGAAGTTTGTCACGCGAGATGCCTTCATGCCTTTTTCTGCAGGTTTGTGAGCTCAAGCATCGCTTTTTGTCAATGTTCAATCTACTCACAGTTGATCTGAACATTTTATTTTGTTCTCTCTTGCAGGTCGCAGGGCTTGTCCTGGAGAAAGTCTGGCCAGGATGGAGCTCTTCATCTTCTTCACCACCCTCCTGCAGCGCTTTCGTTTCACTCCTCCACCTGGAGTTTCAGAGGATGAACTGGATCTGACTCCACAATTACACCTCACCCTCGACCCCTTACCTCATGAACTGTGTGCTGTCCCCTGTATGTGAGGACGAGTAGGGTTTGAAAATGTAAAAAGTAGTTTAACAGTGGTGAAAATATTTAAAACCTCTGATGTGATTAAGAAAATGGCATTATGTTTTAGTTGCAACAAGTGGATACTGTAGAAAATAAAATAAAATGCATTGTCAGCGAATGTTTTGAAGGCTAAGACACTAAGAAATAACTAAATATCCCACATCTGGACAAGTGTACTTTCATTCACTTGAAGGAATTTCTTTTTGTAAACAAGCAATTGCCTGGAAGTTCAAGTGTTATGTTGCCTCAGTATAACCGGGTCTGGACTATGAGTGTTTCAACTTTTCAAGTATTTGGTGTTTGGCACCTTTCAGGCCACAAGCATGCAGGGCTCACCAACATGGTATGTTGGTATCGAGTAGAATTAAAGCAATATGCATCATTATTCTCTCCAAATATTAAGCTATAGGTTACATAAAGCTGATAACATATCAATTGAAGAGGTGTTTTATTTTATTTACTGCGATAATTGTATTGATGCTATGTGTAGGCTATACTATTTTGGCTTACAAGGGCAAACACACTGCAACTTAACCCTATAACGCCAGTTGTATCATATTTGCTACATGAGTTTCTGAGACCTCTACATCATCAACAGGATCAATACTTTACTGAAAAACCTGTTGTATGCAATCTGACACAGGTCTTCTGCGCTCTGGTGGCTTATCCGTGCACTGCAGGCAGTAGTGGGCCTTTGAATCCTAATTCCAACATGGCTGCCGTCTTGTAGTGATTCACAAGCTTTTGGCAGGGAAATCTCTGCTAATTTTGAAAAAGTTACGGTAAGAATAACATTTATAATGTTACTGATATTTCAATATGAATATTTACTGTATTGAAGAAACTATAATTACTTAATATTTCGTACCTTATTTTATAGTAAAATTGTGTTGAAAATGTTTGTATCACATTTGATACAGCAGTAATATAAGGTAATAAATCCTTCATTCGTCATTGTATTGTATTTTATGATGCATCTGCATTATGCCTACCACAATGCCAAAAACACTGTTTTGATGATTTAATTAAACTAATTAAAGATTGAAATGTCATCTTAAGATATATTTAGTTGAAATTGAGATATTTATGTGGGGTTTTTAATATATGGAACCTGCTCTCATGATAATCATTTGGATGTTGCAATGGCTCACTTGCTAATAATTGTCTTTTTGTCTCATTGTTTTTCACTAAAACAACTCCTTGGCTATCATAATCTGTGTGTTATACTGACCAACTCAGAGAAGAAATTCAGAATACACAATAATTTGTTTTTATGTGTATTATCTGATTGGGTTTTTTGCCATAATAACGCAAAATAAAAAGGTTGTAAAGAGGTTCCTGTTTGAAAAAAAAAAAACCCAAACCATGATTTCTAAAATAAATGTTGTTGTGCTTAATAAATTGCCATAAAAGCTTGATGAATCAAATATGATTATCATATAATCATATATATATATATATATATGAATGATGAAAATTTTTTTTTGGGGGGGTGCACACTGCAAATACACAAATGCGCTGTAAATACACAAAACACTTCCATTAGAGAAACCTTCAGAAACGATGGCAATTTAAAAACACATACGAAAATCCCGAACAAATACAATGACGGAAACGTGCTGCGAATGACAAAATGTGAGCAGAAAGCCAAAACAAATACATTAACAGCAAACACGCTGCAAACACAGAAACGATGCAACAAAACCAACACACACAAACCTCCGAAAACAAATGCAACAGAAAAACGCTGCATATCCAGTCTACACAGGAAGTTCTCCAGGCCTCTAGGGCGAGCGCTAAGTGGTTTGGTTGGTTTTCGACCCGAGAGAGAGAGACTTGACGAGAGATTTGTTTTGGAAACAGTAAGAAAAGTGGAGTAAAGAGGTGACATAAAAAGGTACACATTTATATTTACATTTGGCCCTCGTCTTTTACAGTATTATAAAACAGCAACAGGTTTACATAGCTAGCGTGTCAGAGACTGACTTCTACAAGAGCTTGCTAGTGACAAAATTGCGTGCCAGATCTTGCATTGCTAACGTTATCCGTTGTGGTTAACTACTTACATCGTCTCCACATTTGATAGGATACTTTATTGATCAGCGAAGGGACATTTCATAAGAGGAAGGTGGAGAGAGGACTCTTCCTCCAGGGCATCCTGATGTTTGCCACAGGCTTAAACACACTGCCTCCCTCTGGAATTCAGCCACGACCCAAACTGATTTTGCAGTGGACATCTCACTTCCCAGTCAGTAGAACTTGTGCAAACACAATCAAAATATGAGAAATGTCCAAGGCTTATGACCAGTGTCAAAACGACATCGACTTTGGAATACAAAACTCACCTGGTTTTGGACTCCACTAATTTGAGAGATAGTATCAGAAAAGACAAAATGCGATGTTGATCTTTTAAGGTGTACTAACTTTGGTGGGAGTTTCTGTAATAAAGAGTAATAAAAAGTTTCTGTAATAAAAATTGTATTTTCCAGTACACTAATGGCCAGCAGTTACTACTACTTCGAACTTTTTCTGTGAAAGTTGGACTCACATTTCATTACATATCAGCCATGTTCTTCAATCTGATTTAGATTATGAAATATCTTGTGTGACATGTTGGTCTGATGGTGGCACTAAAGTACAGGAGAAGGGCCACTGACCAAACATCAGCATTCATTCACTGGGGCCACATATATCCACAGAGCAAATTTCATGTCAACGTGGCCTTTTGTTGTTAAGCTATGTTCTAGTCCAATGTGTTGGACAGAATGACATCACATCACAAAAATACACAAGATAAAACATCACCAGTATAACCAATCAGCTTACCTACAATTCTAGTGTATTCTGCTGTAGCTGAATCATCTTCTCTACTTAGTCACTGTGTGTCTCATACAGCTACATGTTGGAGAACAAATATTAGTACATATAAGGTACAAGTGTAACGTTGTACTGGGTGCAGTGTGTGATCTCACCGTGTCCTGACTGAGTCACTGCAGGGTTTAAGCTCAGGCCCCGCACAAATACAGTCTAGTTACAGTTTTGTATTTACAGCAATTGTGTACTAAAACAGAATAATAGCATGACCACAGAAAATTCTACAATATATACAGGTTTGTACTGAAAAGTCATAATTCTACAAACATTTGAATATTCAGTTTTTAAACTCACCATGTTTTCATCCATCTGTGTTTTGTTCTCTAAAGAGGCAAACGAGAGTTGACTTTAGCTTCTAAGTTTATAAAAGCTTCTTTGTTAACCATCCTGGTTAAACAACTATTTGATGTCACTGATTATAAAGCAAAGGAACGGATTATAAGGCATATGTTTCTGCTTTTAAAACAGAATTTGAACCATTTCTATAAGTACTGCTTTTACCCTTACAAGACAATGCAATGCAGTATCGAGAAAACTCTTATTTTCTTTAGATAGGAAAACAGACAGGATTCATGATGTTTGACAGCACACATGAACAGACAAGTCAAACTCCTCTCCCACCAGAATTTGACTCCTGATGTCCATGGTGGGAAAGAACGCACAAGTTGGTATTTAACTGGTCTGAGACCTGCTGGTTCCTCATTGTATCTTCGAATTTTTTCTCAGAGATCTGAAGGGGAAGTGTTTTGGTGAGAATGTGGTTAACAGCAGCAGCAGCAGTACTCTGGAGGTTTTACCCCCTAATGACGACCAGAGAAACGTCAGAAACACACTGATGAGTGTCCTCACTGAACTGTTTTGAAACACCTGAGCATCAAGCACCCACAAACCATTTTTTTTTCACATCTGAAGAAGCATTTTCATGTTGTCTAAAATAAAATGGTTTGTTACGAGGAGCCAGAACAGTGCACTGTGTTGTCCAAGTTTGTTTGACGTTACTACTTCCACTGTGTTTGGGAGGATTTTCATGCATACACACACTCTCTGGGGAGATCGATTAATACTGTCTGAGACGTGTTTTAAAGTATATTACACTACAGTATTATGTGCAATCACCTCTAAATATAGATTGGGTGATGTGATTCTTCTTCTCATGTCATTTTGGTTGAATTTTGTGGTCTGTGACCCACAGGTTCCTTATCGTAGCTTTGTCGTAAGAACTCAGGTGGAAGTGTTTTGGTGAGAATGTGGGTAAAACAGCAGCAGAGCGCTGAAGGTTTTACCCTCTGACGATGACCAAATAAGCATCAGAATGACGTCTCATGGGAACAGAGGCCCCTTTTTGAGTTATTTTAAAAACCACTTTCATCCTGCATTTATTTCTACACAGGAACCGGGGTTGCAAATTAGCTTCAGCTAGATGCCCTCAATACATTACATCTGTTGCATTGCTTTTCCTTATGTAACAATGCTGTATGGTCACAAAAAGTGACATTTTAATACATCTGAAACCAGAAATTCTGCTCTCTCTGTTTTTCTCTCTGTGTCCTCTCTAATGAACTAACGGTTCCTCACTGAGAAACACGTCTATTTTTGTAATGAGATGTTGCATCATAATCGTTGCTTAATTTAGTCAATGCCACTTAGTCAATGGTATCACTCTGTAAGTGGTTATTGAGGTGTTAGGGACAGTTTCTTATTGCAGCTTTACTTTGTGTTGAAAGATTCAGGGGAAATCTTTTGGCGTGAACATTCTTCAGAAAACTTATGCATCAACCATTTAGCCATTAAGCTGGCAGGAACAATCTGTGTTTTGTGGGACAAAAGACAAACTATTTACTAGAGGTGAAATGTCTGATCTTGAGCAAGAAAATCCTAAACGGGATTTGATTTGCCCTGATGGCCCTAAAGACACATACAGACATCTCATTTTATTTCATTTTATGTATTTATTGCACTCCATGTGGAGGGTCGTCTGTGGTGTCAAAGAAAGTGATTAATTCATTTTAAGGTAACCTGCCTTGGATTTATGTGTTAAAATACAAAGGACAAATGTACAATTTAAACATGATGCATCAGAGTACTTCATAAATATGCAATTTACAGTTATCAGTCAGAGCTTCCAGCTTGCTGCATGTTATGACACATGTTCAAAAATGTATTTCCCCCTGTGCTTTTTCCCTCTCTGGACTTTGCCTATATGCAGTAGTTTGTTTATGTTTGTGTAACATTAATGCTGTGTTGCGATTTGAAGCAGCAGCTCCGACACAAAATAATTAGATAGGGAATTCAGATAAGAATATAAGCTGGATCATATTCATCAGAATCATAATGCTGAATGAATATGAGGTTTGATACTTTCAGCTTAAAATGATGTCGATAATGAAGAGCTCCATCCTGGCCAAACTTGCTCCCAGACACATCCTGCAACCTGCGAGAAAGAACGAATGAAAAGCTTCATGTCATCTGCGAGCAAAAGGAACAATACGCGATGCCTAAGCTCACAGGCAGGAAAAGGCATAACTAACTTTTACTTGACTAACTTTTTAAAAGTTGTGTAAAAAATGTCTTTGATAGGCTGGACTGAAGTAATCATTTTACATCAAACTTATTAACTTGCATCAAAGACAATGCTGGATGAAAGGTGACAGAGAACAAAGTTAAAGGACTGCTTCATATCTTTATTGTGACGATCTTTACCCCCAATGGAACAACTTGGTTTGTGTTTAGCAAAAGGCGTTTTCTATGTAAACTCATACTCGATAAGCTATAAATTTGATCCATTAAAGTTTATCATTTACCAGGGTTTACAGTATCTAGGTAAAGGATACATCTGAGATTGTGTGTGTATGTACATGAGGTGTGTGTTTGTGTGTGTGTGTAAATATATACCTGTACATACATGGCCATAAATCCTCGTCTCATCCTAGTTCCTGTCATATCGACACTAGCAGTAAGCAGGATGGTAACTGTTGCTAAAAGCTTTCCATTGTGTCAGTGAGAGTTCAGGTTCCCAGATTCCTGCACATTAAGATGTAGTTCAATGTAAAACATGATGCATAAAACATTATTAAAAAAATAAGTCACTGATCACAGATGGATAGATTAAGCGTTCCATCAGCTAAACTACAGTTATTTAAAGTCCATTTTTACCACATATTCACACCCATAATTAAAGAAGCTGAGTTGAATTAGCATTAGCAATTAGCATTTTGGGTGTCTCAATGAATCAGTATTGAAGCTACAGACATAGTCAATTTATTAAGTACACCTAGCTAAAACTAATACAACAATTCTACAACACATCCTGCCATCTTGAAGGTTTTTGTTAAAACTGTTTGAGTGTTCATTCAACTTCATAGCTATTTTCAGTTGTTTTGCCCACCCTTACAGTGAGTACTTAGTTTCTTCCATGACTGATCTCATTACCTATTGCTAGATTATGTATGGAACCATCAGGTTATTAGTTTCACTAATGTAACAATCAAAAGGCATTATTGTGTAGAAGATAATGGTGGATGTCCTTTTGAGTGCAACTCATGCATACATCAGGGGTTGGCGGGGGTTGAGGAAAGTGCAGCATCCTGAGGAGCCTACAGGCAAAGTGAGAACATGCAAACTCCACATAGAAAGTCCTAGAATCAAGAATCAACCTATAACACTTCAAGGGTGAGACAGCTAACCAATTAACCGTGCCACTGTTTTCTTGTCAATGTAACTGAAGTCATTCTGCTCCTTCGCTCCACATGTTTGTAGTGTAAGCATATCTGCTTTCCAAGAAGTCATTCAATTGATTCAGAATGCTGCTGTCCATGTTATAACCAAGCGGCAACCTCCAGGGCTGAAAAGCCGGCTGGAGCCATCACACTGAGCTTCACAATGGCTCTTCGGAACCTATGGGTGACGTCAAGGAGACTACATCCATGTTTTATACAGTCTGTGGTTATAGCTTATAATAGCAAATATAACTGTACTCCGGTTTTAAGTGTCTCCTCGAATCCGTGCCGGGTGACGCAAATTTACTACGAACCAAGTTAGCCCTAGTGTTAGCTGCCTTCCCCAGTACTCCCCGTTGGTGGGCGGAAAGTTGCTGAGACGCAACTCTTTCTAGTACTTTTGAAAAGAACGGAACGTTACAGACTGGTTGATCCTGGATCACGGTGTGGTTTCTTAAGTAAAGGTTTAACCACAGCAGTCTTAAGCTAGTGGGGACAGTTCCAGTCATAAGTGATACATAAATAATATTCAGCATTGTAGGTCCCAGAGATGGCCAGAGATCTGGCCAAATCTCATCACTTTTTCTGCAGAAAAAGCTGTAAAGGGGGAGTAGCTAACAGATGGCTGCTTTTGAGTAAATTCGGCTATAGTGTCAAAAAGAAATCTGGGATTGTGTTTACTGTTACTGATTAAGGGAGAGAAATAGTCTGCAAAGAGAGCAACTTAATACACACTTGTGACACGAGAAGCAGAATACTTCCTGTTTTGATTTATGCCACTTGCCTTCCAATCTCCTGCAGGCCTGCTTAAAAGCACACGTCTTTTTCAGTAAACCACGGTGAAGACCTCTTGCTTTGGTAGAAAGAGGTGCAACTGAATCCAAGAGACTAGAAAGGTCTGTGTTTAAGTCACTGGTACAAATTTCAACAGGGCCTTTCACTGTAGTGAAAGGAACAAGGACCACAGGCAATCGCTCACCAAGTGCAGTTAAAGTTGACAGACTTGTGATGATCAGCACCAATATTACAAGGACAGACTAGTGTTGCTTCAAATTGAATTACAGTAGATAGTGATCTGACACCACGGATGTGACAGGAGAGACAGTCAGAGCAGAAACTCTGCCGAGTGATAGAATAAACTCAGGGATGTTATCCCAGGAGTGAGTAGGTTGATGCACAAACTGAGTGGAACCAAAATTATCAAAAAAGTGCCAAATAAGCTTTACTTAGAGGGGGGACTGCCTTATTCAAGTGACTATTGAAATCACCAATAATTTAAATATCATCAGAATGAGTAACATGGTCTGAGATTGTGAATAAGGGGAGGTGGGAGTAACACAAAGTGGAGTCTGTTGCCCTGGACAAATCAATTCATAGTTGATGGAGATGGTTTTAATATAAGAGTCTGAAATTAGTTTAATTTAACATCGAGTTTGGAGGTTAAATTGAAACACAGAGTCAATGGGTTGCTAAACTAGTCAGTTTCAGTAGTGTCTGGCCGAGCTCAGTTACATCAAGTTACAAAGGCAGACATGGGACTTTAAAAAACTGTTAATGTTCTGGAGCAGCAAAGACAGAAAGATTTATTTCAAATGTTTTAAACTTTCATTCAAGCCGTTGTCCACAGCTCGGGACATTTGTAGCCATTTTTGTGGCGACAAAACTGGCTACAAATGTCCCGACGACACGCTAAAACAGCGGTTGAAACAGGAACTGTGGTCTCTGCTGCTTTTGCAACTCCAGCCATCTGACTACTGATCATCTCGACACCATCTGCCCCTCCTCCTCTAACTATGAAAGTTTGCTCTTAAACGTTATGGATATGATATGATTATACAAGCACTCATACAGTATGATACAAATTATATGTATTAAAATTAAGAGATTTAACATATCCGTGGTTTACAGAAACGTACAATTGTATTCTGGCGACTGGGCTCACATAATACAAGCATAAAGGGGTCAGAGTTACCTGTTCAGGTGAAACTTTACCTAATTTGTTTCTTCAACCTCTGTACAGACTCACATGTCAACATTAAGATATGGCACATGAGATAACAACAGTGTAAACCTATCTCATTAAACTCAAACTACAAACAAAGCACTCTGTTCTGAAAGGTGCCGATAACGACTACTTTTAGTGGGTGAACTTTTCCATACTTCAGCCCTACCTTTGAGCTGGGCTGTTTCCCTCACTGGCAGCTACAAAAGGCATCTGTCCTGACCAAAACACTCACAGCGCCAAAGGCAGCAGGACAGGAAACTTATTTTGTCAGTACACTGGCAAGAACACATTGTCTTTTAAGTCATGGGGATATCAGATCTTTTTCTCCAGTCCTCCAGTTCTGTCTCCCTGTTGGGGGCTCTGGTGGTCCTGCTGCTCGTCTACCTCGTCTCCTCCTCCATCTTCAGCTCCCAGGAGTACGGGAAGGAACCTCCAGGACCCAGGCCGCTTCCCGTGCTCGGAAACCTGCTGCAGCTGGACCTCAAGAGACCCTACAACACATTGCTGGAGGTGAGGCAGTGCCATAAGAGTAGTTTTCTTGTCAGGAAGTTTGTTGTTTCTGCTTCTCAGGCAGCTCTCTCACCTTGTTGTCTTTCGGCTGTGTGTGTCTTATATAAGAAAATGTCCTGACGTTATGCCCTTGCTCTCAGCTTTCCAAGAAATATGGATCAGTGTTCACTGTCTATTTTGGACCCAAGAAAGTGGTGGTCCTGGCTGGATACAAGACAGTGAAGGAGGCACTTGTCAATCATGCTGAAGAGTTTGGAGACAGAGATCCAATGCAAATTGCGCATGATTCTACTCAAGGAAATGGTAAAGAACAACAAAAAACTGAGCTCTTTCTAAATCATTATCATCCTTTTCATGTTTACACCCTTTGCCCATAATCAGATAATTAGTTAACATATTTTGTTGAACTACTTCATCTCAGGAGTTATATGGTCCAATGGTGATTCGTGGAAAGAGATGAGGCGCTTTGCCTTGACGAATCTGAGAGACTTTGGGATGGGCAAGAAGGCTTGTGAGGACAAAATCATTGAGGAATGTGACTATCTCATTGAAGTGTTTAAGAAATTTAAAGGTAAATGTCTTATCATAACCAACTGTATGATAATCAACATTTCTGGCTTAAAAAAAAATTGTCAAGCCTCATTTTCCCCCTGCTTCCCTTGTTGCAGGAGAAGCTTTTGACACGACTCAACCAATAAACTATGCAGTCTCTAATATTATCTGCTCCATGGTTTATGGCAGCAGATTTGAATATGATGATCCAGTGTTTACATCCCTGGTAGATCGAACAAACAGAAATATTCAACTTGTGGGCTCCCCATCAGTACAGGTGTCATTTCATGTTTATTAAGCTTAGACTTTCAGCATTGGGATTTTAATATAGATAAAATTGGCAACTGTAGAAGAAATATTGTTATTTTACCTACTGATTTATATTTTCTAACAGGTGTACAACCTGTTCCCATTGATCGGTAAATGGTTTGCTGACAGGAAGGAAGTTGAGAAGTTGAATGCTGCCAATAAGAAACAGAACTTACAGCTGTTCAGTCGTTTGAAGGAGACCCTCAATCCACAGATGTGCAGAGGCTTAGTGGATGCCTTTCTGGTCCGAAAGCAAAATCTGGAGGTTTGGAAGTGTATCATCACCTACCAAAATTGCTATTATGCTCATTGCTATTAAGTTTTAAGAAGAATTAAGATTTACCAAATTACGTTTGAACTAAATTGTAGACATTAGAGTCCCACTTTTGATCTCCTGTTTGAGTGTGATGTGGTGCATTGCTTCAAATTAAGTAATCCAACATCCTTTTAAAAAAGGCCTAATATCTTTCCAATTGACAACAGTCTCTGGTTTCTGCTCAGAGAGAAGAACAAGGGGTGGCTGTGGCTTAGCGGTAGCGTAGTTTGTTGGTTCGATCCTGGCTTCCCCCAGCCCACATGTTGATGTGTCCTTCGGTGAGATACTGAACCCCAAATTGCTCCAGAGGGCTGTCCCATCGGTGTATGTGACTGAATTAGTTTCTTTGTACTCATAAGCAGTTGGCACCTGCCATCGGTGTAAAGCACTTTGAGTGGTTGGAAGACTAGAAAGATGCTATACAACTACAGTCCATTTATCAAGAAGAAGCAGCTAATTCCAGAAGACCTCTCTCCATTTTTCTCTCGTAGATGGACAAGGAGGCTGGTTCTGTTTATGGTTCGCAACCTCTACTTCTTTCACTCTGTTAATTACAGCCATGCGTAACGTAGCCTATACCGCCAACTTCTGACAAAGCCACACTTTGCGTAGTCTAGTTTGCTTCAAACCATCCATCCATCCATCCATTTTCTACCGCCGTTAGGTCGCGGGTGACTGGAGCCTATCCCAGTGACTTGGGCCTTAGGCAGGGCACACCCTGGACAGTGGCCAACTCTGTCGCAGGGGCGAACACAGACACAGACAAGGACAGACAACCATTCACTCACACATTCATTCAATACGGGCAATTTAGAGTTATCAATTAACCTACACATGCATGTCTTTGGACGGTGGGAGGAAGCCGGAGAACCCGGAGAGAACCCACGGTAACACGGGAGGACATGCAGACTCCACCCAGAGAGATTGTGTGATGTTGGTCCGGTCCGGGAATCGAACCCACGAACCCACGATCTCCTTATTGGGAGGCAGGAGCTGTAGCCGCTCTGCCACCGTGCACCCTGCTTCAAACCAGCTGATGGAAATTCACTTTTTTTGTTCTATTTTGCGAAATTTCAAAAGATTTCTTCAAATTTGCTTGACAGTTAGATTAGACAATTAAGTTACGACTACGGCCTATTGGGAAAAAAAGTCTTTTTGGGTCCAAGCTCATTACATGACCCTCAATTCTGACTGTGGCCACTACGCTAAGGCTGCATTTAGTATTAGCATTAGTCGTTCAGCATGCCCTCGTTGACTTCCCTGAGGAATCCCTGCTGCCATGACAAGTGTTGTTCCAATTGTCTGGAAAACTCAAGTGAACTTCGTGAGATCGACCCTCTGACCCTCTGGCAGTAATGTGCATAAAACTCCTGTTGCCTAGGAAGAAAATTTCATTGATAGCTTGATATTTAACTGAAAAATGTCATATAACTAATTTTATATTTACTAAATTTACTTGGATTGTTGTACTGTTCAGTTTAATGTGTGATTTCTTTATGCCCAACATTATTTGTAAATGCATGGAAAATTAGCTGTTTTGTAAGATATCATAAACCCGTAGCAATAATAGTTATGATAATCATGATACAGATCACAAACAGAAGTGTCTAAATCAGAAACTGATGCAGCTAATTACAAACTGCCCACATATTGCAATTATCCGCAGAAGACGCCTTTGCCTCATGAGTCTGCAGGTATTTCTGATGATTTGTAAAAAGCAGTATAGCACTGAGCCTACAACTGGCGGTCGATCTATAATAGTTTGGGCTGAAAGTGTACAAGGGCAGGTGCGTTCCATTCAAATCCTCTGCTCCTCCCCCACCCACTTTCCCTCTTAAAACCAGGAAATGTAAAAGTGCCAGACTTCAGCAGCATACTTAAAAAAAATGTTTAGTTTTTGGTAATGACAAATTTTAAACAAATGCAAATGAATGTAGTAAAAAATAGCAGACGTTTAAAGATGGCAGTAAAATAAAGTCCTTGCCAGTCCAGGCAGGGTTTAACTGACGGGTTTCATTGTCAATTTTAACTTTCGGGGTTGACAGAGATATATTTTCAGCAGATCACTTCCCTACTTGTGACTGTCAATAGCCAGATGTTTTGAAAAGCTACTAAGCGTGGTCGGAACTCACATGAGAAAACGTTGATGTGTAAAAGATATGCTTGGCGGTGTCGCCAGTTAACTAGGCCGGGTCTACACTCTTCACAGGCCAATAGCAGAGTTCCCAGTAATTCTCTGTGAGTCAAAGTAGTGTAACATGTCAAAGTTTTGGATCAGATTTGTTTGAATAACTGCACTGATTCGTCTTCACCTGCAGGAATCTGGGATTACAAACAGTCACTTCCACAATGAAAACCTTACGATGACAGTCATGAATCTGTTTGCTGCCGGCACTGATACAACAGCAGCTACACTGAGATGGGGACTTCTGCTGATGGCCAAGTATCCAAAGATACAGGGTAAGGAGCTTAAGACGCCCACAACAGTCCAAGCATCAATATGTGCTTTACCAACACAAACATCATCTTCATGAAAACAAAAACTTTTCATCTCCCAGATCAGGTCCAGGAGGAGCTGAGCAGGGTGATAGGAAGTCGTCTTCCAGGGTCACTTCATTAAGAAGGTCAGACTGAATGAAACGCCTAGCATGGAGGGTCCAACCTAACTTGGAAGAATGAATTAAATAGTCCGAAAATTGAGAAATCAATTAATAAAATTACATACTGAAATAATGATATTAACCTTTGGTGGCAGTTAAAGTTAAAATAAATAACATGAAATAAGTTTTTAATCTTTTTTTCCTAAAATGTATAGATTTGTATTTAAATGTGTTTGTACTTCTTTAATCAATTTTTAATCAATTTGAGGGAGTGAACATCAGGTCTGTACAGGCAAATATTAAAGTATTGATGCCTTTTCACACTTTAACTTGCCAACTTTCATTCTGTGTCAACATAAATCTGGTACAATTTTGGCACCGTTAACATTTAATCTTTCATAATGACACCTAATACACAGGTAGAGCTGTCCAGCCCACTGAGGTGCTGAATACTACTTTACCTTAATATGCATTTTCATTTTTTTCTGTTTATTTTTTATTCACTGACATTCTAATTTCTTTTTCTAAGAAGTCCTGTTTGGTCCTCCAAACCCATCTGCGTGATACAAAATGTGACAATAATTCCGAATGTAACAATTGATTTCTGGGCTCCGTGAAATATTTTTATGTAGTTTGAAAAGGAAACTATTGCTTTGCATATAGAAAGCTTTCGGTTTCTGTCTTGTCCACAGGGGACCACAGTGTATCCTCTCTTGACATCTGTCCTGTATGATGAGAGTGAGTGGGACAGGCCACACACCTTTTATCCTGCCCACTTCCTGGACAAAGATGGGAAGTTTGTGAAGAGAGATGCCTTCATGCCTTTTTCTGCAGGTTGGTGAATTTAGCCATCACTTCTTGATGTTCATTTACTTGCAGACGACATGAACAATTTCCTTTGTTGTGTCTCACAGGTCGCAGGATTTGCATTGGAGAAAGTCTGGCCAGGATGGAGCTCTTCGTCTTCTTCACCACCTTCCTGCAACACTTTCGTTTCTCTCCTGCACCTGGAGTTTCAGAGAATGAGCTGGATCTGACTCCACGTGTGGGCCTCACCCTCAGCCCTTCATCCCATAAACTGTGTGCTGTTTCCTGTATATGAACAGGAGAGCTTGAAAATGCTGCTTTGCCCACTGTCATGTCATTCAAATCAGTTATATTCAAGAGAGTAGCTTCTATAATTTCTACAGTGTCATATTCCATGTAGTGCAGCAGCACTGAATATATTCAATATCAATTAATTCACTTTCCAGTTATTACTTCATATCATAAACTTGTAAATAAAATATAAGACCAATCAGCTGGTGTCTGACTATCCTGCCGTTAAACATTGAAATGGTATCCATAATCACTCTTACTGAGCCACATAAATACTTTGGCTTGACAGCAGACTGACAGTCAAGATTCAAATTCAACATTAAAAATCAAACCAGGCTTTCTTCACAGAATTAAAGGCTGTCTGTCTTCTTGAAACCATAGAAATATTGTTCAGAACTGAAAAAAACTGCCCTTAAACTAGATTATTCCATTCTCGTTGGATATTTTAAAGCTTTACTATCTTTGTTACTGCTTTACTGTCCAGATAAAACTTTAGCGCAATTTGATTAATTAATTTAACCTCTGTACTCGCTGATTCAAATAAAACATAAACAATGAGTAAGATAAAATGGCTGTAAATTGATCTTTCAGTTATGAAACTATACATGACAAGGACAGCTGTGATATGGTTTAATTTATTTCTATATTATTTTACACTAATTTTATGAACATTGATTTACTTTGTCAAACAATGATTTACCCCTCCTCCGTCCTCTCTTGCAGCTAAATAAGACCTCTCTCTGCCAAAATACAAACAGAATTTGAGGCAGCAGGGCAGGAAATTCAGTTCACATAGTGGACACGATTTGTTTTTAAGTCATGGGGATATCAGATCTTTTTCTCCAGTCCTCCAGTTCTGTCTCCCTGTTGGGGGCTCTGGTGGTCCTGCTGCTCGTCTACCTCGTCTCCTCCTCCTTCTTCAGCTCCCAGGCAGACAGGAAAGAACCTCCAGGACCCAGACCTCTTCCCGTGCTCGGAAACCTGCTGCAGCTGGACCTCAAGAGACCCCACAATAATTTTCTGGAGGTGAGCCATGGCCTGGAGAAGTCTTCTTTGTAGTTTGTTGTTTCTGCTGTCCAGGCAGCAACACACACTCCTAATAGCTCTCACCTTGTTTTCTTTCTCCTGTGTGTGTCTGTGAAATGAAAATGTAACTACAGTGTTCCCCTTTTGTTAGTTTTCCAAGAAATATGGATCAGTGTTCTCTGTCCATTTGGGACCCAAGAAAGCGGTGGTCCTGGCTGGATACAAGACAGTGAAGGAGGCGCTTGTCAACTATGCTGATGAGTTTGGAGACAGAGATCCAATGCTAATTATGCATGAATTTAATCAAGGAAATGGTAAGGAAAGACAAAAAGAAGAGATCTTTTCCCCAGTCATTTTCTTATTCTGTTCAACTTTTAATGTTGACAGCCTTCAACCCTCGGTTGCGTATTGAATATATTTTGTTGAACTACTTCATCTCAGGAGTTATATGGTCCAATGGTGATTCGTGGAAAGAGATGAGGCGCTTTGTCTTGACGAACCTGAAAGACTTTGGGATGGGCAAGAAGGCTTGTGAGGACAAAATAATTGAGGAATGTGACTACCTCATTGAAGTGCTTAAGAAATTCAAAGGTAAATGTCTTATTATTATAATCAACTATATGAGCAACATTATTTGTAAAAAAACAAAACAAACAAAAAACATCATGATTTTAAGTGTTTCCTGTTTCCCTCGTTGCAGGAGAAGCTTTTGACACGACTCGACCAATAAATTATGCAGTCTCTAATATTATCTGCTCCATGGTTTATGGCAGCAGATTTGAATATGATGATCCAGAGTTTGCATCCCTGGTAGATAACAGACATGGTCAA
Organism: Siniperca chuatsi; assembly: GCF_020085105.1. NCBI lineage: Eukaryota > Metazoa > Chordata > Actinopteri > Centrarchiformes > Sinipercidae > Siniperca > Siniperca chuatsi. The sequence continues at coordinate 25,013,682 of NC_058057.1, forward strand.
CTTCTGGGCTCGCCTTCAATACAGGTATCATTGTATATTTTTGTGAAGCTTTTGATTTCAGTACAGTGACTGAAATAATAAATAAGTAGCATATGAACAATTGCACCTGGAATGAAGAAACTGTTTCATTTTTCTCTCTCCTAGTTAAATCTATGATAAATGTTAGGCTATTATAACAAATGACAGATATATATATATATATTTTTTTTTAAGGTGTACAACATGTTCCCGTGGTTCTGCAAATGGATTGCTAACAGGAAGGAATTCCACAGATTGGGTGCTGCCAGTACGAAACAGAACATAGAGCTGTTCAGTCGTTTGAAAGAGACCCTCAATCCACAGATGTGCAGAGGCTTTGTGGATGCCTTTCTGGTCCGAAAGCAAAATCTGGAGGTTGGAAAACCTATCTATGAATATTTGTACTTTGGTATATGAAGCTGAGGAATAGTGGGAATCTGTGTAAATGTTGCAAAGTATGTACACAGCATCCTGCTGCATCGCGTTCGTCAGCAGCCACGTTCGTAAGCAATACTAAGAAGTCGTGGACTCTTGGAAGATTAGCCAATTAGCTAAAATAGATCCAAATAAACCAAACCAAAAACATAAGTAAGAGTATAAGAGTTCACAAGCATAAATATATGTTTGCAGCTCATTTAGATGTAGTAACAGATGCTTTATGGCTGTACTTAATATGACAACCTTTTGTTGCTTCTGACTTTCTGTCATCACTTATTTTAAATGTCAGTATAGTCGATCTCACAGCACAGCTGCTTGAGATCATTGTATGTCACACTGGCTAGAATGGCAGAGGATTGTCTCCATCAGCCACGACGGAGCAGAAATGCGTCCCAGCCTGATGCTGTGTACTTGGGTCATTAGGCCTTCCTGGTGGAGCTCCTGCCCTGCTGGAGAAAATAGCAGCTGGTGACCATACTAAGGATACCTAAAAGAGTCAGTATGTATACTCAAATATTTGAGTATACATACAACAAATTTGAACTATTTGGAAAATTGAATAAAAATCTCACTTTGGGATTAGATTTGTTTCAAATTGAGTTGATAAATCTTCACCTGCAGGAATCTGGGATTACCAACAGTCACTACCACTATGAAAACCTTCTGAAGACCGTCATGAATCTGTTTTCTGCCGGCACTGTGACAACAGCAACTACACTGAGATGGGGACTTCTGTTTATGGCCAAGTATCCAAAGATACAAGGTAAGGAGCTTAAGATATCCACAACTTTCATAGAAAAACCTACAGTGCATGCCAATGTGCAAATATTGTCTTCATAAAAAAGAAAGCTTTTCATCTCCCAGACCAGGTCCAGGAGGAGCTGAGCAGGGTGATAGGAAGTCGTCAAGTGCAGGTTGAGGACAGGAAGAACCTGCCCTTCACCAACGCTGTCATCCACGAGACACAGAGACTGGCCAACATCACCCCAGTAGCCATTCCTCACAAAACTACCCAAGATGTAACCTTCCAGGGTTACTTCATTAAGGAGGTCTGACTGAATAAAACACCTAATATGACCTCCACACTCATCTTCATGCTCTAACACAAAATGTGACAATTGTTACGTGTAGCAAGTATTTCTGGATGTGAAATATTTTCATGGAGTTTGAAGAGAATACACATCACCTATGATAAAGAAAATGTTTTTCAGTTTCTGTCTTGTCCACAGGGGACCACAGTGTATCCTCTCTTGACATCTGTCCTGTATGATGAGAGTGAGTGGGAGAGGCCACACACCTTTTATCCTGCCCACTTCCTGGACAAAGATGGGAAGTTTGTCACGCGAGATGCCTTCATGCCTTTTTCTGCAGGTTTGTGAGCTCATGCATCTCTTCTTGTCAATGTTCAGTCTACTGGCAGATGACCTGAAGCTTTTTGTTTTGTTCTCTCTTGCAGGTCGCAGGGCTTGTCCTGGAGAAAGTCTGGCCAGGATGGAGCTCTTCATCTTCTTCACCAACCTCCTGCAGCGCTTTCGTTTCACTCCTCCACCTGGAGTTTCAGAGGATGAACTGGATCTGACTCCACAATTACACCTCACCCTCGACCCCTTACCTCATAAACTGTGTGCTGTCCCCTGTATGTGAGGACGAGTAGGGTTTGAAAATGTAAAAAGTAGTTTAACAGTAGTGAAAATATTTAAAACCTCTGATGTGATTAAGAAAATGGCATTATGTTTTAGGTGCAACAAGTGGATACTGTAGAAAATAAAATAAAATGCATTGTCAGCGAATGTTTTGAAGGCTAAGACACTAAGAAATAACTAAATATCCCACATCTGGACAAGTGTACTTTCATTCACTTGAAGGAATTTCTTTTTGTAAGCAAGCAATTGCCTGCAAGTTCGAGTGTTATGTTGCCTCAGTATAACCGGGTCTGGACTATGAGTGTTTCAACTTTTCAAGTATTTGGTGTTTGGCACCTTTCAGGCCACAAGCATGCAGGGCTCACCAACATGGTATGTTGGTATCGAGTAGAATTAAAGCAATATGCATCATTATTCTCTCCAAATATTAAGCTATAGGTTACATAAAGCTGATAACATATCAATTGAAGAGGTGTTTTATTTTATTTACTGTTACTAATTGTATTGATGCTATGTGTAGGCTATACTATTTTGGCTTACAAGGGCAAACACACTGTAACTTAACCGTATAACGCCAGTTGTATCATATTTGCTACATGAGTTTCTGAGACCTCTACGTCATTAACAGGATCAATACTTTACTGAAAAACCTGTTGTATGCAATCTGACACAGGTCTTCTGCGCTCTGGTGGCTTATCCGTGCACTGCAGGCAGTAGTGGGCCTTTGAATCCTAATTCCAACATGGCTGCCGTCTTGTAGTGATTCACAAGCTTTTGGCAGGGAAGTCTCTGCTAATTTTGAAAAAGTTACAGTAAGAATAACATTTATAATGTTACTGATATTTCAATATGAATATTTACTGTATTGAAGAAACTATAATTACTTAATATTTCGTACCTTATTTTATAGTAAAATTGTGTTGAAAATGTTTGTATCACATTTGATACAGCAGTAATATAAGGTAATAAATCCTTCATTTGTCATTGTATTGCATTTCATGATGCATCTGCAGTATGCCTACCACAATGCCAAAAACACTGTTTTGATGATTTAATTAAACTAACACTGATTTTGCAGTGGACATCTCACTTCCCAGTCAGTAGAACTTGTGCAAACACAATCAAAATATGAGAAATGTCCAAGGCTTATGACCAGTGTCAAAACGACATCGACTTTGGAATACAAAACTCACCTGGTTTTGGACTCCACTAATTTGAGAGATAGTATCAGAAAAGACAAAATGGGATGTTGATCTTTTAAGGTGTACTAACTTTGGTGGGAGTTTCTGTAATAAAGAGTAATAAAAAGTTTCTGTAATAAAAATTGTATTTTCCAGTACACTAATGGCCAGCAGTTACTACTACTTCGAACTTTTTCTGTGAAAGTTGGACTCACATTTCATTACATATCAGCCATGTTCTTCAATCTGATTTAGATTATGAAATATCTTGTGTGTGAAGTTGACATGTTGGTCTGATGGTGGCACTAAAGTACAGGAGAAGGGCCACTGACCAAACATCAGCATTCATTCACTGGGGCCACATATATCCACAGAGCAAATTTCATGTCAACGTGGCCTTTTGTTGTTAAGCTATGTTCTAGTCCAATGTGTTGGACAGAATGACATCACATCACAAAAATACACAAGATAAAACATCACCAGTATAACCAATCAGCTTACCTACAATTCTAGTGTATTCTGCTGTAGCTGAATCATCTTCTCTACTTAGTCAGTGTGTGTCTCATACAGCTACATGTTGGAGAACAAATATTAGTACATATAAGGTACAAGTGTAACGTTGTACAAGGTGCAGTGTGTGATCTCACCGTGTCCTGACTGAGTCACTGCAGAGTTTAAGCTCAGGCCCCGCACAAATACAGTCTAGTTACAGTTTTGTATTTACAGCAATTGTGTACTAAAACAGAATAATAGTATGACCACAGAAAATTCTACAATATATACAGGTTTGTACTGAAAAGTCATAATTCTACAAACATTTGAATATTCAGTTTTTAAACTCACCATGTTTTCATCCATCTGTGTTTTGTTCTCTAAAGAGGCAAACGAGAGTTGACTTTAGCTTCTAAGTTTATAAAAGCTTCTTTGTTAACCATCCTGGTTAAACAACTGTTTGATGTCACTGATTATAAAGCAAAGGAACGGATTATAAGGCATATGTTTCTGCTTTTAAAACAGAATTTGAACCATTTCTATAAGTACTGCTTTTACCCTTACAAGACAATGCAATGCAGTATCGAGAAAACTCTTATTTTCTTTAGATAGGAAAACAGACAGGATTCATGATGTTTGACAGCACACATGAACAGACAAGTCAAACTCCTCTCCCACCAGAATTTGACTCCTGATGTCCATGGTGGGAAAGAACGCACAAGTTGGTATTTTACTGGTCTGAGACCTGCTGGTTCCTCATTGTATCTTCGAATTTTTTCTCAGAGATCTGAAGGGGAAGTGTTTTGGTGAGAATGTGGTTAACAGCAGCAGCAGCAGTACTCTGGAGGTTTTACCCTCTAATGATGACCAGAGAAACGTCAGAAACACACTGATGAGTGTCCTCACTGAACTGTTTTGAAACACCTGAGCATCAAGCACCCACAAACCATTTTTTTTCACATCTGAAGAAGCATTTTCATGTTGTCTAAAATAAAATGGTTCGTTACGAGGAGCCAGAACAGTGCACTGTGTTGTCCAAGTTTGTTTGACGTTACTACTTCCACTGTGTTTGGGAGGATTTTCATGCCATACACACTCTGCGGAGATCGATTAATACTGTCTGAGACGTGTTTTAAAGTATATTACACTACAGTATTATGTGCAATCACCTCTAAATATAGATTGGGTGATGTGATTCTTCTTCTCATGTCATTTTGGTTGAATTTTGTGGTCTGTGACCCACAGGTTCCTTATCGTAGCTTTGTCGTAAGAACTCAGGCGGAAGTGTTTTGGTGAGAATGTGGGTAAAACAGCAGCAGAGCGCTGAAGGTTTTACCCTCTGACGATGACCAAATAAGCATCAGAATGACGTCTCATGGGAACAGAGGCCCCTTTTGAGTTATTTTAAAACCACTTTCATCCTGCATTTATTTCTACACAGGAACCGGGGTTGCAAATTAGCTTCAGCTAGATGCCCTCAATACATTACATCTGTTGCATTGCTTTTCCTTATGTAACAATGCTGTATGGTCACAAAAAGTGACATTTTAATACATCTGAAACCAGAAATTCTGCTCTCCATGTTTTTCTCTCTGTGTCCTCTCTAATGAACTAACGGTTCCTCACTGAGAAACACGTCTATTTTTGTAATGAGATGTTGCATCATAATCGTTGCTTAATTTAGTCAATGCCACTTAGTCAGTGGTATCACTCTGTAAGTGGTTATTGAGGTGTTAGGGACAGTTTCTTATTGCAGCTTTACTTTGTGTTGAAAGATTCAGGGAAATCTTTTGGCGTGAACATTCTTCAGAAAACTTATGCATCAACCATTTAGCCATTAAGCTGGCAGGAACAATCTGTGTTTTGTGGGACAAAAGACAAACTATTTACTAGAGGTGAAATGTCTGATCTTGAGCAAGAAAATCCTAAACAGGATTTGATTTGCCCTGATGGCCCTAAAGACACATACAGACATCTCATTTTATTTCATTTTATGTATTTATTGCACTCCATGTGGAGGGTCGTCTGTGGTGTCAAAGAAAGTGATTAATTCATTTTAAGGTAACCTGCCTTGGATTTATGTGTTAAAATACAAAGGACAAATGTACAATTTAAACATGATGCATCAGAGTACTTCATAAATATGCAATTTACAGTTATCAGTCAGAGCTTCCAGCTTGCTGCATGTTATGACACATGTTCAAAAATGTATTTCCCCCTGTGCTTTTTCCCTCTCTGGACTTTGCCTATATGCAGTAGTTTGTTTATGTTTGTGTAACATTAATGCTGTGTTGTGATTTGAAGCAGCAGCTCCGACACAAAATAATTAGATAGGGAATTCAGATAAGAATATAAGCTGGATCATATTCATCAGAATCATAATGCTGAATGAATATGAGGTTTGATACTTTCAGCTTAAAATGATGTCGATAATGAAGAGCTCCATCCTGGCCAAACTTGCTCCCAGACACATCCTGCAACCTGCGAGAAAGAACGAATGAAAAGCTTCATTTCATCTGCGAGCAAAAGGAACAATACGCGATGCCTAAGCTCACAGGCAGGAAAAGGCATAACTAACTTTTACTTGACTAACTTTTTAAAAGTTGTGTAAAAAATGTCTTTGATAGGCTGGACTGAAGTAATCATTTTAAAACACATCAAACTTATTAACTTGCATCAAAGATAATGCTGGATGAAAGGTGACAGAGAACAAAGTTAAAGGACTGCTTCATATCTTTTTTGTGATGATCTTTGCCCCCAATGGAACAACTTGGTTTGTGTTTAGCAAAAGGCTTTTTCTATGTAAACTCATGCTCGATAAGCTATAAATTTGATCCATTAAAGTTTATCATTTACCAGGGTTTACAGTATCTAGGTAAAGGATACATCTGAGATTGTGTGTGTATGTACATGAGGTGTGTGTGTGTGTGTGTGTAAATATCATGTTGTATACCTGTACATACATGGCCATAAATCCTCGTCTCATCCTAGTTCCTGTCATATCGACACTAGCAGTAAGCAGGATGGTAACTGTTGCTAAAAGCTTTCCATTGTGTCAGTGAGAGTTCAGGTTCCCAGATTCCTGCACATTAAGATGTAGTTCAATGTAAAACATGATGCATAAAACATTATTAAAAAAATAAGTCACTGATCACAGATGGATAGATTAAGCGTTCCATCAGCTAAACTACAGTTATTTAAAGTCCATTTTTACCACATATTCACACCCATAATTAAAGAAGCTGAGTTGAATTAGTATTAGCAATTAGCATTTTGGGTGTCTCAATGAATAAGTATTGAAGCTACAGACATAGTCAATTTATTAAGTACACCTAGCTAAATCTAATACAACAATTCTACAACACATCCTGCCATCTTGAAGGTTTTCATGTTCAGTTTTTGTTAAAACTGTTTGAGTGTTCATTCAACTTCATAGCTATTTTCAGTTGTTTTGCCCACCCTTACAGTGAGTACTTAGTTTCCTCCATGACTGATCTTATTACCTATTGCTAGATTATGTATGGAACCATCAGGTTATTAGTTTCACTAATGTAACAATCAAAAGGCATTATTGTGTAGAAGATAATGGTGGATGTCCTTTTGAGTGCAACTCATGCACAGTGCAGCATCCTGAGGAGCCTACAGGCAAAGTGAGAACATGCAAACTCCACATAGAAAGTCCTAGAATCAAGAATCAACCTATAACACTTCAAGGGTGAGACAGCTAACCAATGAACCGTGCCACTGTTTTCTTGTCAATGTAACTGAAGTCATTCAGCTCCTTCGCTCCACATGTTTGTAGTGTAAGCATATCTGCTTTCCAAGAAGTCATTCAATTGATTCAGAATGCTGCTGTCCATGTTATAACCAAGCAGCAACCTCCCGGGCTGAAAAATTAAGTCAATGCGGAAGTGCCAAAAACTGTAGTTCCTCGCATGGCCACTTGAGGCTGGCCCCAAAAGTGAGTCAATCCCCATAAACCCCCATGTTAAAATGTCCAACAGAAATAAACATGCTTACAGCCTGGTACAAAAAACAGTTTTGGTTTCTATAGCTAATTGTGAATTTTTATATAACTCACCCGTTTAAATTATATTAAGGCTTAAAGTTATGCATAATTAAGGGAGAGGCTGTTTTGAGTGACAGGTGGGTGCCATCACAAGTGGCTAGCCGCAGCAACCAAGCTTCCTTCGGTCCACCCACGCTCCACCTCTTTGCCCATTTTTGGATTAGCCGGGAGTTAGGTGGAGTCAGGCACTGCCAAGATGGCGACGGCTGGAGCCACCACACTGAGCTTCACAATGGCTCTTCAGAAACCTATGGGTGACGTCAAGGAGACTACATCCATGTTTTATACAGTCTATGGTTATAGCTTATAATAGCAAATATAACTGTACTCCGGTTTTAAGTGTCTCCTCTAAGGTATATATTGGACATGATTCTACTGGTGTGTTCAGAACAAATGCAAAGCGAATTTTTCGTGTGGCGCAATTACATACAAAGTCAGTGCAAAGACACAAATAGGCACGAATCCGTACCGGGTGGCGCAAATTTACTACGAACCAAGTTAGCCCTAGTGTTAGCTGCCTTCCCCAGTACTCCCCGTTGGTGGGCGGAAAGTTGCTGAGACGCAACTCTTTCTAGTACTTTTGAAAAGAACGGAACGTTACAGACTGGTTGATCCTGGATCACGGTGTGGTTTCTTAAGTAAAGGTTTAACCACAGCAGTCTTAAGCTAGTGGGGACAGTTCCAGTCATAAGTGATACATAAATAATATTCAGAGATGGCCAGAGATCTGGCCAAATCTCATCACTTTTTCTGCAGAAAAAGCTGTAAAGGGGGAGTAGCTAACAGATGGCTGCTTTTGAGTAAATTTGGCTACAGTGTCAAAAAGAAATCTATGATTGTGTTTACTGTTACTGATTAAGGGAGAGAAATAGTCTGCAAAGAGAGCAACTTAATACACACTTGTGACACGAGAAGCAGAATACTTCCTGTTTTGATTTATGCCACTTGCCTTCCAATCTCCTGCAGGCCTGCTTAAAAGCACACGTCTTTTTCAGTAAACCACGGTGAAGACCTCTTGCTTTGGTAGAAAGAGGTGCAACTGAATCCAGGAGACTAGAAAGGTCTGTGTTTAAGTCACTGGTACAAATTTCAACAGGGCCTTTCACTGTAGTGAAAGGAACAAGGACCACAGGCAATCGCTCACCAAGTGCAGTTAAAGTTGACAGACTTGTGATGATCAGCACCAATATTACAAGGACAGGCTAGAGTTGATTCAAATTGAATTAGATAGTGATCTGACACCACGGATGTGACAGGAGAGACAGTCAGAGCAGAAACTCTGCCGAGTGATAGAATAAACTCAGGGATGTTATCCCAGGAGTGAGTAGGTTGATGCACAAACTGAGTGGAACCAAAATTATCAAAAAAGTGCCAAATAAGCTTTACTTAGAGGGGGGACTGCCTTATTCAAGTGACTATTGAAACAATAATTTAAATATCATCAGAATGAGTAACATGGTCTGAGATTGTGAATAAGGGGAGGTGGGAGTAACACAAAGTGGAGTCTGCTGCCCTGGACAAAGCAATTCATAGTTGATGGAGATGGTTTTAATATAAGAGTCTGAAATTAGTTTAATTTAACATCGAGTTTGGAGGTTAAATTGAAACAAAGAGTCAATGGGTTGCTAAACTAGTCAGTTTCAGTAGTGTCTGGCCGAGCTCAGTTACATTAAGTTACAAAGGCAGACATGGGACTTTAAAAAACTGTTAATGTTCTGGAGCAGCAAAGACAGAAAGATTTATTTCAAATGTTTTAAACTTTTTTTCAAGCCGTTGTCCACAGCTGTCTAGTCCACAGTAGAAGTCAGAAAATACTGAAGAGCCCAAATCCAAAACCAACATAACCAACCGAATCGCCAGAGAAAAATGTTGATGTGTTACGTTTCTGTGAACCACAGATAAGCTGAATCTGTAAATTTCAAATGTTGAATCTGTACTTTTCAAACGCCAATAGCCTGTTTTGTCGCCACAAAAATGGCTACAAATGTCCCGACGACACGCTAAAACAGCGGTTGAAACAGGAACTGTGGTCTCTGCTGCTTTTGCAACTCCAGCCATCTGACTACTGATCATCTCGACACCATCTGCCCCTCCTCCTCTAACTATGAAAGTTTGCTCTTAAACGTTATGGATATGATATGATTATACAAGCACTCATATGATACAAATTATATGTATTAAAATGAAGAGATTTAACATATCCGTGGTTTACAGAAACAATGCCTACATTGTATTCTGGCGACTGGGCTCACATAATACAAGCATAAATGGGTCAGAGTTACCTGTTCAGGTGAAACTTTACCTAATTTGTTTCTTCAACCTCTGTACAGACTCACATGTCAACATTAAGATATGGCACATGAGATAACAACAGTGTAAACCTATCTCATTAAACTCAAACTACAAACAAAGCACTCTGTTCTGAAAGGGGCGACTACTTTTAGTGGGTGAACTTTTCCATACTTCAGCCCTACCTTTGAGCTGGGCTGTTTCCCTCACTGGCAGCTACAAAAGGCATCTGTCCTGACCAAAACACTCACAGCGCCAAAGGCAGCAGGACAGGAAACTTATTTTGTCAGTACACTGGCAAGAACACATTGTCTTTTAAGTCATGGGGATATCAGATCTTTTTCTCCAGTCCTCCAGTTCTGTCGCCCTGTTGGGGGCTCTGGTGGTCCTGCTGCTCGTCTACCTCGTCTCCTCCTTCAGCTTCAGCTCCCAGGAGTACGGGAAGGAACCTCCAGGACCCAGACCACTTCCCGTGCTCGGAAACCTGCTGCAGCTGGACCTCAAGAGACCCTACAACACATTGCTGGAGGTGAGGCAGTGCCATAAGAGTAGTTTTCTTGCAGGGTTGTTTGTTGTTTCTGCTTCTCAGGCAGCTCTCTCACCTTGTTTTCTTTCGGCTGTGTGTGTCTTATATAAGAAAATGTCATGACGTTATGCCCTTGCTCTCAGCTTTCCAAGAAATATGGATCAGTGTTCACTGTCTATTTTGGACCCAAGAAAGTGGTGGTCCTGGCTGGATACAAGACAGTGAAGGAGGCGCTTGTCAATCATGCTGAAGAGTTTGGAGACAGAGATCCAATGCAAATTGTAAATGATTCTACTCAAGGAAATGGTAAAGAACAACAAAAAACTGAGCTCTTTCTAAATCATTATCATCCTTTTCATGTTTACACCCTTTGCCCATAATCAGATAATTAGTTAACATATTTTGTTGAACTACTTCATCTCAGGAGTTATATGGTCCAATGGTGATTCGTGGAAAGAGATGAGGCGCTTTGCCTTGACGAACCTGAGAGACTTTGGGATGGGCAAGAAGGCTTGTGAGGACAAAATCATTGAGGAATGTGACTACCTCATTGAAGTTTTTAAGAAATTTAAAGGTAAATGTCTTATCATAACCAACTGAATGATAATCAACATTTCTGTCTTAAAAAAAATTGTCATTCGTCGTAATTTAGATTTTTTCCCCGTTTCCCTTGTTGCAGGAGAAGCTTTTGATACGACTCAACCAATACACTATGCTGTCTCTAATATTATCTGCTCCATGGTTTATGGCAGCAGATTTGAATATGATGATCCAGTATTTACATCTCTTGTAGAGCGAACAAACAGAAACAATCAACTATTGGGGACACCTTCAGTACAGGTATAATTTCTTATGTTTCTGAAGTTTATACTTTCAGCATGTAATTTAAATACTATCTACATGATACACAAGAAATTGTTAGATTTTTCATGTACCTTGTAAAAAGTTAATGTTATTTTAAATACTAATAAATACATATTCTTTGTCAGATGTACAACATGTTCCCATGGGTTGGCAAATGGTTTGCTGGCAGGAAAGAATTCCAGAAATTGTTTGCTGCCAATAGGAAACAGAACTTACAGCTGTTCAGTCGTTTGAAGGAGACCCTCAATCCGCAGATGTGCAGAGGCTTAGTGGATGCCTTTCTGGTCCGAAAGCAAAATCTGGAGGTTGGGAAACATACATGATAATCAAAATTGATATGATGGTTTACACAGCTAGGAGAACAATGTGAACTTGTGTACATGTGCCCTCCTGGTGGTGCTCATCCCCAGCTGGTGAAAACAAGCAAGGAGTTCAGTTCAAAACATAATGAGTCTGTCTACAGCCTCTCAAGGAGAACAGTAGAATTAGCAATGAAAGGACCACAGTGCACTCCTAACTAAATAAAACAATCTCGTTTATACAAATTTTGGGAACAGGTGAATAATTGGCGATCTTTATATGCAGGAATCTGGGATCACCAACAGTCACTTCCACAATGAAAACCTTTTGATGACAGTTATTCATTTGTTTGTTGCCGGCACCGATACAACAGCAACTACACTGAGATGGGGACTTCTGCTGATGGCCAAGTATCCAAAGATACAGGGTAAGGAGCTTAAGACGCCCACAACAGTCCAAGCATCAATATGTGCTTTACCAACACAAACATCATCTTCATGAAAACAAAAACTTTTCATCTCCCAGATCAGGTCCAGGAGGAGCTGAGCAGGGTGATAGGAAGTCGTCAGGTGCAGGTCGAGGACAGGAAGAACCTGCCCTTCACAGACGCGGTCATCCATGAGACTCAGAGACTGGCCAACATCGTCCCCATGGCACTTCCTCACAAAACGAGCCAAGACGTCGTCTTCCAGGGTCACTTCATTAAGAAGGTCAGACTGAATGAAACGCCTAGCATGGAGGGTCCAACCTAACTTGGAAGAATGAATTAAATAGTAAAAAAAATAACGTGAAATAAGTTTTTATCTTTTTTCTGAAATGTATGGGCCATTTTGTTCTGAAATGTATAGATTTATATTTAAATATGATTCTACTTTATAACATTTCTTGATCAATTATTGGGAGTGAACATCAAGTCTGTACAGGCAAATATTAAAGTATTGATGTCTTTTCATACTTGCAAATTGATAACTTTCATTCTGTGTCAACATAAATCTGGATTATCGGTACAATTTTGGCACCGTTAACTTTTAATCTTTCAGCTGCGTTCAGCCCCGACAAAACGCAGCAAAATGTTTATTTAAATGGAAATGGTGGTGGGTTGAGCACCCTGTTGTGTACGCAAGCGCACTGCACTCCACTCTCTTTTTAATATGGCAGTGTTTATATACATGTCGCTGCTGATTGGGTAACAACTCTGACACACGTACCAAATGAGAGAAAACATATCTCAAAGCCCGTTGCACACTGTTGCACACACAGTGTTGAGGAAACATGTCGTTCAACCCGGAAACCGCAGCAAAACGGTGCACACCATTTTCAGATTGAACGTACCCCAAGTGTGTAGATGGCTGGGGCAGTCAGGTGATGAGGAAAGAGGGAAAGGGGGGTTATTGCAGGGCAGAACGGAGTGGCTGAATGTGGGAGTGAAATAACTGGGACAGGAGAAAAAGTCAAAGGGCATCTGGTGGACAGGACGAGAATGGCAATGTGTCTGAGGTAGTGGAAATGTGGCTGAAGAGAGGGTCTGAGGAGCAAACTGTGACACTTTCATAATTACACCTTGTTACCTTATTAATTTCTGGAGTCCATGAAATATGTTTATGTAGTTTGAAAAGGAAACTATTGCTTTGCATATAGAAAGCTTTTAATTTCTGTCTTGTCCACAGGGGACCACAGTGTATCCTCTCTTGACATCTGTCCTGTATGATGAGAGTGAGTGGGACAGGCCACACACCTTTTATCCTGCCCACTTCCTGGACAAAGATGGGAAGTTTGTGAAGAGAGATGCCTTCATGCCTTTTTCTGCAGGTTGGTGAATTTAGCCATCACTTCTTGATGTTCATTTACTTGCAGACGACATGAACAATTTCCTTTGTTGTGTCTCACAGGTCGCAGGATTTGTCCTGGAGAAAGTCTGGCCAGGATGGAGCTCTTCGTCTTCTTCACCACCTTCCTGCAACACTTTCGTTTCTCTCCTGCACCTGGAGTTTCAGAGGATGAGCTGGATCTGACTCCACGTGTGGGCTTCACCCTCAGCCCTTCATCCCATAAACTGTGTGCTGTTTCCTGTATATGAACAGGAGAGCTTGAAAATGCTGCTTTGCCCACTGTCATGACTTCAACTCAGTTATATTCAAGAGAGTAGCTTCTATAATTTCTACAGTGTCATATTTCATGTAGTGCAGCAGCACTGAATATATTCAATATCAATTAATTCACTTTCCAGTTATTACTTTATATCATAAACTTGTAAATAAAGATAAGACCAATCAGCTGGTGTCTGACTATCCTGCCGTTAAACATTGAAAATTTATCCATAATCACTCTTACTGAGCCACATAAGTACTTTGGCTTGACAGCAGACTGACAGTCAAGATTCAAATTCAACATTAAAAATCAAACCAGGCTTTCTTCACAGAATTAAAGGCTGTCTGTCTTCTTGAAACCATAAAAATATTGTTCAGTAAGCTTTTATGTCTGCACTTGATTATCTGTATTTTCACACTGCACCATCGTCATTTCAGCAACTAAACCCTGTAAATCTCACTGTTACGCTTTATCACTAATGACACATTTCATACTCATTTTACTGCTCTCTGTATCACAAAGGTGGAAGGACTTCCATATTGATGAGAAGGAATAATATGGAAGTTAATGCTTCATTTAAATTTTTATAAGCTCAGTAAATGATCCAATAACTACTAAACTCTTTTATTCCAAATCTATATGCTAACCTTGGTAAAAGGTTTCAGGTGTAATGCAGCTTTTAAATGGAATGAACTGAAATCTGCCCTCAAACAAAATTATTCCATTCCCGTTGGATATTTTAAAGCTTTACTATCTTTACTACTACTTTACTAGCTTTACCGCCCACGTGTCTCTTGAAAAATCAAGAACCTATTTCCTGTGATCAGTGATGTGTAACTTCCTCATTGTCACTGTAAGTTCTCTTATTTCTAAGTTGCTAAATGTATGTAGGCAGAGTATGTCAGTTTTCATCTCTCTTTCAGGTTCTCATTTCCCTGAATTCGGAACACTTACATTTTAATAATTTTGTTCTCTCATCTATAGTGATTTACAGTGAGTGCATAAGTAGATTAGTAAGCCATCAGCAATAATAATCAGCATAGAAGATACCAACAGTAAAGAGATTAGATGTCACAGCAGCCTGACAAAGATCCTGTGAAACTGGAAAAAGCGGATAGGATGGAGAGGTGTTGGGAACACAAAAACTGTCACAATTTGCAGTTCACACATCTGCTGCAAACGTTCAATATCTCACTCCAACCATAAGAGGGCACAACAGGCTTTCTGATAGACGGGTTAGTCACAAGTCTTCCCTTTACCAACACCTTCATCCACGATACACAGAGACTGGCCAACATTGATACCATGACTTCATACTCATCTCACTGCTCACTTCCCTCACATCTTTTCTCTCATCTTTTCTCATCATTTACTGTGCTTATAGAATTCAAATAACTACTTAACTTTAGATATCCCAAATCCATATGCTAACCTTATAGATTTTTTAATTTATATATATATATATATATATGTTTTTTTTTTTTAATATATATATATATATAGCGGGACGCATTGAGCAATGACCATCATCCAGTGTGAGTCCTTAGGCAAGACCCTTCACGCTGCTGCCTACCTCATGATGATGAGTGACAATGAAATGATTGACATGCCGGCTCAGACGTCGCCCGGCCAAACAAGGTCTGCGTCAGGTGTTGGGGAACCAGGGCATCGAGACGACAAATGGGCTACTGGAACAAGACGGAAATGGGCGAGATGCGATAATAAGGCTCTGTTGGAATGCTACTACTCCAGTAACCCTAGTCAGAGGGGTTACATGCACAGGATGGGGGATGAATGGTTACTTCGAAACCCACAATCAAGGCTTACGGCAAGGTAAGCGACCTGAGAGAGCAAGTACCCAAGAAGTACAACCAGATGCCCATACCTGAAGCACTCGAAACTGCCAAACAAAGGATCCAAGCCTTGGCCAGCCGCCTAAAGAGATACACGAATAAACCGGCGAAAGTGCAACTCAACCCTCAATGGCAGGGTAATAACAGCAGAAACGGAGCAGTACTGGAAAAATATATGGGAAAGGGAGGCATCACACAACAGCGATGCACAGTGGCTGGCAGCCCTGAGAAAGGACCACAGCAACCTCCCTGAACAGAATTGACAGCGGCAGACATCCAAGAAAGAGTCTCAGGTATGAACTGGACAGCACCGGGCCCTGACAGGATCCACGCCTACTGGCTAAAGAAGCTCACTGCACTCCATGAGCGCCTAGCAGCACAAATGAACCAGCTGCTAAGAGATGGGACGCACCCTGAATGGCTTACCGAAGGGCGCACAATCCTGAAGGATCCCGCAAAGGGTACAGTCCCATCCAACTACCGGCCAATAACCTGTCTCTCCACAACATGGTGCTCATGTCAGGCATCATCGCGGCTAAGATAAGTGGACACATGGATCAATACATGAGCACAGCACAGAAGGGCATTGGCAGAGGAACCAGAGGAGCCAAACACCAACCAGAGGAGCCAAACACCAACTCCTGGTTGACAGAACAGTGACCCAAGACTGCAGAGCCCGACACACCAACCTGTGCACTGCCTGGATTGATTACAAGAAAGCATATGAAGCAATGCCGCACACATGGATCACTGAATGCTTAGAGATGTACAACATCAACAGGACTCTAAGACACTTCACTTCGCCCTGCCAGTGATCAGATACCCTGCAGGAATAATAAGGTGGCCAAAGGAGGAGATACAGACCACAGACGTTAAGACGCGAAAGCTCCTCACCATGCATGGAGGGCTCCATCCCAAATCCAGCACCCTGAGACTGTTCGCTAGCCGTAAGGAAGGCGGCCGTGGACTAGTGAGTGTCAGAGCCACTATCCAGGATGAAACATCCAATTGGAACATAACTGAAGTGGCTGATATCAAGAAGTCCTACCAATGGCTAGAGCGGGCTGGATTGAAGGACAGCACAGAGGCACTCATCATGGCTGCACAGGAGCAGGCCCTGAGCACCAGAGCAATAGAGGCCCAGATCTACCACACCAGACAAGACCCAAGGTGTAGGCTGTGCAAAGAGGCCCCTGAGACAATCCAGCACATAACTGCAGGGTGTAAGATGCTGGCAGGAAAAGCATACATGGAACGCCATAACCAAGTAGCTGGCATAGTGTACAGGAACATCTGCACTGAGTATGGACTGGAAACCATATCAATCAAAGTGGGAAACACCTCCAAAGGTGGTAGAGAATGACCGAGCCAAGATCCTGTGGGACTTCCAGATCCAGACTGACAGAATGGTGATGGCGAACCAGCCTGACATCGTGGTGGTTGACAAACAGCAGAGGAAAGCCGTTGTGGTTGACGTGGCGATACCAAGTGATGGCAACATCAGGAAAAAGGAACATGAGAAATTAGAGAAGTACCAAGGGCTCAGAGAAGAGCTGGAGAAGGCCTGGAAGGTGAAGGCAACAGTGGTGCCCGTGGTCATCGGGGCACTCGGGGCAGTGACCCCCAAACTGGAGGAGTGGCTACAGCAGATCCCTGGAAGAACACCAGACATCTCGGTCCAGAAGAGTGCAGTACTGGGAACAGCGAAGATACTGCGCAGAACCCTCAAGCTCCCAGGCCTCTGGTAGAGGACCCGAACTCAAAGGATGAGACCACCCACGGAGGGTGAAGGACAAAGTTTTTTTTATATATATATATATATATATATATATATATATATATATATATATATATATATATATATATATATATATATATATATATATATATATTACCATCCAGGTAAAACTTTACCGCAATTTAATTCATTAATTTAACCTCTCTACTCTCTATTTCTGATCCAAATAAAACATAAACAATGAGTAAGATAAAATGGGTGTTAATTGATCTTTCAGTTATGAAACATACATGACAAGGATCTAACAGCTGTGTTTTCGTTTAATTTACTTATATATTATTTTACAATCATTTTACAAACATTGATTTACTTTGTCAAACAATGATTTACTGCTTTAAGTAGAAAAACTTTTCCACAGTAAATACCCGTCCTCCTTCCTCAGGTGGACCTTTGCCCTCTCTTGCAGCCACATAAGGCCTCTCTCTGCCAAAATACACACAGAATTTGAGGCAGCAGGGCAGAAAATTCAGTTCACATAGTGGACACGATTTGTTTTTAAATCATGGGGATATCAGATATTTTTCTCCAGTCCTCCAGTTCTGTCGCCCTGTTGGGGGCTCTGGTGGTCCTGCTTCTCGTCTACCTCGTCTCCTCCTCCATCTTCAGCTCCCAGGAGTACGGGAAGGAACCTCCAGGACCCAGACCGCTTCCCATGCTCGGAAACCTGCTGCAGCTGGACCTCAAGAGACCCTACAACACATTGCTGGAGGTGAGGCAGTGCCATAAGAGTAGTTTTCTTGCAGGGTTGTTGTTTCTGCTTCTCAGGCAGCTCTCTCACCTTGTTGTCTTTCGGCTGTGTGTGTCTTATATAAGAAAATGTCCTGACGTTATGCCCTTGCTCTTAGCTTTCCAAGAAATATGGATCAGTGTTCACTGTCTATTTTGGACCCAAGAAAGTGGTGGTCCTGGCTGGATACAAGACAGTGAAGGAGGCACTTGTCAATCATGCTGAAGAGTTTGGAGACAGAGATCCAATGCAAATTGCGCATGATTCTACTCAAGGAAATGGTAAAGAACAACAAAAAACTGAGCTCTTTCTAAATCATTATCATCCTTTTCATGTTTACACCCTTTGCCCATAATCAGATAATTAGTTAACATATTTTGTTGAACTACTTCATCTCAGGAGTTATATGGTCCAATGGTGATTCGTGGAAAGAGATGAGGCGCTTTGCCTTGACAAACCTGAGAGACTTTGGGATGGGCAAGAAGGCTTGTGAGGACAAAATCATTGAGGAATGTGACTATCTCATTGAAGTGTTTAAGAAATTTAAAGGTAAATGTCTTATCATAACCAACTGTATGATAATCAACATTTCTGGCTTAAAAAAAAATTGTCAAGCCTCATTTTCCCCATGCTTCCCTTGTTGCAGGAGAAGCTTTTGACACGACTCAACCAATAAACTATGCAGTCTCTAATATTATCTGCTCCATGGTTTATGGCAGCAGATTTGAATATGATGATCCAGAGTTTACATCCCTGGTAGATCGAACAAACAGAAATATTCAACTTGTGGGCTCCCCATCAGTACAGGTGTCATTTCATGTTTATTAAGCTTAGACTTTCAGCATTTGGGATTTTAATATACATAATACATAAAATTGGCAACTGTAGAAGAAATATTATTATTTTACCTACTGATTTATATTTTTTAACAGGTGTACAACCTGTTCCCATTGATCGGTAAATGGTTTGCTGACAGGAAGGAAGTCGAGAAGTTGAATGCTGCCAATAAGAAACAGAACTTACAGCTGTTCAGTCGTTTGAAGGAGACCCTCAATCCGCAGATGTGCAGAGGCTTAGTGGATGCCTTTCTGGTCCGAAAGCAAAATCTGGAGGTTTGGAAGTGTATCATCACCTACCAAAATTGCTATTATGCTCATTGCTAATAAGATTTAAGAAGAATTAAGATTTACCAAATTATGTTTGAACTAACATGTAGACATTAGAGTCCCACTTTTGATCTCCTGTTTGAGTGTGATGTGGTGCATTGCTTCAAATTAAGTAATCCAACATCCTTTTAAAAAAAGGCCTGATATCTTTCCAATTGACTCAACAGTCTCTGGTTTCTGCTCAGAGAGAAGAACAAGGGGTGGCTGTGGCTTAGCGGTAGAGCCGGTTGTCCACAAAACTGGAAGCGTGTTGGTTCGATCCTGGCTTCCCCCAGCCCACATGTTGATGTGTCCTTGGGTGAGATACTGAACCCCAAATTGCTCCAGAGGGCTGTCCCATCGGTGTATGTGACTGAATTAGTTTCTTTGTACTCATAAGCAGTTGGCACCTGCCATCGGTGTAAAGCACTTTGAGTGGTTGGAAGACTAGAAAGATGCTATACAACTACAGTCCATTTATCAAGAAGAAGCAGCTAATTCCAGAAGACCTCTCTCCATTTTTCTCTCGTAGATGGACAAGGAGGCTGGTTCTGTTTATGGTTCGCAACCTCCACTTCTTTCACTCTGTTTATTACAGCCATGCGTAACGTAGCCTATACCGCCAACTTCTGACAAAGCTACACTTTGCGTAGTCTAGTTTATTCGCTTCAAACCAGCTGATGGAAATTCACGTTAACTTTTTTTGTTCTATTTTGCGAAATTTCAAAAGATTTCTTCAAATTTGCTTGACAATTAGATTAGACAATTAAGTTACAACTACGGTCTATTGGGAAAAAAAGTCTTTTTGGGTCCAAGCTCATTACATGACCTTCAATTCTGACTGTGGCCACTACGCTAAGGCTGCATTTAGCATTAGCATTAGTCGTTCAGCATGCCCTCGTTGACTTCCCTGAGGAATCCCTGCTGCCATGACAAGTGTTGTTCCAATTGTCTGGAAAACTCAAGTGAACTTCGTGAGATCGACCCTCTGACCCTCTGGCAGTAATGTGCATACAACTCCTGTTGCCTAGGAAGAAAATTTCATTGATAGCTTGATATTTAACTGAAAAATGTCATATAACTAATTTTATATTTACTAAATTTACTTGGATTGTTGTACTGTTCAGTTTACTGTGTGATTTCTTTATGCCCAACATTTGTAAATGCATGGAAAATTTGCTGTTTTGTAAGATATCATAAACCCGTAGCAATAATAGTTATGATAATCATGATACAGATCACAAACAGAAGTGTCTAAATCAGAAACTGATGCAGCTAATTACAAACTGCCCACATATTGCAATTATCCGCAGAAGACGCCTTTGCCTCATGAGTCTGCAGGTATTTCTGATGATTTGTAAAAAGCAGTATAGCACTGAGCCTACAACTGGTGGTCGATCTATAATAGTTTGGGCTGAAAGTGTACAAGGGCAGGTGCGTTCCATTCAAATCCTCTGCTCCTCCCCCACCCACTTTCCCTCTTAAAACCAGGAAATGTAAAAGTGCCAGACTTCAGCAGCCTACTTAAAAAAAATGTTTAGTTTTTGGTAATGACAAATTTTAAACAAATGCAAATGAATGTAGTAAAAAATAGCAGACGTTTAAAGATGGCAGTAAAATAAAGTCCTTGCCAGTCCAGGCAGGGTTTAACTGACGGGTTTCGTTGTCAATTTTACCTTTCGGGGTTGACAGAGATATATTTTCAGCAGATCACTTCCCTACTTGTGACTGTCAATAGCCAGATGTTTTGAAAAGTGGTCGGAACTCACATGAGAAAACGTTGATGTGTAAAAGATATGCTTGGCGGTGTCGCCAGTTAACTAGGCCGGGTCTACACTCTTCACAGGCCAATAGCAGAGTTCCCAGTAATTCTCTGTGAGTCAAAGTAGTGTAACATGTCAAAATTTTAGACAGATTTGTTTGAATGACTGCACTGATTCATCTTCACCTGCAGGAATCTGGGATTACAAACAGTCACTTCCACTATGAAAACCTTACGATGACAGTCATGAATCTGTTTGCTGCCGGCACTGATACAACAGCAGCTACACTCAGATGGGGACTTCTGCTGATGGCCAAGTATCCAAAGATACAGGGTAAGGAGCTTAAGACGCCCACAACAGTCCAAGCATCAATATGTGCTTTACCAACACAAACATCATCTTCATGAAAACAAAAACTTTTCATCTCCCAGATCAGGTCCAGGAGGAGCTGAGCAGGGTGATAGGAAGTCGTCAGGTGCAGGTCGAGGACAGGAAGAACCTGCCCTTCACAGACGCGGTCATCCATGAGACTCAGAGACTGGCCAACATCGCCCCCATGGCACTTCCTCACAAAACGAGCCAAGACATCGTCTTCCAGGGTCACTTCATTAAGAAGGTCAGACTGAATGAAACGCCTAGCATGGAGGGTCCAACCTAACTTGGAAGAATGAATTAAATAGTAAAAAAAAAAACGTGAAATAAGTTTTTATCCTTTTTTGAAATGTATGGGCCATTTTTTCTAAAATGTATAGATTTATATTTAAATATATTTCTACTTTATAACATTTCTTGATCAATTATTGGGAGTGAACATCAGGTCTGTACAGGCAAATATTAAAGTATTGATGTCTTTTCATACTTGCAAATTGATAACTTTCATTCTGTGTCAACATAAATCTGGATTATCGGTACAATTTTGGCACCGTTAACATTTAATCTTTCAGCTGCGTTCAGCCCCGACAAAACGCAGCAAAATGTTTATTTAAATGGAAATGGTGGTGGGTTGAGCACCCTGTTGTGTACGCAAGCGCACTGCACTCCACTCTCTTTTTAATATGGCAGTGTTTATATACATGTCGCTGCTGATTGGGTAACAACTCTGACACACGTACCAAATGAGAGAAAACATATCTCAAAGCCCGTTGCACACTGTTGCACACCGTTTTGAGGAAACATGTCGTTCAACCCGAAACCGCAGCAAAACGGTGCACACCGTTTTCAGATTGAACGCGTACCCCAAGTGTGTAGATGGCTGGGGCAGTCAGGTGATGAGGAAAGAGGGAAAGGGGGTTATTGCAGGGCAGAACAGAGTGGCTGAATGTGGGAGTGAAATAACTGGGACAGGAGAAAAAGTCAAAGGGCATCTGGTGGACAGGACGAGAATGGCAATGTGTCAGAGGTAGTGGAAATGTGGCTGAAGAGAGGGTCTGAGGAGCAAACTGTGACACTTTCATAATTACACCTTGTTACCTTATTAATTTCTGGAGTCCATGAAATATTTTTATGTAGTTTGAAAAGGAAACTATTGCTTTGCATATAGAAAGCTTTCAATTTCTGTCTTGTCCACAGGGGACCACAGTGTATCCTCTCTTGACATCTGTCCTGTATGATGAGAGTGAGTGGGAGAGGCCACACACCTTTTATCCTGCCCACTTCCTGGACAAAGATGGGAAGTTTGTGAAGAGAGATGCCTTCATGCCTTTTTCTGCAGGTTGGTGAATTTAGCCATCACTTCTTGATGTTCATTTACTTGCAGACGACATGAACAATTTCCTTTGTTGTGTCTCACAGGTCGCAGAATTTGTCTTGGAGAAAGTCTGGCCAGGATGGAGCTCTTCGTCTTCTTCACCACCTTCCTGCAACACTTTCGTTTCTCTCCTGCACCTGGAGTTTCAGAGGATGAGCTGGATCTGACTCCACGTGTGGGCCTCACCCTCAGCCCTTCATCCCATAAACTGTGTGCTGTTTCCTGTATATGAACAGGACAGCTTGAAAATGCTGCTTTGCCCACTGTCATGACTTCAACTCAGTTATATTCAAGAGAGTAGGTTCTATAATTTCTACAGTGTCATATTCCATGTAGTGCAGCAGCACTGAATATATTCAATATCAATTAATTCACTTTCCAGTTATTACTTCATATCATAAACTTGTAAATAAAGATAAGACCAATCAGCTGGTGTCTGACTATCCTGCCGTTAAACATTGAAAATTTATCCATAATCACTCTTACTGAGCCACATAAATACTTTGGCTTGACAGCAGACTGACAGTCAAGATTCAAATTCAACATTAAAAATCAAACCAGGCTTTCTTCACAGAATTAAAGGCTGTCTGTCTTCTTGAAACCATAGAAATATTGTTCAGTAAGCTTTTATGTCTGCACTTGATTATCTGTATTTTCACACTGCACCATCGTCATTTCAGCAACTAAACCCTGTAAATCTCACTGTTACGCTTTATCACTAATGACACATTTCATACTCATCTCACTGCTCTCTGTATCACAAAGGTGGAAGGACTTCCATATTGATGAGAAGGAATAATATGGAAGTTAATGCTTCGTTTAAATTTTTATAAGCTCAGTAAATGATCCAATAACTACTAAACTCTTTTATTCCAAATCTATATGCTAACCTTGGTAAAAGGTTTCAGGTGTAATGCAGCTTTTAAATGGAATGAACTGAAATCTGCCCTCAAACAAAATTATTCCATTCCCGTTGGATATTTTAAAGCTTTACTATCTTTACTACTACTTTACTAGCTTTACCGCCCACGTGTCTCTTGAAAAATCAAGAACCTATTTCCTGTGATCAGTGATGTGTAACTTCCTCATTGTCACTGTAAGTTCTCTTATTTCTAAGTTGCTAAATGTATGTAGGCAGAGTATGTCAGTTTTCATCTCTCTTTCAGGTTCTCATTTCCTGAATTCGGAACACTTACATTTTAATAATTTTGTTCTCTCATCTATAGTGATTTACAGTGAGTGCATAAGTAGATTAGTAAGCCATCAGCAATAATAATCAGCAAAGAAGATACCAACAGTAAAGAGATTAGATGTCACAGCAGCCTGACAAAGATCCTGTGAAACTGGAAAAAGCGGATAGGATGGAGAGGTGTTGGGAACACAAAAACAATTCGCAGTTCACACATCTGCTGCAAACGTTCAATATCTCACTCCAACCATAAGAGGGCAAAACAGGCTTTCTGAATTCAAATAACTACTTAACTTTAGATATCCCAAATCTATATGCTAACCTTATAGATTTTTAAATATATATATATATATATTAAAGCTTTACTATCTTTATTAGTACATTACTGTCCAGGTAAAACTTTACCGCAATTTAATTCATTAATTTAACCTCTCTACTCTCTATTTCTGATCCAAACAAACCATAAACAATGAGTAAGATAAGATGGGTGTTAATTGATCTTTCAGTTATGAAACATACATGACAAGGATCTAACAGCTGTGTTTTGGTTTCATTTACATATATATTATTTTACAATCATTTTACAAACATTGATTTACTTAGTCAAACAATGATTTACTGCTTTAAGTAGAAAAACTTTTCCACAGTAAATACCCGTCCTCCTTCCTCAGCTGGACCTTTGCCCTCTCTTGCAGCCACATAAGGCCTCTCTCTGCCAAAATACAAACAGAATTTGAGGCAGCAGGGCAGAAAATTCAGTTCACATAGTGGACACGATTTGTTTTTAATTCATGGAGATATCAGATCTTTTTCTCCAGTCCTCCAGTTCTGTCGCCTTGTTGGGGGCTCTGGTGGTCCTGCTGCTCGTCTACCTCGTCTCCTCCTCCATCTTCAGCTCCCAGGAGTACGGGAAGGAACCTCCAGGACCCAGACCGCTTCCCGTGCTCGGAAACCTGCTGCAGCTGGACCTCAAGAGACCCTACAACACATTGCTGGAGGTGAGGCAGTGCCATAAGAGTAGTTTTCTTGTCAGGAAGTTTGTTGTTTCTGCTTCTCAGGCAGCTCTCTCACCTTGTTGTCTTTCGGCTGTGTGTGCCTTATATAAGAAAATGTCATGACGTTATGCCCTTGCTCTTAGCTGTCCAAGAAATATGGATCAGTGTTCACGGTCTATTTTGGACCCAAGAAAGTGGTGGTCCTGGCTGGATACAAGACAGTGAAGGAGGCGCTTGTCAATCATGCTGAAGAGTTTGGAGACAGAGATCCAATGCAAATTATGCATGATTCTACTCAAGGAAATGGTAAAGAACAACAAAAAACTGAGCTCTTTCTAAATCATTATCATCCTTTTCATGTTTACACCCTTTGCCCATAATCAGACAATTAGTTAACATATTTTGTTGAAATACTTCATCTCAGGAGTTATATGGTCCAATGGTGATTCGTGGAAAGAGATGAGGCGCTTTGCCTTGACGAACCTGAGAGACTTTGGGATGGGCAAGAAGGCTTGTGAGGACAAAATCATTGAGGAATGTGACTATCTCATTGAAGTGTTTAAGAAATTTAAAGGTAAATGTCTTATCATAACCAACTGTATGATAATCAACATTTCTGGCTTAATAAAATTGTCATGCCTCATTTTCCCCCTGCTTCCCTTGTTGCAGGAGAAGCTTTTGACACGACTCAACCAATAAACTATGCTGTCTCTAATATTATCTGCTCCATTGTTTATGGCAGCAGATTTGAATATGATGATCCAGCGTTTACATCCCTGGTAGATCGAACAAACAGAAATATTCAACTTGTGGGCTCCCCGTCAGTACAGGTGTCATTTCATGTTTATTAAGCTTAGGCTTTCAGCATTGGGATTTTAATATACATAATACATAAAATTGGCAACTGTAGAAGAAATATTGTTATTTTACCTACTGATTTATATTTTCTAACAGGTGTACAACATGTTCCCATTGATCGGTAAATGGTTTGCTGACAGGAAGGAATTCCAGAAATTGAATGCTGCCAATAAGAAACAGAACTTACAGCTGTTCAGTCGTTTGAAGGAGACCCTCAATCCACAGATGTGCAGAGGCTTAGTGGATGCCTTTCTGGTCCGAAAGCAAAATCTGGAGGTTTGGAAGTGTATCATCACCTACCAAAATTGCTATTATGCTCATTGCTATTAAGATTTAAGAAAAATTAAGATTTACCAAATTACGTTTGAACTAACATGTAGACATTAGACTCCCACTTTTGATTCCCACATTTGAGTGTGATGTGGTGCATTGCTTCAAACTAATTAACATATATTTTTAAAAGGCCTAATATCTTTCCAATTGACACAACAGCTCTGGTTGTGGGTTGGAAAGCATGCATATGTTAGGAGGACTATATACCGTGTTACAAGATGACGGCCAATTCATTCCAGCTGACTCACACACGAATGGCATGATAATATACTGATGAGGCTCTTCAACGCCCAGCACTGTTACTGGGGGCCTAGTGGAAAGCCAGTGAGGATCAGGTCCTCACTCCAGTGACTCCCACCGGTTAATTAAGCTGTGATGTCTCTGTCTGTCTACACCCATCTCAGGCCAATAGCAGAGTTCCCAGTGATTTTCTGTGAGTCAAAGTAGTGTAACATGTCAAAGTTTTGGATCAGATTTGTTTGAATGACTGCACTGATTCATCTTCACCTGCAGGAATCTGGGATTACAAACAGTCACTTCCACAATGAAAACCTTACGATAACAGTCATGAATCTGTTTGTTGCCGGCACTGATACAACAGCAGCTACACTCAGATGGGGACTTCTGCTGATGGCCAAGTATCCAAAGATACAGGGTAAGGAGCTTAAGACGCCCACAACAGTCCAAGCATCAATATGTGCTTTACCAACACAAACACCATCTTCATGAAAACAAAAACTTTTCATCTCCCAGATCAGGTCCAGGAGGAGCTGAGCAGGGTGATAGGAAGTCGGCAGGTGCAGGTCGAGGACAGGAAGAACCTGCCCTTCACAGACGCGGTCATCCATGAGACTCAGAGACTGGCCAACATCATCCCCATGGCACTTCCTCACAAAACGAGCCAAGACGTCGTCTTCCAGGGTCACTTCATTAAGAAGGTCAGACTGAATGAAACACCTAGCACGGAGGGTCCAACCTAACTTGGAAGAATGAATTAAATAGTCCGAAAATTGAGAAATCAATTAATAAAATTACATACTGAAATAATGATATTAACCTTTGGTGGCAGTTAAAGTTAAAATAAATAACATGAAATAAGTTTTTAATCTTTTTTTCCTAAAATGTATAGATTTGTATTTAAATGTGTTTGTACTTCTTTAATAAATTTTTAGTCAATTTGAGGGAGTGAACATCAGGTCTGTACAGGCAAATATTAAAGTATTGATGCCTTTTCACACTTTAACTTGCCAACTTTCATTCTGTGTCAACATAAATCTGGATTATCGGTACAATTTTGGCACCGTTAACATTTAATCTTTCAAAATGACACCTAATACACAGGCAGAGCTGTCCAGCCCACTGAGGTGCTGAATGCTACTTTAACGTAATATGCATTTTCATTTATTTCTGTTTATATTTTATTCACTGACGTTCTAATTTCTTTTTCTAAGAAGTCCTGTTTGGTCCTCCATACCCATCTGCGTGATACAAAATGTGGAACAATAAACAATTCGGAACAATAATTCCGAATGTAGCAATTCATTTCTGGACTCCATGAAATATTTGTATGTAGTTTGAAAAGGAAACTATTGCTTTGCATATAGAAAGCTTTCAATTTCTGTCTTGTCCACAGGGGACCACAGTGTATCCTCTCTTGACATCTGTCCTGTATGATGAGAGTGAGTGGGAGAGGCCACACACCTTTTATCCTGCCCACTTCCTGGACAAAGATGGGAAGTTTGTCACGAGAGATGCCTTCATGCCTTTTTCTGCAGGTTGGTGAATTTAGCCATCACTTCTTGATGTTTATTTACTTGCAGACGACATGAACAATTTCCTATGTTGTGTCTCACAGGTCGCAGGATTTGCATTGGAGAAAGTCTGGCCAGGATGGAGCTCTTCGTCTTCTTCACCACCTTCCTGCAACACTTTCGTTTCTCTCCTGCACCTGGAGTTTCAGAGGATGAGCTGGATCTGACTCCACGTGTGGGCCTCACCCTCAGCCCTTCATCCCATAAACTGTGTGCTGTTTCCTGTATATGAACAGGAGAGCTTGAAAATGCTGCTTTGCCCACTGTCATGACTTCAACTCAGTTATATTCAAGAGAGTAGGTTCTATAATTTCTACAGTGTCATATTCCATGTAGTGCAGCAGCACTGAATATATTCAATATCAATTAATTCACTTTCCAGTTATTACTTTATATCATAAACTTGTAAATAAAGATAAGACCAATCAGCTGGTGTCTGACTATCCTGCCGTTAAACATTGAAAATTTATCCATAATCACTCTTACTGAGCCACATAAGTACTTTGGCTTGAAAGCAGACTGACAGTCAAGATTCAAATTCAACATTAAAAATCAAACCAGGCTTTCTTCACAGAATTAAAGGCTGTCTGTCTTCTTGAAACCATAGAAATATTGTACAGTAAGCTTTTATGTCTGCACTTGATTATCTGTATTTTCACACTGCACCATCGTCATTTCAGCAACTAAACCCTGTAAATCTCACTGTTACGCTTTATCACTAATGACACATTTCATACTCATCTCACTGCTCTCTGTATCACAAAGGTGGAAGGACTTCCATATTGACTAGAAGGAATAATAAGGAAGTTAATGCTTCATTTAAATTTTTATAAGCACAGTAAATGATCCAATAACTACTAAACTTTTTTATTCCAAATCTATATGCTAACCTTGGTAAAAGGTTGCAGGTGTAATACAGCTTTTAAATGGAATGAACTGAAATCTGCCCTCAAACAAAATTATTCCATTCCCGTTGGATATTTTACAGCTTTACTATCTTTACTACTACTTTACTAGCTTTACCGCCCAGGTAAAACGTCACCGCAATTTTATTTATTTATTTAACCTCTGTACTCTCTATTTCTGATCGAAATAATTATTCTGCAATTATTCTTTAAGAACATTGATTTACTTCGTCAAGCAATGATTTATTACTTTTAATAGAAAATCTTGTCCACAGTAAATACCTGTCCTCCTTCCTCAGGTGGACCTTTGCCCTCTCTTGCAGCCAAATAAGGCCTCTCTCTGCCAAAATACACACAGAATTTGAGGCAGCAGTGCAGGAAATTCAGTTCACATAATGAAATGAAAGTCATGGGATATTAGATCTTTTTCTCCAGTCCTCCAGCTCTGTCTCCCTGTTGAGGACTCTGGTGGTCCTGCTGCTCGTCTCACCTTGTTTTCTTTCTCCTGTGTGTGTCTGTGAAATGAAAATGTAACTACAGTGTTCCCCTTTTGTTAGTTTTCCAAGAAATATGGATCAGTGTTCTCTGTCCATTTGGGACCCAAGAAAGTGGTGGTCCTGGCTGGATACAAGACGGTGAAGGGGGCGCATGTCAACTATGCTGATGAGTTTGGAGACAGAGAGCAATTTAATCAAGGAAAGACAAAAAGAAGAGATCTTTTCCCCAGTCATTTTCCTATTGTGTTCAACTTTTATATAATGTTGACAGCCTTCAACCCTCTGTTGCATATCGAATATATTTTGTTGAACTACTTCATCTCAGGAGTTATATGGTCCAATGGTGATTCGTGGAAAGAGATGAGGCGCTTTGTCTTGACGAACCTGAGAGACTTTGGGATGGGCAAGAAGGAATGTGAGGATAAAATAATTGAGGAATGTGACTATCTCGACTGGCCAATGTCGTCCCCATGGTAGTGCATCACAGAACCAGCCAAGACATGACCTTCCAGGGTCACTTCATTAAGAAGTTTGGTTTTTTTTCATTTTCCTTTGTTGTGTCTCAGAGGTCGCAGGATTTGTCCTGGAGAAAGTCTGGCCAGGATGGAGCTCTTCATCTTCTTCACTACCCTTCTGCAACACTCGTTTCTCTCCTGCACCTGGAGTTTCAGAGGATGAGCTGGATCTGACTCCATGTGTGGGCCTCACCCTCAGCCCTTCACGCCACGAACTGTGTGCTGTCTCCTGTGTGTGAGGAGGAGGGCTTGAACATGCAGCTTGGACCAGTGTTATAGATTCATCTCAGTCACATGCAAAAGAGTAGATTGTAATTCATACAGTGTTTTACCCCATGCAGTCTTCGTCGTTTTGGACAAGACTGGATCGTTCTGTTATGTTTGGTGTGTTTTATGGTACAAATGAAGTCCCAAAAATGTCTATTGTCATACTAGGTATCAAAAGTCAGGATGTTTCTTTTTAAAATCAGTCTTCTCTGAGTTTACGGAAGTGCAAAACTAAGTTTATGGAGTAGCGCTTTTATTTGGTGAATGGTACAGTGTAAGCTAAATACATACTCAAAACACAATACAAATGTTAAACCAATTGGTCTAATTAAATAACATTTTTTTTCTTTAAGTCATGACAGTTTTAAGTCTTTTCTCTCTTTGATCCAAATAAAAGATAAACAGTAGTTTTGTAGTACATGTTGTACTACAAAACAAAGGACACTGACCTAAAAGTACTGATTTATTAGTAATGATTTCAAATTAATTAATTTAATTGTAAGTTTAAAGCTAGGGTAGGTAATGTATTTCAGAAGCATTTTTGTTATGTTTGTTGAAATTCTCCTTCCATCCCGACAGCAATCAATAAATCAAATGCTCTTGGGGAAAAAATGAAAAAAATCTGGTATGTGTGGCTGTTGCAGGCCTGCAATAAGCCCATACAATCATTTCATTTGGGCCTGGCCTACCTGCCTGCCTTTGCGCACATGTTTTTGGGAAGTGGCTTTAGAGGGAGGCCTTAAGGGATCTAGGAATCTAGCTGTCTCTTGCAATTTTCTCCATCGTTACCTACCCTACCCTACATTTAAGGTCATTTTTATTTTCAAATAATTTTACTGACAATTAATTAGCCACGTAATGATTTACTATTTTTTGAGGGTAAAGGTTTATATACTGAATACCCCTACCACCTTTACCTGTGCCTTTACCCCATCTGGCAGCCAAAAACATCATCTATCTTTACCAAAATGTAACGCAGCAGTGCAGAAAACTCATTCTGTCTGTTCAAATATCACGCAGTGGACACAGTTTCTTTCACAGTAATTGGGATATTTAAATATTTTTTCTCCAGACCTCTGGTACTTTCTCCCTGTTGGGGACTTGCATTTATGATGGTGCAAACTGGTTAAAGTGCTTAAATATTAAACTACAAAGAACACAGACCTGAAGTGACCCAAGAGAAATTTTCTAGTGTTTGTTCGGCCATCACCATTTGCCCTGACCTTTGGGCTGTGTGTATTCTTGATTTACTGTCACAGAAGCCATTATCTTTATTACATCACCCATAGAGCCAAAAGCAGCAGAGTGGGTAACCTATCACTGTAGTGGCAACAAATGGACACAGATTGTTTTTAAATCATGGGGATATTAGATCTTTTTCTCCAGTCCTCCAGTTCTGTCTCCTTGTTGGGGGCTCTGGTGGTCCTGCTTCTCGTCTACCTCGTCTCCTCCTTCAGCTTCAGCTCCCAGGAGTACGGGAAAGAACCTCCAGGACCCAGACCGCTTCCCGTGCTCGGAAACCTGCTGCAGCTGGACCTCAAGAGACCCTACAACACATTGCTGGAGGTCAGGAAGTGGCTGGAGTAGGTTTTGATGTAGTTTGTTTTGTCTTCTCTACAGGCAGATAGACTGTAATCGGTTATATCACCTTGTCTGCTTTCTCCAGTGTGTATGTGTGTATTAATAAAATGTTGTGACAGTGTTCCCCTTTTGTTAGCTTTCCAAGAAATATGGATCAGTGTTCACTGTCTATTTTGGGCCCAAGAAAGTGGTGGTCCTGGCTGGATACAAGACAGTGAAGGAGGCGCTTGTCAACTATGCTGATGAGTTTGGAGACAGAGATCCAATGCAAATTGTGCATGAATTTACTCAAGGAAATGGTAAGGAAATAAAAAACAGAGCTTTTGTACAAACATTGTAGTTTAGCAAATATTTATAGCCTTTATTCATGTTTTAGAAATTTGTTGAACTACTTCATCTCAGGGGTTGTATGGTCCAATGGTGATTCGTGGAAAGAGATGAGGCGCTTTGCCTTGACGAACCTGAAAGACTTTGGGATGGGCAAGAAGGCTTGTGAGGACAAAATCATTGAGGAATGTGACTATCTCATTGAAGTGTTTAAGAAATTTAAAGGTAAATGTCTTATTATAACCAACTGTATGATAAGCAACATTTCTGGCTCAAAAAAAATTGTCAGTCTTCATAATTTAGATTTTTTCCCCGTTTCCCTTGTTGCAGGAGAAGCTTTTGATACGACTCAACCAATACACTATGCTGTCTCTAATATTATCTGCTCCATGGTTTATGGCAGCAGATTTGAATATGATGATCCAGTATTTACATCTCTTGTAGATCGAACAAACAGAAACAATCAACTATTGGGGACCCCTTCAGTACAGGTATAATTTCTTATGTTTCTGAAGTTTATACTTTCAGCATGTAATTTAAATACTACCTACATGATACACAAGAAATTGTTAAATTTTTCACGTACCTTGTAAAAAGTTAATGTTATTTTAAATGCTAATAAATACATATTCTTTGTCAGATGTACAACATGTTCCCATGGGTTGGCAAATGGTTTGCTGGCAAAAAAGAAGTCCAGAAATTGTTTGCTGCCAATAGGAAACAGAACTTACAGCTGTTCAGTCGTTTGAAGGAGACCCTCAATCCACAGATGAGCAGAGGCTTTGTGGATGCCTTTCTGGTCCGAAAGCAAAATCTGGAGGTTGGGAAACATACATGATTTATCAAAATTGATATGATGGTTTACACAGCTAGGAGAACAATGTGAACTTGTGTACATGTGCCCTCCTGGTGGTGCTCATCCCCAGCTGGTGAAAACAAGCAAGGAATCAGTTCAAAACATAATGAGTCTGTCTACAGCCTCTCAAGGAGAACAGTAGAGTTAGCAATGAAAGGACCGCAGTGCACTCCTAACTTGGGGATTCATTGACAACAAAGTGACATTTCAAATTTTGGGAACAGGTGAATAATTGGTGATCTTTATATGCAGGAATCTGGGATCACCAACAGTCACTTCCACAATGAAAACCTTTTGATGACAGTTATTAATTTGTTTGCTGCCGGGACCGAAACAACAGCAACTACACTCAGATGGGGACTTCTGCTGATGGCCAAGTATCCAAAAATACAAGGTAAGGAGCTATAAATGTGCACATACATTCATACATAAACAAACTAAAAAGCTACACAACATCCTCACCATAAAAAGAAAAATACAAAAAAAAATGTTGTCATCCTTTCATCTCCCAGATCAGGTCCAGGAGGAGCTGAGCAGGGTGATAGGAAGTCGTCAGGTGCAGGTCGAGGACAGGAAGAACCTGCCCTTCACAGACGTGGTCATCCATGAGACTCAGAGACTGGCCAACATCGCCCCCATGGCACTTCCTCACAAAACGAGCCAAGACATCGTCTTCCAGGGACACTTCATTAAGAAGGTCAGATTGAATAATACACCTGATAAACCTGATAATGATCAAATAAAATGTTTCAATAAATTAAATTGTTCAAAGCATAAGCAAGAAAGCATAATATTTACTTTTGTTGACTTCAGAATATTTGGATTAGAATATGCAGCAAGACGGTGTCCCTCATTCGTCCAGGAGTGTTCTATCGTAGAAAAGGTTTCTAGGTTGATTCTGAAAACAGTGTCCAGATGACTATGACTGAAACCTTTTCTACGATAATATGCAGCAAGGTTTACAAAAACTTTTAGACTTATTGTGAGGGAATGAAAAACTATTTCAAAGAAAATATGACCACTGATGCTGTTTAGGGGGTTTGTTTTGAAAAGAAAACAGTAATGGTGAAATAAACTAGTTCCATATTATTCATTTTAACCTTTAAGGATTTATTTGTCTTCATCAGGATAAATTTTTCCATCAGAAGAAACGTGATTTTTCTAATGCGCATGGCACGATTTTATTTATCCTACAATTGGCATTATCATTTTACTTTTATTTACTAGTAAGTTACGTTTTGTCCTCCATACATATCATTACTTTCAAGAACAAAATGTGAAAACAATAGCATGTAGCATTTACCTTTTTGGATCTTTTACAAATTTTATGCAGTTTAAAAATAATAAGCTACTAATACTTAGCATGCACAAAAAAAGTTCAGTTTGTGTATTTTCTAAAGGGGACCACAGTGTATCCTCTCTTGACATCTGTCCTGTATGATGAGAGTGAGTGGGAGAGGCCACACACCTATTATCCTGCCCACTTCCTGGACAAAGATGGAAAGTTTGTCAAGCGAGATGCCTTCATGCCTTTTTCTGCAGGTTTGTGAGCTCAAGCATCGCTTTTTGTCAATGTTCAATCTACTCACAGTTGATCTGAACATTTTATTTTGTTCTCTATTGCAGGTCACAGGATTTGTCCTGGAGAAAGTCTGGCCAGGATGGAGCTCTTCATCTTCTTCACCACCCTCCTGCAGCGCTTTCGTTTCACTCCTGCACCTGGAGTTTCAGAGGATGAACTGGATCTGACTCCACGCGTGGGCTTGTCCCTCAACCCTTCACCTCATAAACTGTGTGCTGTCTCCTGTATGTGAGGAGGAGGAGAGATGGTGTCATGCAGCAAGCTTAATTTAGGCATATACACCTGTTGCTAGGTACACATCCTGCGTCTCTGACACACTAAAAACTCAAAGGACAGTAAACTCACTATCGACCAGGGTCAGGTACTGTGAGAATCAAAAACTTAAACGAAGATTGATTGCCTATTATATTAATACCATGTTGAAACTTTTGTACACACATGCACACGAAGGGTGGAATCGTGTGCCAAGAGGCTGGACCAGCCTGTGCACCAACGAAGGGAGAGCTAAGTCTAAACCACAGCCCCCCCCTCTGTAGAAACCTATCAGATAGTTGCACATTCTCATTTTAAACTCTGTGTAATGTTAAGAAGAGCACTCTTTCCTAGGATGTTGACTACAGATTAACAGCTTGCTAACTATGGTTTTCTGAATAGAAAAGATCCTTGTAGAGGATATGTTTTGATCCTTCAATGTTTTAATAAATGCCAAATTAAGGAATAGCTGCTCTCCAGACTTTTCTTTTGCAAATAAACGAACGCGCTGACAGTATCTTTCACATTTGAACCAATACCAGTACCGGTTTTCGGTACTTTACTCTCTGTAATAAGAAAAATGTAATTTAAAAAATAAGTCCAAACTTCTCAATTTCAACATTGTTATTTATTTAGAACATTTTACCTCACCACCTCACTTAAAGTTTAGTCATCCATGGAGGGTAAGTTAACTTGGCTTTCAGACTATCAAACATGGCACCCTCTTCAGCTTTTAGATATATTTTGTGTTTGACCAGGTGATTCTTCAGGTTAGACGTGTTGCCCTGGCCAGCTTATGCAGCGAGTGTTTTCTGACTCGAGTTTTTAAAGTGTAACCACACTTGTGACCGCTTTCAGCTCGCCATTGCCCTGACTCAGTAGCCCTTTTTTTACACAGAGATCCCGCAATACTGCCGTAAAGAAGAGCGGCCTTTATGCCTGCTTTGTTTTTTTACACTGAACCAAACAACGCTGCCCCATTGCGTGATTTAGATAGCAGAAAGTACCCCCTCAAAATAGGCAGAGCTGATCGTCATAGAGACGCTATCCAGCAGTTAGGAAACAACCTACACTGTACATTTACATCCAGACAGACAGCTTCACTACTCAGCTTTTCCTCTGCATCGCTCGCATTCACCGTCACTCTCTTAAATCCTAATCCTTTTCTGATTTATTACTAAATAGAAGTTATTTAGTAATAAAAAAGAACCGATGCGATAGATAAAAGTAGTAGTAATGATAAAATCCTAATGATACCCATCCCAAAACACTAGTTTAACACTACAATTTGTCAAAAAACAACAATTTTATTGGGGACCCACTCTGTTTTCCGGGCACCCTCTCAAATGACCACCTGTGGGTCCCGGGACTCACTAGGTGGTCTAAACACAAGTCTGATGACAAAGAATTTTGATGTTACAGTAGAGATATTTTGCAATCATTGGCATTGGAAATTACATGTAAGAATGTAAAGTATATTAAGCTCACTGTAAAGTCACTTAATGCCAGATATGTCATTATAGATAAGTCAATATAGGGATATTATTATAGCATACAGGGCTTAAAATATGAACACTTGCTCCCTTCCTCTCAAAAAAGAGAAAAATCATGTATATTTTACGTTAATATTGCATAAATAATCAACAAATTCTCAAAAAGCCTCAACATAGTATTTTTATGATCATGCCTCTTAACGCCTATGTTTGGTCCTAATATGACAGTTGAAGAAAAGGTATTTGAAGGACAGAATGATCCTTTATGTGTCAGTGGTTGTGTTGTCGGAGTTGGATTCGGACAGGCTCCTGACAAAACAACACGGCATCATTTTTACTTTACATTTTGTGTTAGTGGAGGCCAAAATAAATTGGTAAAAATGCTGTTTTTGATCCAGAAAGCACTTTGTTGGAATAACCTCGGGGTAGTGAGAACACAGGCAAACAGCCAACTGTTGGCAAAGTGTAGAGACCAGAATCAAACAGCCATAAAGTTGTTCACATTCATGATCAAAGATCATTTGGACGCTCTGATAGCACTGTGGACATGAGCCAGCTGAACAGTATTACATTTGAAGGACACTGATAACAGTTGCCCAACATCCTCCAAAACCAATACAGCACCTTCAAATAAAGAACATATGTTAAATATTGCTTTTTATTTAACACTCAAAAGTGCAGTACACAATACGCACAATAATCTCAGGAAGAGTACAGTAGTTTAGTGTTTCATGAAGGTTTATTAAGATGAGTTTGTGTTTTTTTTTAATGCACTGGGAATAAATAAAAAAGTGTTATGGTACACGATATAAGAACCCAAATGCAGAACACAAGGAAGTGGTACTTGGATGAGGTAGCATCCAACGAAAAATGCACATAACAGGGACAACAGCCCGACAACGAACAAAGGAAAAGACCCGGACTAAATACACTAAGGTAGGTGAGACAACGAGACACAGGTGCAATCAATCAAGGAGGGGCCAGGATATAGGATATTCTTACAAAATAAAAGTAAGCACTTTACAAGTACTCACCATCCTAACTAACAACACAACAGGAATAACATAAATGTAAAACATCACAACAAAAGTGTTAAGTAAAGAAAATTCCAGGTTCATTACATCAAATGGCTGCGTAAAGACCAGTTGTAAACTTTGTCAGGTTCCATGATAACTCTTACTTTCATTTTGCAGTGATTAATAACGTTTGTGGAGAAAACAGCAATGTATCATGGCTTCCAGTATTTATGTAATATACTGTATACCAGTGACTGACACAAATACATGTTCATGTAGTCAAGGCATATTTTTTTACTTTATGAACTGATGATGATCACCTTAATGCTTTATTACTGGGGCAAACTGGATTGTGGGATATATCTATAATATATATCTATATATATATATATCTATATCTATATATATATATATATATATATATATATATATATATATATATATATATATATATATATATATATATATATCTATATATCTATATATATATATATATATATATATATATATATATATATATAATTGCAGGTCTAAGGTTGGTAGGTGTGAATATAATAACTGCAAAGAAAAATATACTTGACTTGACTGAGGTTAGGAAAGGAGAAATTATTGCATCTTCCAGGAAAAAAACTACATTATTACATTGAAAAGGGACAGCTGTCGTCAGCCTGTTATGACATCTTCGCTCTAGAAATGCAGCCTTTGGAGAAAACAGCCCCTCAACTGGTACACAGTGATGTCATCCAGCTAGGTGACCAATCACCAGGAGATGAATCACTAACCGTAACCACTGGTCAATCAGGCTCCTGTCTAGACACACACAACACACCGTGATCACTGTGAACATCTGACACACGTACTTTCAAAACAGTAAATTTTACCATGAAAATCAATACACAGATGCTTAAAACTTTCTTCAGTTGGGTGGCCTATCACAGTCAATGTTTAGTCACATAAAGTTAAACCTACATTATGATCACATTGCAATAAAGTGTTGAGCAGGGACTATCTTGATCTTGATGCATTCAAGGACACTCAGATTTCACCTCTTAAATGCAAGACACAATTAAATTCCCATCATCAAATTTCCAAGTGTCACATTTGCTTATTGATTGTCTTCTTGGTTTAATTTTCCTACAACAGAGCTCATGCATGCATTGCATTTTAGCAGCTGACTCTCAAATGTTGGATGTCGGAGTATCATTGAACTCACCACCAGAGAGATTCAACATGGTCCCTGTTCTTAGTTGCATCACCAAATATGGTAACGTAACTTTGACCAAAACTAAATCAGTGATTGAAAGAGGAAGGGAATCGATTGCTCATTATTATGTAGTATTAAGAGCACCATGATCAAGAAGTCTAGTCATACAGTGGAAGAATGGAAACCATGTAGCTGCCCTGTGAATCACACTTGTGAATGTTTTAGAAAATGGTTGACAATGATGTAAAGCATATGTGATTTGTAGTTAATGAGCTGCAACATGTAACAGCACAGGTATAATGTTATATGTTGATTGCTGGACCCCTTGCAGTTCGCCTACAGAGCCAACAGGTCTGTAGACGATGCAGTAAACATGGCCCTCCACTTTATCCTCCAACACCTGGACTCCTCAGGAACCTACGCCAGGATCCTGTTTGTGGACTTGAGCTCTGCCTTCAACACCCCTCTACTCTTCTCCCTGTACACCAACAGCTGCACCTCCGGTCACCAGTCCGTCAAGCTCCTGAAGTTTGCGGACGACACCACCCTGGTTGGGCTCATCTCTGATGGGGATGAGTCCGCCTACAGGTGGGAGATTGACCACCTGGAGACCTGGTGCAGCCAGAACAACCTGGAGCTCAACACTCTCAAGACAGGGGAGATGGTTGTGGATTACAGAAAGAACCCAGCCCCACTCGCCCCCATCACCCTATGTGACTCCCCTGTTCACTTGTAAATATGTTGCACATTGCACATACTGTAATTTAAATAACATGTCGTCATATTGTACATATTC
This sequence comes from Siniperca chuatsi, assembly GCF_020085105.1. Taxonomy (NCBI): domain Eukaryota; kingdom Metazoa; phylum Chordata; class Actinopteri; order Centrarchiformes; family Sinipercidae; genus Siniperca; species Siniperca chuatsi. Next base: position 25,053,100 of record NC_058057.1, read on the forward strand.
TTTATTATTATTATTTTCTTATATTTTTATATATATATATATATATATATATATATATGTATATATATATAACTTCATATATATATAACGTCAATTTTATAGTTACATTTCTTGAACTGCAGAACTTGCTTTATGTATCTTTATATTTCTATGTTTATTGTCAGGCATCAAAATACCAAAGCAAATTCGTCATATGTGTAAACTTACTTGGCATTAAAGCTGATTCAGATTCTTTTAATCAGTTATGTAAATGCAAGATTCAGAAAATAAGTTATAACACTGTGACTGTGAGTTCAGGCTTGAATCTTAAAGAAGAAGAAAGACTGTCAAGTGAGTCACTTTTATTTTATATTACTGACAAGCTAAACACACAATGTGGAGCAATATCCATTTGAATGTTTTTACCTGATATCATAGCAGTGCAATATAACCCAAATTTACAACAAAATAAAATGCCTCAACTGGCAAAATAACACAAGTTGGGGCGCACTTGGATGCTACAATATGTTCACAAAAAAAGTTCACAGCAAGCACATATTCTAACATTCAGGGTCATTATTTTTAGTTGCAAAACTGAACATCTTGACTTGACTGAAATATTTGGAAAAACTGAACACAATAAAAACTGTAATGCTCTGCAGCTTTTTCTTCTTGTCAAAAAATTCTCTTTGCTCACCTATAAAGATGAATTCTATAGCAATATCAACATATAATTTCACTTGTGACAAGAAATAATCATGTTGCAAATCCTGGTGTATGGGTTTTGTCTTTTTAAAATCATAAACTGGCAAAGTTATAGATCATCAAGCCCTTCTACAATCACTGTGCACTTTAATAGAACAGCCATCTTAATGCTGAGCAGAGCAATTCCAACACAAACTCAAAACAACTACTCAGAACACTGAGACACAAAACCACTCCCTAACAGACAGAAAACAGGTTTATGAATATGAGAAGTCTAATTTTCTCTAATTTATTTTGGTTTGCTGACATAGCTGTTGAAGCTGCTGGGATCATTGTCTGCTTCTCACTTCACTTGACTGCAGAATAAGTCACCTGCTCCTCCTCTTTGACCTGTAATACACAAACCAGAGGTTTTACATGATTCACACCACTGACTACAAAATTGTCTTTATTTCCATTTGCCTTGTGGTAAGCTGTCTATTTTCTGGTAAGTCATTGGTTTTTATTCACATCATGACAGTATATGAACAAAAAAGTTTTTCAGGGACATACCCTCCACTGCCAAAAGTATATGGACACCAACAAATTAGACCCATATGTGGGACATCTCATTACAAAACCATGGGCGCTAATGCGCTAACCAGTTCATCCCAAGGGTGTTGGATGGGGCTGAGGTCAGTCAAGTTCGTTCACACCAAACTGGGAAAACCATTTCTTCATGGAGCCGGCTTTGTGGAGGGGGCACTATCATGTTCAAAAAGTAAAGGGTCTTCCCCAAACTGTGGCCACAAAATTGGAAACACACAGTTGTCTGAAATATCATTTTAGTCCTGTAGCATTAAGATTTAAAATTAACAAAAATATGTGAACACATACTTTTGGCCATATAGTGTATAGTGTAAGTAATACATCAGCACATTAATAAAATGCATTCCACAAATTTTAGATTAAGCCATTATAGAAGTAGAAAGCCACAGCTGGGTAAATACAGGTGTATCAAGTCACTCACCTTTTTTTTCGGAGAGGCCTGTTGATTAGCATGGCTAACAGTGACATAGGTCAGATTGCTCTCCAGCTCATCCTGAGTGCAAACAACGCAGTGGTTTATAAAGTACAAACAAAGTGCACAGTATTTGCCTGTATTTATCGTGTGCAGTAGTGTTTCTCAACCTTATATGAAAATGCACATAAGCACAACTTAACAGCAGTGAGCACAGATTCCTTGTAATTTCCCATTTTGGATTTTACATAAGCTTAATTGGGTTTAATGGAAGTCACCTGAACTCTCAGTGTAAGTAAATATGTTTTTTGTGTACTTTATATGCACCAACATCAATGAGAAATCCTGGATTAATCTGTTATGGAACTTTATGAGAATGAAATGCCAGAGATAGTGCTTCACTCTTGTAGCCATCCAGGACCAGTATACATAATATGACGGTCCGGCATCAGGGCTAAAATAACTGCAAACCAAACTCCAAATATGTGGATTTACTTCACAAAAAAGCAGCGAATATACTGATTGCAAAGATTTTAATCAAATTAATTAAGCAGTATTTTTTCCGGATAGATCAGTTTTACTGTTAAATCCAAATAAGTTAGTATTTCTGCAAGCCAAAGACCAATGAACCACTCATGAACATTTGCTGCCTCGAGGCTTCTTCTAATATCTTAATTAACAAAATCTTAGAGTGAGCAAAAGGAAAACGGCTTCATCATTTACTGTCAGTTTGTCATCAGTGGCAAAATGTTGTACCAGATGTACAGTAAATATTGTAACTCAATTGGTATTTCCCTAGTGATTGTGTCACATGCAATGCATTTTACTCACAGGGTGTTGGGTTGGTTTTTGAACATCTAGAGGAAAAGGAAAAATTTCAAAGATGAGTCTTCAAATATCATCATTCCTACACATACATTATACACTATACACATCATGTTATCATTTATACTGTGGCCATGGGAACACTTCTTTTTGATTGGCTGGCAGAAGTCCACTGTAACTGGGTCACCTCAAACATTGACCAGAAGGTCAACAGTTTCATTTAGTTTGCTAATTTAGTATTGCAAGGTATATTACATTGCAGGTAACCATAGCAATGGTACTTACAGTATGCTTAATGCAAAGTTAATTCTCTCTTACTGTAATTCTCACTAGGGTATTAACATAACATAACGGTTACATTTATTTCCAGTGATAGTGGCCATGGTGTAAGCACAAAAATGCACTCTGAGGAGTCCTGATAGAGAAAATGATAGACTAGGTGGACCATTTACCTATTTATTGTCAATAAATACATTATTCCAATTCCATATATTGAAGTGGAGTGACAAGCAGTCACATCTAACAAGCCAGTCAACCCACATTTGAGCCAGAAAACTGGAAAAGAAATATCATGAACTGATATATAAAAATTAATAGTTATCCATACATTTATTATATCATCTCATTTAACATTTAATTCATATTGTGTATTATATGTGTCACATTAAATTTGAACAAATATTAGTACTTGCTCTGTTTTACTGACCCTCTATCACTTTGGCTCTCTTCCTGTATTTGATGAGAACAACAGCGATGACAACCAGCACTATTACCACCCCGACCACTGCACCGATTATGATGTAGGTCTGATCAAAAGTGGGATCTGTGATTGAAGGATAGCAGTTAGCCAAAGAAATTAAATTCATAACAAAATATGCAAAACAACTTTTGAAAAATATGTGACCCCTCATCTAAAAATACATAATCTAATGAGTTACTACTTGATTACAAGTGATTTACATGTAAATAATCAGATACCGTTTTTGGTCAAATTTAGATTTTCAACTCATCCTAATCTGACTTTGGCCGATCGTCTCTTGTCCTACCTGTGAAGACAGGTGTGTAGTCAGCCTCTATCTCTACATTGTTCTCCTTATTAACAAACTGGCAGGAGTATCTCCTGTTGTGGCCACTCTGATGCTTCACAGTCAGAACAGAAACACAGTTCATCTGTCCGAGGAACTTGTACCCAACACCTTCACCAAGCAGCACAGTTCCTGTCTCATCCACCCAGCGGATGATGTTCTGCTGACAAGAACCGCTGTATCTCAACAGAGAGCACTCTAATGTGACTTCACCGTCCCTCTTTGGATCAGCGTCTGGTGGAGATGGAGAGACTGAGAGAAAAAACAAGTGATAACTGTTAATTTAGCATAAAAAGTGTTGGACGTCTGCCGGACAGTCAGCGACTTTACTACAAGACCCTGACAAGTCTCTACTCATCTTCTGTCATCATTGTTCTACTGAGTTAAAATGTTAAACAATGGCCAATCAGATTGGCTCCTCTCTTTACTTGAGCCCCATCCGCTCCACCTAATCTTGCTCACTGAGAGGGTCCCTCATGTTAAGGGCCATCCCAAACCAGTGAGGCATTCAGTTCCATGTGAAATGTGAAGTGCCCATGGACATTGTCTTCCCTTGAATGGAAGGGGTGTCCCCATAATGCCTGGATTAAAGATGGCTGTTGTTTCCTCCTTCATGTGGAGTGTCTTTCACAGCTGAGGGTGTGAGGGAGGGATCAGTTTTGGAAAGGGCCACAGTGTAAATTACTCTCCTTTAATACGAAGGAGGATATAAATAAACAAGTAAACTCATCACTGCCCACCTTAAGCAGCAAACTGACATATCACACTGACAGACACCTTGCTTGCTCACTGGCTGGGTTACAAGGAGAGGCCTAGTGGACAGGAAAGGGTGTAAAGATGGAATGAGGTTGAGCTTGGCACAATGCAACATTTTTTACCCAAAACAACATGTGCAAAAAGCAGAATTCCCTCTTGATAATCTCAATCAGTTTTCATGGAAATGAGCCTCACTTGTCAGAACATCGAGATGTATCCATACATCCTGATCAGTGTCCTGCCGACAGGTGTAGCGACCAGCATCCTCAGCAGTGATGTTGTTAAGGACCAGAGAGCAGCTAGTGTCCAGACTCAGCCTGGCAGCTCGGGCTGAGCTCTTCACAACATTTCCATTCGCAACCTCAGAAAAAGTCTGAGATCGATCTCTGTTGTAAAGCCATGAAACCATGGAGCATGTTGTGTCAGACGATGATGCACTGGCACAGGGCAGAGTGACATCATGTCCAGGTACTTTGTAGAGAGGGAGTACTCCACTGACGCCCGCTGGAAAGAAAAGAATACATGTTCTGTTAGAAATGACACAATACACATAAAATCATCTGCATGGAGACCAAACACTTAACATGAGGATTTTAATGCATTTAATTTGGTGTTTGTTTTTATTATCATCAACCGGTAAACCAACTTGTACTTCACACTTATTTTATTTTATACTTATACCCACTTGGTACTTAATTTATTTTCTGACCTGTATTATACTGGATTATATATATTTTTTGCTTAGTACTTCTATCCCCGTGTGCACGGACGTGATAGTGAGCTGCTGTAACAAAAGAGTTTCCCCTCGGGGATCAATAAAGTATTTCTGATTCTGATTCTGATTCTGAAAAAGAAACAAAAAAGATTGTCCAGTTCATAATTAGGTTTTTACATTTGCAACCACAGGGAGGGAATGTGTCACCCTCTGCCATCTAGTGGTTGTGTTTATATGAGAGTAATTTTCATTTATGTGTCAGTTAATTAGTGAATTGTGGGCTCTTTGGGAAATATATACACTCCACTGTTAAAACTACAAAAAAAAGACCACACAGTTGACCAGAATAAACAAAGGTTGACTCAGATCAAATAAAATCTGCAGATCTGATGTTATTGCCTTTGTTTTGTTTTGTGTGCACTTTCATTATTCTCTGCACTGTGTGTACTAACTGCATCACGTTATAATGGAAATACTTGCATATGCTCACATAGGTGGACTTTAAAGAAACCACAGAGAAAGCAGAGCGAACAAACTATTTGATCATTACTTTACTGTCCTTGACATCTGCATATGCCGAAGTCTATATTCATTGAAGAATCTACCTAAAAATAACTGACTCATAATTGCAATCTTGTTCTTGTCTCACACAACCAATGTCTAATTTTTACAGGCCAGAAAGGTTATCAAAGCTTATCAAAGTGGCCTCTAAAGCAGGAAAATTGTGACTTGTTCCTCAAAGCAATTTTTCACACAAGCCTTTTGACTAAGAGTAATGAAAATTTCACATTTCTGTAAAATTATGATTAACATTTAATTAAGAAAACAGAGCTTTACCTTCTAACTGAAGCACAAAAATAAGGAATAATTCCAGTAGAGACATTCTGTGTCCATTCTCTGTCGGCAGACGTTGTGTGATCCTTTTTTTCTCTTGTGTGTCGGTGATGGTGCAGTTTCCTCTTTGTGGTTGACCTACTGTGTGAAAATAACTTGCGAAATAGCAACACCCAGCAACCAGCCTGTCGTAAGTTCCAGAGAGTTAGAGTTACATCACTTCTATGCGCCATCTAAACTGACTGCACACAACAGAAACTTGTGTTTCACGAACTGCAGTTGTGCCAGTTTGAAAATTACAAAGAAAATCCATTTTAATCAGGTTTTTTTTTTTAGCAATTTAGTAACATCCAAAGGAATTTATGAGTTTTTTTAGCCTAAGAAAAAATACATAATTAATTCATCCCAGTTTATATAACACTAACCATTATTCCACTGAAATGGAATCTGTGTTGCTCACAGAGTAATGGAAATGTTGTAATTTCCACTCCGTCATTTCAGTGATGTAAACAAAAGAGGAAGTGGCATTTTAGGCAAGAAACCAAAAAACAGAATAACAAGACTAAGAGTCTACAGCCATGCTAGCAGCTCTGTGAGACTGTATTTAGGCAAAGCGGTGCTTAGAACTAAGTGCTAACACATCTTAGTTTAGTGTGTTAGCATACTATCATTTGCTCCTTAGCAAGAAACATGAACTGCAGTTTGATGATGAAAAGTTAAGGTATCACTAAAGTTACTAAAATTGATCCTAAGAGGAACATGAACGTGTGTAACACATTTCATGGCACTGCATTCAATAGATGAGACATGTCACTCAAAACCACAAATGTAAACTTCGTGGTGGCGCTTCAGGAAAAGTGAGGGGATCACCAAAGTCACTATAGGGTTCATCCTCTGGGCACCATGAGTATCTTTACCAAATGTCATGATAATCTGTCTAGTAGCTGTTGAGGTATTTCAGTAAAAGCCAAGTGTCAACCTGCTTGTGGCACTAGAGAAAAAGTCATGGGATCACCAAACTCAGTAGCATTCATCCTCTGGAGAACATGAATGTCTGTACAAAATTTCATCTCAATCTGTACAGTAGTTGTTGAGATATAATAGTAATAATAAACTTTATTTATATAACACTTTTCAAAACAAAGCTACAAAGTTTACAAAAAATAAAAATTAAATAAAACTGGTAGACAAACAATGGTAAAACAATTTAAAAACAGTATAGCAGTTACACAGCATTGAGCAAAAGGAGTTACATATGAGAAAGAGTCTAATAAGTAAAATAGAATAAGAGAATGCCTTTGTAGGTTTTAAGAAGTGACAGAGTCAAGTCAGACCACAAACCCTATGAAAGCGCACTTATAAAAATGTATTTTTAAGTGGGATTTAAAAGAGGATATGGAGCCTGCCAGCCTGATCTCTGAACCTCAGGGAGGTTGTTCCAGAGAGTGGGGTCCCTAACAGAAAAGGTCCAGTCACCCTTGGTCTTCAACCTGGAATGTGGAGAGGCTAGCAGAGCCTTGGCTGAGGACCTCAGGTTCCGACCAGGCATGGTGTCAGAAGATCTGAAATGTGTCAGAAACAATAATAAAAATCATAAATAGCCAATGAGGGAAGCTTACAGTAATGTGCTTTCTTTTTGGTTTTGGTTTTGGTGAGTAGTCTGGTTGCAACTCTGTTGACATAAATAGAGAGAGAGTTAATAGTCCAAACAAGAGTTAATAAAATCATGTATGACGGACTCTAGATTTCTGCTGGATAGCAATGAACTGATCTTGGAGATTCTCCTGAGCTGCAGAAAGCAAGACTGGACAACTGTATTAACATGCTTGTTCAAGCTGAGGTTGTTGTCAAAGGTGACACCAAGATTTTTGCAGTTTGGGCCTGTATTTTGGGACAGAAATCTCAGATGTTGTGAAGCATGAATGTTAGCTGTAGTTTAACTGTAGAAAGTTCTGGGCCATCCAGCATTTGAGGTCAAGGATGCAGTTGTTGAGTGTATTAATTTGATAAAAATCATTGGGGTTAAAAGAGAGGTACAACTGAGTATCATCTGCGTAGGTATGGAATCTGACATTATGCCTGTGGATGACATGCCCTAGGGGTAACATATAGAGCGAGAACAAGAATGGACCGAGGACAGACCCTTAAGGTACCCCGCAGGTCATCTTCACAGAGGATGACTGTGAGTTGTCTTTTGGCTACACTAAAAGATCTATCTAATAAGTATGAATAAAACCACTTTAAAAAAGGACCAGCGATGCCAACCCAGTGTTTCAGACTTTTCAGTCAGGACTGAAGTGACTGACATACATACAGACAGACATTGCCATCCTTAGAGCTATGTCGCTAGCATGGCTAAAAACAATATCATCATGTCAGCTAGTTTGTGTTTCCTGACAAAGCATGATCTAAATATATTCTTTAGGGTTTCCTCATTTTGTATTTCTTTACCTTTTCCCACCAAAGATGTAAATATCAACATCAAATCTACGTTTGAGTGCTTTGGATTTTATATCATATGATTTATTTGTGACCATTATTTTGCTTTACCTTTGTCTCTGGGCTGTCGCATTTTTCTTATAGCCTAACATTTAGGGTTGTTGTTTTGTTTACTTTCAGTAACTTGCACTGACAGTTCAACGGACTGTTCTGCTGATGCCATCATACTGACTCAGTGTCAGTCAGACAGAACGTAACTGTGTGCCATGTTTGGTTTTATACTAAATTTAGTCATATTTGGTGTTTGCAGAACACTCACACTGTAAAAAAATGATATCCTGAAGTACAGTTTATAGCATGATTTTTGAGTAAGCTGTTGACAGACAGGTACAACAATAAATGGACAAACAACTCATAGCTGGATATACATCTTTTCTGACAGATTTTGGCAGGTTTTCATTTAATCTTTAGTATTATGTTTAAGGTAAGACTTCTCAGTGTTAAAGCATAGGTTCACATTTTATCAAGTCCGTCTTAAAACATGCACAAATGTACACTAAAACAGTTCTTGGTCGCTGTAATCACTTCTCCGGTCCACACTGGCAGTGAAGAGATTCCTTCCTAATGTGTTTCCAGTGTAAGAGACGGAGGACAAAATCCAAGCTCAAGTTCAGCTGAAGATAATTTGAGGCTTCAGCAGTCTGAGTTAGACACAAATAAAGTGGGTATCTATCAAATTTACAGTCTTCTCCATACAACATGTTGATGTTTGTATTACTGTCCCTCCACCAGCTCAGCTAGGAAACACAAAGAGGTAATTTTGTACTAAAAACACTGTAACTTTGAAGATACCCACTAAATTTGTCTCCGACTGCTACAGCATCATATTAGCTTCAGTTTAACTTCATAATGCATTTTAAAACAGAGCGAGGACTGTGGATTTTGTGGACAAAAAAAGTGAACCTATCCATTTAATTTCCTCCGACTGTGCAGCTGCAGTGAAAATGTGGTGTCTGTGGCCATATGCTGTGTCAACCCAGCATCAGTGCAATCACATGATCAGAACTCTATATTGTCTACCCCCTATGTCTACCCTCTATTTTGTCTGTATTTCAAAATAAGACTGTACTGTTATCGAAGTGGTGTCACCTCTGGTTCTTCCCATGTAGCTGTGTGGGTTTCCTTCGGGTGCTCCGGTTTCCACCCACACTCCAAAGACTTACAGAAATCAAAATTTCCTGCAAGGGTGAATGCGAGTCTGTGTGTGTTGGCCCTGTCCAGGACGTGCCCTGTCTCTAACCCAGTTGTGAGTTTGAAGGCTGAGTCCTAACCCTGACCTCTCCTCTGAGATTAACAAATGAGTCATTTAACTCAGTAAAGGTGGGGTATCCGTTCAGTGCGTGCATAGTACTAATAGTAGCTTGATCATGACGTAGACTATGAAGTTGTTTGGTAGCCTATTACTAGGCTATGTGAAACGTTGAACAATGATTTGGTAGCATGTGGGGCCCTCTTCTGGTCACTTTAGACAACACTATTTGGGAAGGACCACACAGGCTATTTCCACATAGAATTAATTAGGCTATTAATTCACGCTACGCAACTAAATAATGTATCACACAATTTTTGGATAAAAGAGAGGCAATTTCATGTGTAAATGAAAAGAACAAAACAAAAATGGCCATTCTGTTCTCTTGGTTTTTATTTTGATATATTTACTTTTACTTCGGGTCACCTGTCTTGCTTTTCTTCATGTCTTCCTTCAAAAGGAAAAACGAAAAAAGGAATTTGCAAAAAAAAAAACTAATTTGGACCGTTATTTGAATTTGGTTTTTCTTGTTTTTCGAGTCTGACAACAAAAAAGGAAAAACGGCTCTGTTTATCTGTTTTTGGTTAAAAATGAAAAAACAAACTGCCAGAACGTACACGGGCCCTAAACACACTACTTGAATCTGCTCGCAGGTGTAAAATACAATTCTAAAGATTGGTTGAAGCGAGTAAGTTACAGTAGATTTCATTCAGGACATGTTCAGATCCAGTCCTTGTAGGTGCAAAATGACCTTTTTCAACTTCATCTTATGCCCTTTTCCATAAACATACACTCAGATGGTTACAGACGGACTACAGCTGTTACACATACATTATATGCAGTATATGTTTCTGTCATGGGGAATAAAATATGTCCTCTGGATGCTTTGATGATAGTTTGGAGATTTATAGAAAACCCACAAGATGGTGCTTACATTCTTTGATGCCTCCATGTCTCAGGGGTAGCAGACTGTAGTTAGCCTATAATAAGGTGTACCTTATGATATAAGAACTGTACTGAAAGTATGAGTATAACTTTGAATGTATAACTTTGTTGGTCTCTTCACTACCAAACAGTTTGTACCATTTCTCCCTCACTCCCTTTCTCCTCTCCAGCAGACATGGAGGATGATGATCGGGCAACTTGTAGCTCACAGTGACGGCCGGGAGTTGGCTATTGACGGTCAGTTGTGAGAATACTAAGGAGTTTTTGGTAATTGGTATAATTATGTTAAAGTTTATTGTTAAGATTCAGTCACACCATTAACAACAGCTAAGGTCTTTGCTGGAGAGAAAGGATATTAGTGAGTTACTTTGCTAATGTATTAGCTAACGTACTCATAGCTCATGAAACGTTAGCTATAGCTACACAATACTGTGTCCTTCGAGGGAGGTGGCCAATCAGTGGGGACACAGAGCTACTGTAGACAGTCAGATGCACAATAATAGTTAGACACGCTCACGCTGACCCTAAATACTGATGGTTAATAAGTCTGACATCAGACTATCAGCACATTTATATAACATTAACTACAAAATGTTTAGTTCGACAAAAATCAAATGGAGAACATCACACTCATTTCAAGTTTAATTAATCAATTTATTTGGCTTCTTTGAGGCAGAAAAACATTCTTCCAAGCTGAAAAACACCTCTGACATGTTAACACCTTATACAGCACAGCAAATAGTTTCCTACCGTATTTACACATCCAGCAGACCGGCATCCCATTCCGGTTGTGTTTCCGTCCAACAGTGAAACAATGAAAACAGTTTGATAGAAATTGTTTACATCATTTAAGGCATAAAAATAAAAAGCAATGTGTCCTAAACAAAACAATCCTTTTAACTCAAAGCTAAAATTACTATGATGATATCTTGACTTTCTGGTGAGAAGAAGTTGGTGCGGAAGTTGTTGATCAGTGCAGTCTAGTAGAAGCAGGATGCGCTTCTACATTTTCATACTGGACTTTGTCTGCATCATTATTTACCTGTGACATAAAACACAACAAATGAGATTCTGTTTCAAGGGAACAAAATGTGAGAGACTGCAGCCTCTGGTCAGATTTTTCAGATCATATTAGATATTTTTAAACTCACATTGTTCTCATTATCAAGTGGTTTTGTGCTCCTGGAAGAAAAGATAATAATAAAGTAGCATTCAAATTCTAAATGTATGATTTATATGAACCAGTTCTACCAAATTATGGTCTGAATTTCCTCACCTCTCGCTCTGATGACAAGAACAGTGATTACAATCATTAGGATCAGTCCTGCAATTCGCAGAGCCAACATGAAGTTGTTCAGAGGAGACCAATCTCTGGAATCTGTTGAACATGTTTTAGGAAAAAACATGTCAGTTTGTAAATAAGAATAATGTTTAATCACCTGTTGGACTACATAATGATAGTGTGACAAATGTTCCTATTGTGAAAATATTTGATCAACATGTGAAACTTTGAGAAACCAAGAGGCAAAGCTTTGTATCTGCTGGGCTGCATATTATCTTAACTGAATCGGACTTTTCTGGCCGATTGTCTCTTGTCCTACCTGTGAAGACAGGTGTGTAGTCAGCCTCTATCTCTACATTGTTCTCCATATTAACAAACTGGCAGGCGTATCTCCTGTTGTGGCCACTCTGACGCTTCACAGTCAGAACAGAAACACAGTTCATCTGTCCGAGGAACTTGTACCCAACACCTTCACCAAGCAGCACAGTTCCTGTCTCATTCACCCAGCGGATGCTGTTCTGCTGACAAGAACCCCTGTATCTCAACAGAGAGCACTCTAATGTGACTTCACCGTCCCTCTTTGGATCAGCGTCTGGTGGAGATGGAGAGACTGAGAGAAAAAGAAGTGATAACTTAACGTAAATAATCAGAAAATCTATACGTCAGTCACTGTAAACTGGTGGAAGGGTGCTCACTGAGAGGGTCCCTCATGTTAAGGGCCGTCCCAAACCAGTGAGGCATTCAGTTCCATGTGAAATGTGAAGTGCCCATGGACATTGTCTTCCCTTGAATGGAAGGGGTGTCCCCATAATGCCTGGATTAAAGATGACTGTTGTTTCCTCCTTCATGTGGAGTGTCTTTCACAGCTGAGGGTGTGAGGGAGGGATCAGTTTTGGAAAGGGCCACAGTGTAAATTACTCTCTCTTAATAAGAAGGAGGATATAAATAAACAAGTAAACTCATCACTGCCCACCTTAAGCAGCAAACTGACATATCACACTGACAGACACCTTGCTTGCTCACTGGCTGGGTTACAAGTAGAAGCCTAGTGGACAGGAAAAGGGTGTAAAGATGGAATGAGGTTGAGCTTGGCACAATGCAACATTTTGTACCCAAAACAACATGTGCAAAAAGCAGAATTCCCTCTTGATAATCTCAATCAGTTTTCATGGAAATGAGACTCACGTGTCAGAACACTGAGATGTATATGTACATCCTGATCAGTGTTCCTCCCCTGCCAACAGGTGTAGCGACCAGCATCCTCAGCAGTGATGTCGTTAAGGACCAGAGAGCAGCTAGTGTCCAGACTCAGCCTGGCAGCTCGGGCTGAGCTCTTCAGAACATTTCCATTCAAAACCTCAGAGAAAGTCTGAGATCGATCTCTGTTGTAAAGCCATGAAACCATGGAGCATGTTGTGTCAGACGATGATGCACTGGCACAGGGCAGAGTGACATCATGTCCAGGTACTTGGTAGAGAGGGAGCACTCCACTGACGCCCGCTGGAAAGAAAAGAATACATGTTCTGTTAGAAATGACACATTACACATAAAATCATCTGCATGGAGACCAAACACTTAACACGACGATTTTATTGCATTTAATTCTGTAAAAAGAAACAAAAAAGATTGTCCAGTTCATAATTAGGTTTTTTACATTTGCAACCACAGGGAGGGAATGTGTCACCCTCCGCCATCTAGTGGTTGTGTTTATATGAGAGTAATTTTAATTTATGTGTCAGTTAATTAGTGAATTGTGGGCTCTTTGGGAAATATATACACTCCACTGTTAAAACTACAAAAAAAAAAAGACCACACAGTTGATCAGAATAAACAAAGATTGCCTCAGATCAAATAAAATCTGCAGATCTGATGTTATTGCCATTGTTTTGTTTTGTGTGCACTTTCATTATTCTCTGCACTGTGTGTACTAACTGCATCACGTTATAATGGAAATACTTGCATATGCTCACATAGGTGGAGTTTAAAGAAACCACAGAGAAAGCAGAGCGAACAAACTATTTGATCATTACTTTTCTGTCCTTGACATCTGCATATGCCGAAGTCTATATTCATTGAAGAATCTACCTAAAAATAACTGACTCATAATTGCAATCTTGTTATTGTCTCACACAACCGTTGTCTAATTTTTACAGGCCAGAAAGGTTATCAAAGCTTATCAAAGTGGCCTCTAAAGCAGGAAAATTGCGATTTGTTCTTTGAAGCAATGTTTCACCCAAGCCTTTTGACTAATAGTAATGAAAATTTCACATTTCTGTAAAATTATGATTAACATTTAATTAAGAAAACAGAGCTTTACCTTCAAACTGAAGCACAAAAATAAGGAATAATTCCAGTAGAGACATTCTGTGTCCATTCTCTGTCGGCAGACGTTGTGTGATCCTTTTTTTCTCTTGTGTGTCGGTGATGGTGCAGTTTCCTCTTTGTGGTTGACCTACTGTGTGAAAATAACTTGCGAAATAGCAACACCCAGCAACCAGCCTGTCGTAAGTTCCAGAGAGTTAGAGTTACATCACTTCTATGCGCCTTCTAAACTGACTGCACACAACAGAAACTTGTGTTTCACGAACTGCAGTTGTGCCAGTTTGAAAATTACAAAGAAAATCCATTTTAATCCTTTTTTTTAGCATTTTGGTATCATCCAAAGGAATTTATGAGTTTTTTTAGCCTAAGAAAAAATACATAATTAATTAATCCCAGTTTATATAACACTAACCATTATTCCACTGAAATGGAATCTGTGTTGCTCACAGAGTAATGGAAATGTTGTAATTTCTACTCCGTCATTTCAGTGATGTAATCAAAAGAGGAAGTGGCATTTTAGGCAAGAAACCAAAAAACAGAATAACAAGACTAAGAGTCTACAGCCATGCTAGCAGCTCTGTGAGACTGTATTTAGGCAAAGCGGTGCTTAGAACTAAGTGCTAACACATCTTAGTTTAGTGTGTTAGCATACTATCATTTGCTCAATAGCAGGAAACATGAACTGCAGTTTGATGATGAAAAGTTAAGGTATCACTAAAGTTACTAAAATTGATCCTAAGAGGAACATGAATGTGTGTAACACATTTCATGGCACTCCATTCAATAGATGAGACATGTCACTCAAAACCACGAATGTAAACTTCGTGGTGGCGCTTCAGGAAAAGTGAGGGGATCACCAAAGTCACTATAGGGTTCATCCTCTGGGCACCATGAGTATCTTTACCAAATGTCATGATAATCTGTCTAGTAGTTGTTGAGGTATTTCAGTAAAAGCCAAAAGTGTCAACCTGCTTGTGGCACTAGAGAAAAAGTCATGGGATCACCAAACTCAGTAGCATTCATCCTCTGGAGAACATGAATGTCTGTACAAAATTTCATCTCAATCTGTACAGTAGTTGTTGAGATATAATAGTAATAATAAACTTTATTTATATAACACTTTTCAAAACAAAGCTACAAAGTTTACAAAAAATAAAAATTAAATAAAACTGGTAGACAAACAATGGTAAAACAATTTAAAAACAGTATAGCAGTTACACAGCATTGAGCAAAAGGAGTTACATATGAGAAAGAGTCTAATAAGTAAAATAGAATAAGAGAATGCCTTTGTAGGTTTTAAGAAGTGACAGAGTCAAGTCAGACCACAAACCCTATGAAAGCGCACTTATAAAAATGTATTTTTAAGTGGGATTTAAAAGAGGATATGGAGCTTGCCAGCCTGATCTCTGAACCTCAGGGAGGTTGTTCCAGAGAGTGGGGTCCCTAACAGAAAAGGTCCAGTCACCCTTGGTCTTCAACCTGGAATGTGGAGAGGCTAGCAGAGCCTTGGCTGAGGACCTCAGGTTCCGACCAGGCATGTATGGTGTCAGAAGATCTGAAATGTATTGGGGTGCGAGTCCAGAGCGGGCCTTAAACGTTATCAATAATATCTTAAAATCAATTCTAAAATTTAGCCAATGAAGGGAAGCTAAAATAGCAGTAATGTGCTTTCTTTTTTTGGTTTTGGTTTTGGTGAGTAGTCTGGTTGCTGTATTTTGGAGAAGCTGTAATTTATGTAAACTCTGTTGACATAAATAGAGAGAGTTACAATAGTCCAAACAAGAGTTAATAAAATCATGTATGACGGACTCTAGATTTCTGCTGGATAGCAATGAACTGATCTTGGAGATTCTCCTGAGCTGCAGAAAGCAAGACTGGACAACTGTATTAACATGCTTGTTCAAGCTGAGGTTGTTGTCAAAGGTGACACCAAGATTTTTGCAGTTTGGGCCTGTATTTTGGGACAGAAATCTCAGATGTTGTGAAGCATGAATGTTAGCTGTAGTTTAACTGTAGAAAGTTCTGGGCCATCCAGCATTTGAGGTCAAGGATGCAGTTGTTGAGTGTATTAATTTGATAAAAATCATTGGGGTTAAAAGAGAGGTACAACTGAGTGTCATCTGCGTAGGTATGGAATCTGACATTATGCCTGTGGATGACATGCCCTAGGGGTAACATATAGAGTGAGAACAAGAATGGACCGAGGACAGACCCTTAAGGTACCCCGCAGGTCATCTTCACAGAGGATGACTGTGAGTTGTCAATGGCTACACTAAAAGATCTATCTAATAAGTATGAATAAAACCACTTTAAAAAAGGACCAGCGATGCCAACCCAGTGTTTCAGACTTTTCAGTCAGGACTGAAGTGACTGACATAAATACAGACAGACATTGCCATCCTTAGAGCTATGTCGCTAGCATGGCTAAAAACAATATCATCATGTCAGTTAGTTTGTGTTTCCTGACAAAGCATGATCTAAATATATTCTTTAGGGTTTCCTCATTTTGTATTTCTTTACCTTTTCCCACCAAAGATGTAAATATCAACATCAAATCTACGTTTGAGTGCTTTGGATTTTATAACATATGATTTATTTGTGACCATTATTTTGCTTTACCTTTGTCTCTGGGCTGTCGCATTTTTCTTATAGCCTAACATTTAGGGTTGTTGTTTTGTTTACTTTCAGTAACTTGCACTGACAGTTCAACGGACTGTTCTGCTGATGCCATCATACTGACTCAGTGTCAGTCAGACAGAACGTAACTGTGTGCCATGTTTGGTTTTATACTAAATTTAGTCATATTTGGTGTTTGCAGAACACTCATACTGTAAAAAAATGATATCCTGAAGTACAGTTTATAGCATGATTTTTGAGTAAGCTGTTGACAGACAGGTACAACAATAAATGGACAAACAACTCATAGCTGGATATACATCTTTTCTGACAGATTTTGGCAGGTTTTCATTTAATCTTTAGTATTATGTTTAAGGTAAGACTTCTCAGTGTTAAAGCATAGGTTCACATTTTATCAAGTCCGTCTTAAAACATGCACAAATGTACACTAAAACAGTTCTTGGTCGCTGTAATCACTTCTCCGGTCCACACTGGCAGTGAAGAGATTCCTTCCTAATGTGTTTCCAGTGTAAGAGACGGAGGACAAAATCCAAGCTCAAGTTCAGCTGAAGATAATTTGAGGCTTCAGCAGTCTGAGTTAGACACAAATAAAGTGGGTATCTATCAAATTTACAGTCTTCTCCATACAACATGTTGATGTTTGTATTACTGTCCCTCCACCAGCTCAGCTAGGAAACACAAAGAGGTAATTTTGTACTAAAAACACTGTAACTTTGGAAGATACCCACTAAATTTGTCTCCGACTGCTACAGCATCATATTAGCTTCAGTTTAACTTCATAATGCATTTTAAAACAGAGCGAGGACTGTGGATTTTGTGGACAAAAAAAAAGTGAACCTATCCATTTAATTTCCTCCGACTGTGCAGCTGCAGTGAAAATGTGGTGTCTGTGGCCATATGCTGTGTCAACCCAGCATCAGTGCAATCACATGATCAGAACTCTATATTGTCTACCCCCTATGTCTACCCTCTATTTTGTCTGTATTTCAAAATAAGACTGTACTGTTATCGAAGTGGTGTCACCTCTGGTTCTTCCCATGTAGCTGTGTGGGTTTCCTTCAGGTGCTCCGGTTTCCACCCACACTCCAAAGACTTACAGAAATCAAAATTTCCTGCAAGGGTGAATGCGAGTGTGTTGTCTGTCTGTGTGTGTTGGCCCTGTCCAGGACGTGCCCTGTCTCTAACCCAGTTGTGAGTTTGAAGGCTCCAGTCCTAACCCTGACCTCTCCTCTGAGATTATCAAATGAGTCATTTAACTCAGTAAAGGTGGGGTATCCGTTCAGTGCGTGCATAGTACTAATAGTAGCTTGATCATGACGTAGACTATGAAGTTGTTTGGTAGCCTATTACTAGGCTATGTGAAATGTTGAACAATGATTTGGTAGCATGTGGGGCCCTCTGCTGGTCACTTTAGACAACACTATTTGGGAAGGACCACACAGGCTATTTCCACATAGAATTAATTAGGCTATTAATTCACGCTACGCAACTAAATAATGTATCACACAATTTTTGGATAAAAGAGAGGCAATTTCATGTGTAAATGAAAAGAACAAAACAAAAAATGGCCATTCTGTTCTCTTGGTTTTTATTTTGATATATTTACTTTTACTTCCGGGTCACCTGTCTTGCTTTTCTTCATGTCTTCCTTCAAAAGGAAAAACGAAAAAAGGAATTTGCAAAAAAAAAAACTAATTTGGACCGTTATTTGAATTTGGTTTTTCTTGTTTTTCGAGTCTGACAACAAAAAAGGAAAAACGGCTCTGCTTCCGTTTTTGACTTTCTGGTGAGAAGAAGTTGGTGCGGAAGTTGTTGATCAGTGCAGTCTAGTAGAAGCAGGATGCGCTTCTACATTTTCATACTGGACTTTGTCTGCATCATTATTTACCTGTGACATAAAACACAACAAATGAGATTCTGAAAAATTGTTTCAAGGGAACAAAATGTGAGAGACTGCAGCCTCTGGTCAGATTTTTCAGATCATATTAGATATTTTTAAACTCACATTGTTCTCATTATCAAGTGGTTTTGTGCTCCCTGGAAGAAAAAGATAATAATAAAGTAGCATTCAAATTCTAAATGTATGATTTATATGAACCAGTTCTACCAAATTATGGTCTGAATTTCCTCACCTCTCGCTCTGATGACAAGAACAGTGATTACAATCATTAGGATCAGTCCTGCAATTCGCAGAGCCAACATGAAGTTGTTCAGAGGAGACCAATCTCTGGAATCTGTTGAACATGTTTTAGGAAAAAAACATGTCAGTTTGTAAATAAGAATAATGTTTAATCACCTGTTGGACTACATAATGATAGTGTGACAAATGTTCCTATTGTGAAAATATTTGATCAACATGTGAAACTTTGAGAAACCAAGAGGCAAAGCTTTGTATCTGCTGGGCTGCATATTATCTTAACTGAATCGGACTTTTCTGGCCGATCGTCTCTTGTCCTACCTGTGAAGACAGGTGTGTAGTCAGCCTCTATCTCTACATTGTTCTCCATATTAACAAACTGGCAGGAGTATCTCCTGTTGTGGCCACTCTGATGCTTCACAGTCAGAACAGAAACACAGTTCATCTGTCCGAGGAACTTGTACCCAACACCTTCACCAAGCAGCACAGTTCCTGTCTCATTCACCCAGCGGATGCTGTTCTGCTGACAAGAACCGCTGTATCTCAACAGAGAGCACTCTAATGTGACTTCACCGTCCCTCTTTGGATCAGCGTCTGGTGGAGATGGAGAGACTGAGAGAAAAAGAAGTGATAACTTAACGTAAATAATCAGAAAATCTATACGTCAGTCACTGTAAACTGGTGGAAGGGTGCTCACTGAGAGGGTCCCTCATGTTAAGGGCCATCCCAAACCAGTGAGGCATTCAGTTCCATGTGAAATGTGAAGTGCTCATGGACATTGTCTTCCCTTGAATGGAAGGGGTGTCCCCATAATGCCTGGATTAAAGATGGCTGTTGTTTCCTCCTCCATGTGGAGTGTCTTTCACAGCTGAGGGTGTGAGGGAAGGATCAGTTTTGGAAAGGGCCACAGTGTAAATTACTCTCCCTTAATAAGAAGGAGGATATAAATAAACAAGTAAACTCATCACTGCCCACCTTAAGCAGCAAACTGACATATCACACTGACAGACACCTTGCTTGCTCACTGGCTGGGTTACAAGGAGAGGCCTAGTGGACAGGAAAGGGTGTAAAGATGGAATGAGGTTGAGCTTGGCACAATGCAACATTTTTTACCCAAAACAACATGTGCAAAAAGCAGAATTCCCTCTTGATAATCTCAATGAGTTTTCATGGAAATGAGACTCACTTGTCAGAACACTGAGATGTATATGTACATCCTGATCAGTGTCCTGCCGACAGGTGTAGCGACCAGCATCCTCAGCAGTGATGTCGTTAAGGACCAGAGAGCAGCTAGTGTCCAGACTCAGCCTGGCAGCTCGGGCTGAGCTCTTCTCAACATTTCCATTCACAACCTCACTGAAAGTCTGAGATCGATCTCTGTTGTAAAGCCATGAAAAGATGGAGCATGTTGTGTCAGACGATGATGCACTGGCACAGGGCAGAGTGACATCATGTCCAGGTACTTTGTAGATAGTGGGTTCTCCACTGACGCCCGCTGGAAAGAAAAGAATACATGTTCTGTTAGAAATGACACAATACACATAAAATCATCTGCATGGAGACCAAACACTTAACACGAGGATTTTATTGCATTTAATTCTGTAAAAAGAAACAAAAAAGATTGTCCAGTTCTTAATTAGGTTCTTACATTTGCTACCACAGGGAGGGAATGTGTCACCCTCCGCCATCTAGTGGTTGTGTTTATATGAGAGTAATTTTAATTTATGTGTCAGTTAATTAGTGAATTGTGGGCTCTTTGGGAAATATATACACTCTACACTGTTAAAACGATAACAAGAACATAACCCCTCATAAAACCACAAAGAGCCATTTTTACACAGTTTTTGTACAGATTAAACAAACAAGATATAATGTGTCAATTATTGAGCTCTAGACATGCTGGTAGCTGGATTTAGTTTCCTTTGGATGGAGCCAGGCTAGCTGTTTTCCCCTGTTTCCAGTCATCATGCTAAGTTTTATGTACAGATATGAGCATTGGTATCAATCTCCTCATCTAACTCTTAAACACATTTCCCCAAATTAACTATTACTTTAAAGAAATGCTTTAGTTGTTTATTATTGTTCATTTATTTAGATACTTAAATGCATACAGATCAAACATATTGAATATTCAGTCAGTCAGGCTGAGTTTAAAAGAAAGCACAGGGTGTTGGATTTAGAAGACTATTTATTTGTTACTTTTCTCCATGCCCTTGAGACCATCTGCATTGTGCTGTTATGTATTTATAACAAGTTTTGAGAATTTGACCTCCCTCTGTTATTGATGCTGTACATCAATCCTTTTTTCAATCCTCACTTTATTTTTTTTTTACTTGTTTTAAATTCTTTCTGCTGAAATCTACGTTCGAGATACTTTCAACATAACTTTTTGCTTTAATTTTCTTTTCTTTTCTTGTCCTCCACAATTATTGTCTCTTTTTACAGGTCATAAAGGTTGCTCAAGCTTATCAAAGTGGCTGCTAAATCTGGCTAATTTAACTAGTGGCTTGTAGCAGTTATCCAACAGTACCCATAAAGTAACATGAAGCCGGGTGGAAAATGTTGTAATTTTCCCTTAACGCCACTGGATGGCAATGTCACTTATATCACATTATTATATCACTTATATACACATAGACTGAATATGAAAAGGTACATTTGGGCACAATCACATTGTGGAGGCAGACCAGGAGATGGAAACCCATTTTGTTAACTACAGCACTTCAATGAGACACTGGACTTTTTTCTGAGGGTAAATATCATATATAATGTGGCTTCTGCATGAGATATCAAGTGATGAACAATGAAAAGAGATGTGTACAAGCACATTATCAGACTCATGTGAGATTGTGTGTTGTATGTCAGGAGAAAACCCAGTGTCTTGCCTGTAGCCTGGACCTGTTGGAAACCTGTCATGGCTAAGGCTGACTTTTATCGTCACTTTATGGGTCAGTGTTACATCACTGTTGTGATGATGTAACTTCTGACACCTATATTTTTCCTTATTCTCATTTAGACATTTAATCTAGTCTGGTGTTATTCTATATTCCTCTTGCTGTCAACAAAAGACCAAACCAAAAAATGTGTTAGTCTGTCTCTCAGTGTCTTGCAACTTCCCTGTCTGTGGCTCTCAGCCCCACGCCCACTAGTTCCTACTGAAGATGTAAATCTTTAAAAACACATAACATACATAATTTTTAAAAAGGCACACCAATCCCCTAAAACAGCTGGGTATTGTAGTTTTTAGCAAACGTTATTCAAACAGGAGAAAATAGTGCATGTTGGGCAATATGTCCAGCTGCACTATCCAAGGAAAAGTCAAAGACGGTCGGTTTTAAAAGACAGTTGTAATTGTTACAGTGGAGAGGAGGAAGTATCCCCTACTGCTATAGTTATCTACAAGTACTGTGTGCCAAGCACTATACCATACATTATCTGATTTCAAAACCCTTTTGTTATGTCATCGACAGAATTCGCCGATTAAAGGTTCAGAATAAGGAACCCAAAGATATTTTTGATTCCTGTGCTGGTTGAATTTTTCCAGGTTATAATGATAATAACGAAAGTTTACATTTTGTAAAAACTAAGATAAACACTTCGATAACTAAAGAAAATCAGAGCAATTACCTTCGAACTGAAGCATAAAAATGACGATTAATTTGAGTGGAGCCATTCTCTGTCTGTTCTCTGGAAACAGGCGATGTTCTGTAAGGCTTTTTGTCTCTGTTACAGAACTGTATGTAATGATGAAATATCCTTTTGGTGGTTGAGATTCTCAGTATATACTAGTTGTGAAAGAGCATCAGTCTGTCTAAAATATCCAGACAATATGATGGGAAATAATTTCTGTAGGTGTCTGTATGTGTATATCCTTCAAGCAGCACCATGTGTTCACACTCCACGCAACATGGGGGTACGACAGCAAACTGGTTTATTTCACTCATCAAAATGTATTCATGGAAAAACCACAAGGTCAAAAAAAAAAAGTCACAGACGTCTTGAGGAAGATGTGGGCTGTATTGTTCAGACAATCATTACGCAATCACCTGTATCTAAGAGCTACAAAAGGCACGATGAAACATTTACAGCAATTTACTTCCTTAAATGTACTTTTTGATGTACTTTTGTCAGTTACTGTAATAGTACTAATTACTAATTAATTCTATCACATTTTTAACATTTTCAGGCAAGCAGCTCTGAGAAATTGACTAAAATATAAAGGATGAAACCTGGGGTCATTTTGTTTTCTAAAAACACACATGGAGCAGTTTCTAATATATCATCATTATTTTCTGTGTTGGTCCAATGTCACTCAGGTGAAAAGCTTGTATCTCCAAAATGTAAAAGTTTGAAGAAAATGGTTGCTTTAGCTTGACAAAACTGTGTATTTATTCTGCAATATCCAAAAGATTTATAGACAGTTTATGAAATTAAGTGGTTGAAAATGTGTCTATACTTATGGAGGCGCATGTAGTCCTTCAACCGTCATCAAAACTGACATTTTCAGTGACTGGATAAAGAGGAAATTTGTGTTTGCATTGTGTGAGAAAACAACATGAAGACTCAAAGACCTAAAATGCTTTTATTGTGATTTTACCCAATGTCTTGATTTCAACTGAAATGTACAGAGTAATGTCATCTGCATATAATGTGATTTCAGTATTTATGACAACAGACAATGTTCTCCAACATCCCACAGTGTATGGGTTGCTTATAAAATTACTTAAAATCCAACATCAGCTTCTCAGATGAATGAAATTGCATTTTTAAATAGTGAGAAACATTTAGACAATCTGCACAAATTTAAGTATCTCCACTGCAGTTTGAGTCAGTATACATCAAGGATTAAAGAATAAGGCTGTTGATATTCTCTGTTTTTCTTACTGTCAGCAAATCCCATGAAAAGACAAAAATCAACTATAAATGTATCTACTTACAAATTTTGTGTGTGTATCACAGCCTGATATATCTTCTTCCTCTGAGCCATAGAGCTCCATTGTTGTCCAAAAACGATTAAAAAGACATCAATGAGCCACACTGTTGCACTGGGTGACATGTTCCTTCATTACCATGAACACACACACACTGTAGTTTATTCTGACTCAGTCCCACATACACCGTCCTGCTGCCCCAAATACTCACTAGAGCACCAAATGTGGAGTAATCTGTCGCTAAAAATAGTCCCCAACAAATGCACTATTTCCTCCTATTTGAGTAATGTTTGTTATAAACTACAGTGACCAGCTGTTTAAGGAAATTTCTGAGCCTTTTTTTGATCATTAAAGTATATATTTGTGACCTGTTTTTTTACTTTTTTACTTAAAACCTCAGTAGAAACCAATGGGCTAGGGGCTGAGTGCCACAAATGGGGTAGGGAAGTAGAAAAGTATTGAGAGACGGATTAACACATTGCTGGTTTTGGTCTATTCATGGGATTTGTTCACTTTGAGAAACACATAGACAAGCCTTATCCTTTAAGAAAGTGCCAGAATAACAGCTGTCTGGAAAACACACAAATGAGGCATTCTGCTTTTGTGAATATCAGTTTGACCTCTGCCATCAAGTTGTTGTGCGTCAGATACAACGTAAAAAATGGTTGGTCAAACATGAAACTGAAGATACATTTTTACAAATGCAAATTTGAAGTATGAAAACACATGTCATGAAATGTCTCACAGGTTACATCAAACAAGTTGAATTCTCAGTATCTTTCAGACCAGAGAACCATATAATATTAACCCTTTCATAATTTTACTCAATGCTATTTGCTATACTTCATTAACAGAGATTAATAAACAGCCTAACTTGACAAGACAAATCAATGATACAAATATAATGACCATATGTCAAGACTTTAGTGCTCTATAGAAGTTCCTGTTATAGAAATTAGAGAATAAGAAAACAAAATAATGCATCAAACATTCCTAAAGTTTTACACCTAAAATAGTTTCAAAGGTTTGAAAAAAATAGGACCAAATAAATATTTTCAACCAAAAAGATGTGAAACAGAAGATTTAACAGTGGTTTGGAACATGCTACCATGTTAAAGGTATATTAAAAAAGTAAAGGGTATGTTATGACAAAATAAGTAAAATGCCTCTCTGCTGATGCTGTACAGTCAACACTGATTAATATTCTGAGGCCTCGTGTGACACACAGAGAGGTGTGATAACTAATAATTTCCTAAAATAGCATGTCATTTTCAAATGCCATTAATTAATAAACAGTTTCTTTGATGATTAATTTTGAAATGTTGCAAACCTTTTAGTCTGGACAGTAACTAACACAAACACAGTATTGCTAAAACAGAATGGTCTTCAAAGCTGAAGTTGTGTGATGCAATTTTACAGTTTCCAGAAGTAGAAAAAAAGGTAGCTGACATGAAGCTTGTCGGGGTGAAGATGATAAAGTCCCATTTGAAAAGGGGTGGAATAGCTGCTATTCATTGAAACATAAAAGCCAAAATAAGGAGCCCTAATTTTATTTTTTTTACCAAAGAAAAACCTGGCTGTTTATAGAACGGTGTAGCCCCTCATTCGTCCAGGAGTGTTCCATCATAGAAAAGGTTTCAGTCGTAGTCATCTGGACACTGTTTTCAGAATCAAGACGTTTCGGCTCCCATCCGGAAGTCATTCTCAATTGTGAAAAATGGTCTGAGAACTCAGAAATGTAAGCTACTCTGTGTTGCTTAAGCCCTGCCCTCAGGAAGGAGTCCTCCTGAGTTTCTGCTGTTTACCCTGCCTAGTTTCACCTGAAACTGACCTTCTTTTGTTTCCATGATGGCCCAGTAATCAGGCCTATTGTTTTCTGGCTGCACCTCCCTCATCACTGTTAAGTACCTGATTAGCATATGATTGGCTTGGCCATGGTGAAAATACACTGTGATAGATCATTGGCAGATTGAATCTCAGACCACCATTTCTGTTTAAAGAGGGGTTTTCTTTTTTCACAAAAATGGCTTCTTTGCTTCTTTTCAAACCAACTCTTCTCTCTACTTAGAATCTTCACCTCACTGTCTTCAGACCATTTTTCACAATTGAGAATGACTTCCGGATGGGAGCTGAAACGTCTTGATTCTGAGTGTCCAGATGACTATGATTGAAACCTTTTCTACGCTGGCTGTTTATAGTTTTTTTTTATTTTAAATAAAAAAAAAATCATCTACAAAAAAAATGTACTTATAAATTTGACTTTAAGCCTAAAAAAAATGCTTATCTGTTCTGCCAGATGAACATCAAATAAACAACTTAAAACACATCCAGTGTAGGCAGGGTGTCAATTTTAAAACTGTAAAAGTTGGCAACATACATTCACACTAAGTAAAAAAGTATACTTTAAGTTATAAATGGGTAAAGAAAGCTACAAAAACCAGAATTCCTTCTACAAGACAAACTTTTATACAACAAAAATCAAATGAAGAGATGGATCTGAAAATAAATTAGTATCTTTTTCTTTTATGGAAATAACTGAACACTTTTGTGCTTCTCCTGTCCACTCTGCTTGCTTTGTTACTACTGTAGAAAACCCCACAAGATGGCGCTATTCCTCTGTCATGTCTGCACATCTCACAAACACCAGCTTGAGTGAGCTGTGACATACAGACTCAGTGTAATAACGGACAGGAGTCAACATTAAAAACACATTTGAAATCATGCATTTGAGTATAAAACTTGAAGTTGTGCGTGTGTTTCTTTTTGTGCACATTCAGTTTGGTCCATTGTGGTTTGTGTAGGAAAACACTGCAACACTGTTGTGTTGTCGGTAAGCCATTGTACAAGCCAGGCATGTTTTCCATACATATTCTATTTTACTACAGCAGATAGTAATTTCTCTGTCATAATCTCCTTTAACCCTATTAGAGCCCAGTGATGGTGTCATCAAAACAAGTTTAACTTCTCTCCATCAAGACCTTACAGAACCGTTTGCTGGAACTTATTGTGATGGCAACTTTTTCACATTAAGATTTGGACTTATAATAAATTACAGGTTCAGTGTGTAACATTTAGGAGGAGCTATTGGCAGAAATGGAATATAATATTTATAAGTATGTTTTCATTCAGTATGTTTTCATTCCCTTAGAATAAACAGTTTTTATCTACATAGGGAGCGGGTCCCATGGATGTATAAAGAGAACTGGATACAGCGTCGAAGGCGGGACCCTGTTCATTTCACCCAGATCTTCCACATGTGTGTGGCCCATAGAACAAGCACACTAGAGACTCTGCCGGCCAAGCCGGCTAACTTCCGGTTTAGCCCCCCACTAACTTGAATGAGGATAAAATGATTTAATCATGCGGCTCTTCTGGACTTTCCAAATGATCGGACCAAATGGAGCAAATTCTGATAGTAAAACGAGTCATTTCGCGGGAGTTGTGACACTCAAAAAAATTTATCCATCGTTTTACAGCCGCTTCTTGTAAGCCTATTGGACCAGTGTGCATCATGTGACGGACCCAAAAATGTAATTCCATGGTTTGGCCACTATGTCAAATTGGCTTCAAAGCCCGGAGCACCATGAAGGTCGCCATGTTGCACCGCCATGTTTCTACAGCAGCCCAGAACGGACAAACCAAACATTGGCACTAGATAGGGCTGTTTGCATTTTTTTCAAGTTTTGTGGCCACTGTAGTTTCTCCTACATGCTTGGAAGGGGAGGGTGAGGCGAGCGGTATTCCAATGGTTGCAAACTGCAATTTCACCGCTAGATGCCACTAAATCCTACACACTGGACCTTAAATGAATAGAATTACTTTTACATTTACAATTACATGAATCATAAGCATAGTGTTTTGATTCTTGGTATCAGTTATGTCAGGAGCCCTTCACAGCAAGTAAACTGTTGTAAATGGCCTCTACTTACCTTCCCCTTCCTCCTTGCCTCAGTCATTTGTCATGAAAGAACTGACTTGTTATCCTGCGTTTACTGAGCTTTTTTTTTTGCTGTACCAGGTAGGCGCAGTCAGTCACAATGTAAGAACTTAACTCCACCTATTTATGGATCCCAGCAAATAA